>NC_057804.1:502737944-503066984 GCF_018294505.1 Triticum aestivum
TTTAGTCGTGGTCCTGTAGCTCTCGAACGCAATGGTTTTCAGTAATGAAAATTAGAGGGGTGAGAAGCCCTTCTTTTATTCAAAAAAAAAAATACACCATCCATTCAACCAGATCCAAAGTCGCAAAGCAACTAAGGCGGCTGGGGCAACAACATAATCATGCCCAAAAAGAGCATAAACAAAATAGGAAAAAAAAGCCACCGAGTGGCATGCAACATCATGAGACTATGAAGAGGAGAGACACCACAGTACCGCTCCTCGGGTGCCAGCAAGAAAGCAAGGAATCACCAAAGTCTTTACAGCTAAGAAACTAAAGCAAAGGGAAACAAAGAAATGCGGAGACATTAGTGAAGGCAAAGAGTGCAATCTCTAGCTACAGTTTTGTCCACGCTTCCCAAGTACCCAGGAGAGGAAATGTGATCGGATGTAGCTCATAAGGCGAAGATGTCGACGAAGAATATGCTTCAACCTCATCACAAGATTCCAGCCATAGCATATACATCTTGATCAGCTTCACACGCTCGTCAATGCTTTCGCACCCGGGGCTTTTCCCAAGAGACTCCAATTACTTAAATTATGGCAAAGTCTAGAAATTACAGTTCCATGATCATCGTTTTTTCTCTTAAAACACGCACAATTTCTAGTTTTCCACATAGTCCAGCAGATAGTCACTCGTCCACATAGCACTATTTTTTGCTGAATTTTTGGCAAAGATCTCATACATCCCTCAACCATGTCTCCAACATCATCGGGGGTCTAGGAATGTTAAATGCGCATAAGATTACTTGTCAAATTAGCCTCGAAAAAGCACTATCGAACATAAGATGGTTAATGGACTCTTCCTGTGCGCAGAAATGACATTGTTCATTTCCAACCCAGTCTCTCTTGATCAGGTTATGTTTGGTAAGTATGCTACTTCTAAGCATGAGCCAAGCCAACGAAAAACTTTGATCTTCAGAGGGATCATTAATTTGCATATGAATCTATATCCAACAAGATCATTCCCTTTCAGTTGAAGGTAGAAATCTCTAACAATGAAATTATGTTTGCTTCCAATCTTTGATGCCACTCTATCTTATCTCCACTCAATTACACATTATCCACCAACTCCTTGGGCTTGCTCCACTTATCTGTAGTCTCTCCATGTAAAAAGTTCTGAATTTGAATAGATCCCACCCTTCAGTTTTAGCTTGCTTCAGAGTAGCTTCACTGGTGAAGCATACATCAAACGGCCTAGGGAATTTTGTAGCAAGTGATTCATCTCCAAGCCAAATATCTTGACCAAAATAATGTTTTAGCCCCATCTCCAATAATCCTCTTAGCATATTACTGGAATATGAACTTGACTCCCATCAGGCTTTGCCAAAAATGAGAGCCACCCGGTGTAGTTACAATCTCTGACAAGGTTTGGTTCTGAAAGGTATTTTTATACAACATTTTCATATCCCTTTAGAGATCTCCAGTTTCCAAAACCATTTGCAAGTAAGGCTTTTGTTCATGGTTTCAAGATCTAGAACACCCAGGCCCTCGCAATCCGGAGTCATGCATACACTGGGCCAGTTAACTACATGGTATTCCTTTTGTTTTTATTCTCTTGTCACACCATCCTTGCTCTTGGGATCTCCATTTTCTTTAGCACCCCCTTTAGTGCTTCCATGAAAAATAGCATAGACAGGGGTATGTGTAGGATTGAAAGTATGTCTAGAGGGGGGGGGGTGATTAGACTACTTGACCAAATAAAAGCCTAACCTTTTCCCAATTTTAAGTCTTGGCAGATTTTAGCAACTTAGAACTAGTCAAGAAATCAACCTACACATGCAAATCTAAGAGTATAGAAGCGGAATGTAAATCATTGCATATGAAGGTAAAGGGGAGGAGTTTGGAGGGAGCAAACGCAATGTAGACACGGTGATCTTTGGCGTGGTTCCAATAGGTGGTGCTATCGTACATCCACGTTGATGGAGACTTCAACCCACAAACGGTAACGACTGCGAGAGTCCACGGAGGGCTCCACCCACGAAGGGTCCATGAAGAAGCAACCTTGTCTATCCCACCATGGCCATCGCCCACGAAGGACTTGCCTCACTTGGGTAGATCTTCACGAAGTAGGCGATCTCCTTGCCCTTACAAACTCCTTGGTTCAACTCCACAATCTTGACGGAGGCTCCCACTTAACACCTAACCAATCTAGGAGACACCACTCTCCAAAAGGTAATAGATGGTGTGTTGATGATGAACTCCTTGCTCTTGTGCTTCAAATGATAGTATCCCCAACACTCAACTCTCTCTCATAGATTTGGCTATGGTGGAAAGATGATTTGAGTGGAAAGCAACTTGGGGAAGGCTAGAGATCAAGATTCTTGTGGTTGGATTGGAATGTCTTGGTCTCAACACATGAGTAGGTGGTTCTCTCTCAGAAAATGAATGCTGGAAGTGTAGGCACGATCTGATAGCTCTCTCCATGAATGGAGAATGGGTGGAGGGGTATATATAGCCTCCACACAAAATCTAACCGTTACACACAGATTCCTAAACTCGGTGAGACCGAATAGTGAAACTCGGTCAGACCGATTCAGTTCAAAAAATGTGAATGTTAGGCTTTTCGGTGGGACCGACATGATCAACTCGGTGGGACCGATGTGTTAGAGGTTAGGGCATAACTTGATCTCGGTGAGGCCGATCACATGAACTCGGTGGGACCGATTTCAGTAATAGGCAAACAGAGAGTTGGTTAGGCAAACTCGGTGGGACCGATCACTCATTTCGGTGAGAAAGAAACGTTACGAAAAGGAAAGAGAGAGTTTGCATTGCGAACTCGGTGGGACCGATCGTTCATTTCAGTGAGACCGAAACATTACAAAGGGAAACAAAGAGTTTGCAAAGCCATCTCGGTGAGACCGAGATCCCTATCAGCGAGACCGAAGTGATTAGGGTTTGTGGCAATGGCTATGTCAAATGAACTCGGTGGCGCCGGATAGATCAAATTGGTGGGGCCGAGTTTGACTGTAGGTTTAGGACATATGTGGATATGAGAAAGTGGTTGAGGGTTTTTGGAGCATATCATTAAGCATTTTGAGCAAGTAAGCCATTAAGAACACCTCACCCCTTTTAATAGTATTGGCTTTTCTATGGACTCAATGTGATCTTGGATCAGTTAAATGAAAATGCAGAGTCTTGAGCTTTTTGCCAATATGTATCCTTAGCATTTTGAGGGGTCCACATCTCTAGTCCATGCCATGCCAATCAGTGAACTTTCTGAAATGATCATCTTGAAAGAGTATTAGTTCAATGAGCTATATGTTGTTAAGAATTACCAAAACCACCCAGGGATTAGTTGCACTTTCAATCTCCCCCTCTTTGGTAATTTATTGACAACATATAGATCAAAGCTTCGACAAATGATAATAAGAATGAAATATATCGTTGCTTTGAGAAGTATGTGATAAGCAAGAGCTCCCCCTAAATTTGTGCATTATTTCAAATTTGCTTGTGAATGCAAATGCACAATCAATTAGGATCATGGGTTACTCTTCCATGTCACATACATCTTGGTGGAGCGCTCAAAATGATAGAATATGAAATATGCACTCCTCACCAAGGCAAAGTGTGAATGATCATACATAAGAGATAGGGAATGTCATCATTCAAGCACAAACATTAAGTATGATATGATCAAACACATGACCATACAAGTATCTCACACACATAACCATAAAGTATCATCCAAGCAAGCAAGCAAATAAGTGGCAAAAGAGCCAAAAGAAGCAAAGTTCTCTCTCTCTCTCTCAGCCTATGATCTATACACTTTCTCCCCCTTTGGCAACAAGTTACCAAAAAGCTTGAAAATGCATAGTGCTATGCGGCTCTCTAAGCTTGATCTTCAGGAGGTGGAGTGGAGAGGAGTCCTGCAACAAATGCTTCTGAAGAGGTTGCAGACACTTGAGGAGTTTCAACCGTAGGGGCAACTGAAGTTGTGGCTGCAGGAGCTGAAGTTGTAGCTCTCGTGTCTGTCACTGGCGCTGCTGCAGACCTCTGTCCTCTGGGCACCCTTTGCTAGACATTTTTGGTGGTCTTGTCACTCCTATCCTCAAGCTCTTCTTGGATCTTCTCCACAGAAGTCTTAATCTCTTTCACCTTGACATCCAAGTCATGAAGTTTTGTCTCGAAAATTCTTTCAAGACTCTCTTGATTCTGAGTCAGGGTGGTCAATCCCTTCTCAATCGTCAAAGTAGCCTGAGTGAGATAGCCAAGTTGGTCTTGTTTAGACTTGAGAAAAACTTGAGATGCCTCTTCAACACTTGGCATCTTGGCTGCCTTCTCTGCTTTTGCTTTTGCTCTCTTCTCCCGAGCCTCTACTGAAGTAGGATCTGAAGCATCCATCACAACTATGTTGTCTTCCAGGTCAGGTCTCAAGGGATGGTGCTCTTTGTCCAACAGATACACACCTTTGGTCATCTTGGAGTTGACGAGCATCTGTATGTGTGGAGCATACCCACATGATCTCTTCTGGTCTGCTGCTGTTCTCTTGATGGTTTCAACTATCAAGCTCATCACCTTGAATATTTGTGGCAAATCAAATAGCTGATGCAAGTTGATGGAGTGGCCTCTGATCATCCTATGATCTCTTGATTTGGGCAACAAGGTATGCCTCAAAATGGTGTTCATGGTGGCCAGTCTTGACATTAGATAGTACACTGAGCCAAGCTTATGTGTATCCAAGGCCTTGTCAGGTATCTCCTTGTACATGTTGGCTATGGAGTTGTGATCTTTCTTGCGCTCAGCATAGACATCAATATCATTCTCAGCTTCTTCAGGGGTGTCGGTGTCAAAACCGGCAGATCTTGGGTAGGGGGTCCCAAACTGTGCGTCTAGGCGGATGGTAACAGGAGACAAGGGACACGATGTTTTTACCCAGGTTCGGGCCCTCTCGATGGAGGTAAAACCCTACTCCTGCTTGATTAATATTGATGATATGGGTAGTACAAGAGTAGATCTACCACGAGATCAGAGAGGCTAAAACCTAGAAGCTAGCCTATGGTATGATTGTTGTTCATCCTACGGACTAAAACCCTCCGGTTTATATAGACATCGGAGAGGGCTAGGGTTACACAGAGTCGGTTACAACGGGAGGAGATCTACATATTCGTATCGCCAAGCTTGTCTTCCACGCGAAGGAAAGTCCCATCCGGACACGGGATGAAGTCTTCAATCTTGTATCTTCATAGTCCAGGAGTCCGGCCAAAGGTTATAGTCCGGTCATCCGGACACCCCCTAATCTGGGACTCCCTTAGTAGCCCCTGAACCAGGCTTCAATGACGATGAGTCCGGCGCGCAAATTTGTCTTCGGCATTGCAAGGCGGGTTCTTCTCCAAACTTCATATACCTGTTGAATAGTGTCTGGCTTTTGGTGCATGTTGCGCTCCTTGTCTTCTGTACCCAATAATGGCCATCTTCCACGTGTCAAAACGAATGCGAAAAGCCAGGGTGTTTTTTCATTTACCCCCCTAGCTGCGCAAATGAGCTGCCTATAAAAGAGACGGGGATTTAGATCCGAATCACACCATCTTCCCTTCGCGAGCATTCATCAGAGCGCATTCAACAGAGATCCATTCCATCATGGCCGGTTGATGCAACTCCTCCTCTCGCCCCCAGTCCTCAGCTTGGAGATTGGGAGAGATGCTCTATCCCGCACAGCGAGCTAGTGGCGCTCCAAGCCAAGGGGTTACTCCCCCCGGCCTACATGGTCCCGGTTCGAGCCAGGCTCTCCACCTATAATGGCGGAGAGTAAGCGGAGAGCGTCCCCAATCTCTCCAAAGGAGAGCGGGTATGCCTTGTCCCTTATTTGACAAGAGGGCTCGGATTTCCAATTCATCCGTTTCTCCGTGGGCTCCTGGAGTTCTACGGCCTCCAGTTGCACAGCCTTACGCCTGCCTCCATATTGCATATTGCGGGCTTCGTAGCCCTTTGCGAGCTGTTTTTGGGTATCGAGGCTCATTTCACGCTGTGGAAGAAGCTGTTCTGCCTCGTGCCCCGTTCTCAGGAGGGTCGATATATCAAGTGGGCGGAGCCGAACTATGGCGCATTGCCGGGACCGGATATCTATCCGGAACCCCAAAGAAGGCATCCGAAGACTGGCCTTCAGAATGGTTTTATATAGAAGACGTCCCCCTGCCGGACCCTGTACGGATCGGCCTCCCTGAGTTCGATAATGCTCCTTTGAAGAAGCACCTAAGTTGGCGTCCACGGAGCCCTCAAAAGGAAAATGACAGGGACGTCCTTTACCTGATGAGCCGGATAAGGTTGTTAGCTCATTCCGGACTGACCATGATCGAGGTCATGGCCACATGCATTATGCCGGGCGGATTTTCTATGTACAATCCTCCAAGCTGGGTAGGCGAATGCTTTCACTTGCCCATTTGTTTCATATTCCCAGAGTTAAGTATTTAGTCCAGCAATTTCAACGCAGGAGCTAAGCCAGGCTATAAAGGAGATAAATAGCCCTCCTCCACAACCCCAGGACCCATCCGGACTCCCAAGAGGACCCAGACTTATGTGTGGAGCTGATCGATGGGGTGTTTCATCAATTGAGCAAGGACAACACCTTAGTGGCCATTACGGCTGACTATCCCGGACTACTTCCAGCCTCTCAAGTAACCGAGACCGAAGCCCCAACATTTTTTAAAATGATCCATCCGTGCTTATTTTGGGTCACCGCATACTGATGGCGTTTTTGCAGGGGAAGTCCTTGAGGTGGAGGGCCAAGCCTGCGGTGGCTAGCCAACAAGGGGCATCAAGGCCCGGCAGGATAAAAAGAAGTGCGGTCCGAACTGAGACGCCAGCGCAACGGTATGGCGTGCCATTTTATTCCCAGGTTTTATTCCCTCGAGGCGTACTAATTCTCGTGCTCTCTTCAGGAAAAAGAGCGCTCGCCGGACTATATCCGGAGAGGTTGCCAATCGCGCCTCCACCAGCCAGGCTCCAAGGCCGGGTCCGGAAGCGGAGGCGAGCACGAGGCGTGCACTGGACGCTCCTCCGATAGAGGATGCGGACGGGTTGTCTACCACCAATTCCGAGGTGGAGAGTGCCATGAGCCACAGGCGTCGCTGGACAGTTCTTCGTGACGCTTGTTTCTCCCAAGAGGCGTTAGATTCCTTCAATACGGGAGATGCGTACCTCCGTGCCGCTCAAAATGGTCTAGCCAGAGCCACAGAGCAGTATGTAAAAGACATACGGGTGAGAAAATTTGATGGGTATATATGTCAGTAGCCCCCGAGACTTGAAACAGTTAGAATAACTGATTTAAGGATCATTTGTTATGCAGGATCTTACAGAAAAGAATACCCAACTGTCCCAGGAGCTGGAAGAGTGCAAAGCCCAACTTGAGGCCGCACTAGCCGCAATAGGGGAGGCCAAGGAGACCCCCTCTAGTAATATATGCTTCGAAAGATAAGTATGTTTGTGAAGTGCGGCATGTGTGCAAATCTGACGATAATATTGCAGATGGCGCCGGAGTGGATCCGCACAAGCAACAACTCTTGTGCCGGTTAAAGGCCGGCGACAACATGCTTACGAGGGTGAGGCAATAGAAGAATAAGCTCCAAGATGCCAACACCCAGCTGGTCGAGGAACTAAAGGATGTTCGTGCTCAGCTGCCGGACTCCATGAAGGAGAATCGGTGGCTTCGACGCGGCATTTTTAGTAAGTGCTTGAACGAACTTTGAAAAAAGAGTTCGACGAGGAAGTCGATTGACAGAGTTATGTCTGTAGGTATGCTGACAGGTCGACTTGCGGAGGAAATGCCCGGATCTACGGGTGACCTTCTTCCCGAGCTCTCACAACTGCACGAACGAGTTCGGCAGGTGATGCAAGGCATCGCCCAGGCCTTGTGGCCATCCGTCTCCATGCCCGAAGGCCTTGGAGAGCTTGCAGAGAGCTGAAGGGAGCACAGCGGTGCTTCCGATTATGGAGGATATCGGCCTGCTGTCAAGGTGCCAGGGAGGCCTGGGCCATGGTGAAGACACGGTACACGAAGGCTGACCCAAACCACATGGCCGAGGTCAGACCGGTTGGGCCCAATGGGAAGGAGATCCCTGTGAGCTTAGTGTACGACCAGGTAGAGCTGGCCACCAAATATTCCCAACAGGACTGTAAACTAGACAGCCTGTTGGATGGTATTGAAGAGGAATATACCCAGTCAAATTGACTATGTAATTTAAGATGACATGTAAAATGCCTTCTAGCCGGATTGTAGATCGTTTGTCATGGCGGACCTTTTCGCTTCAACCTCGGGACCCGATAGTCTGGAGTGTGTCCGAATACCCTCTCGGTTATGTAAGAACCGGGGTATGCATGGAGACCAGGCGTAGGGGTCATTAGTGCTTGAACAGACAAGTGCCCAACTAGTTATGTTATATTACATGGTTAGTAAGAAACATCTTCCAGTGAGAATAGTTCCATTAGGGGTTCCTTTCCCTGGGAGGCATGCCCTAAAGTGCATGTCCGGACTGCAAAAAAAGCAGAAAAACATCTGGGGGCAGATAAATAAACGAGTGATAAATCATCTTTTAGTTCACCGACCGAATATTCCCTTAAGAATGCTAGCTTTCGGCTTCACCCAGTCTGAGGTACACATCCGGCTGACCCGGCAGTAACAATGGCAGAGGTGCTCCCTTTACCGCCTAGCCGAACAATCGGGAACGTAGGGGTAAGCACAGGAGCCAGGCAACCCAGCTTGGCCAAAACTTAAGTCATATCGATGCATATAATGGTGAATAAAAGGTACATGCGGAAGTGTGACACATGTGTTGGGCATGAGGCCCGTATAAACAAGCTTCTGTTAAAGAAGCCCCCAGGTATAATGAGCGCGGATAGCGCGTCAATTGTTTGCGAACAAGGCGCAAACGAACCCTAAAAGGCTATAAGAGAAAAGGAGGGAGAAGGAGAGAAATATAAGACAGCTAATATGTAAAAAATAGACAGAGGAAGGAGACGAACACAGAGTCCGGCGCTAGGCGTAGAATCTTCGTAGATGGGTTGCGTTCCATGGGTTCGGCTCGAGTCGGTTATCCGATGCATCTCGCAGACGGTACGCTCCACCAGTCAGGACTTGGTCAATTATGAAGGTACCTTCCCATTTGGGCTTGAGTTTGTCCTTTTTCTTGTCCGGCAGGCGTAGAACTAATTCGCCAACAATGTAAGTTTTGGCCCGTACTTCTCTGCTTTGATATCTTCGAGCCTGCTGTTGATAGAATGCGGAACAGGCTTTTGCCATGTCGCGCTCCTCCTCCAAGGCGTCCAAACTGTCCTGCCGATCGAGTTCGGCTTCTCTTTCTTCGTACATGCACACGTGAGGTGAGTCATGAATTATGTCGCAGGGCAGAACTGCCTCGGCGCCGTATACCATAAAGAATGGTGTGAATCCGGTAGTGCGATTCGGTGTGGTCCGCAGCCCCCAGAGTACGGAGTTGAGCTCCTCTACCCAGTGCGTATTAGATTCCTTGAGGGATCGCACTAATCTGGGTTTGATGCCGCTCATGATTAGACCATTTGCTCTCTCGACTTGACTGTTAGTTTGTGGGTGATAGACTGAAGCGTAGTCGAGCTTGATGCCCATGTTTTTGCACCAGAGTTTGACCTCGTCGGCCGTAAAGTTCGTGCCATTATTGGTGATGATGCTGTGGGGGACACCGTAACGGTGTACGACCCCTGATATGAAGTCTATCACTGGTCCGGATTCGGCCGTCTTAACAAGCTTGGCCTCTATCCATTTGGTGAATTTGTCCACCAGGACCAGTAAGTATTTTTGCTTGTGGGTTCCCCCTTTAAGGGGTCCAACCATGTCAAGCCCCCAGACCGCAAAGGGCCAGGTGATGGGTATAGTTTGGAGGGCGGTGGGTGGCATGTGGCTTTGGTTAGCAAAGAGTTGGCAACCGACGCATCGTTGGACTAAATCCTGAGCATCTGCCCGGGCCGTCGGCCAATAAAATCCTGTACGGAAGGCCTTGCTTACAAGGGCCCGGTCTGCGGCGTGGTACCCGCCAAGTCCGGCATGAATTTCAGCCAGGAGATTTCGCCCTTCCTCTTCAGAGATACACCTTTGAAGGACTCCGGTGGTGCTTTTCTTATAAAGCTCTCCCTCATGGACTTTATAGGCTTTAGATCGCCGCACTATGCAGCATGCCTCGTTTTGGTCCTCTGGAAGTTCCTGCCTGGTCAGGTAGGCTAGGAATGGTTTTGTCCATGGGGCAATGACTGCCATTATTTCGTGGGCTGAGGATGTTAGTTCATTGGCCGAGGCTCCCGCTGTGTCAGAGTGTTCGGTGTCGGGCAGTGCGGTTGGATCCGGGCTGTTATTTCCGGATTCCCCTTCCCATGATATGGATGGCTTGAATAGCCTTTCCAAGAAAATGTTGGGGGGGGGGGGACTGCACCGCGCTTTGCGCCGATGCGTGCCAAGACGTCTACTGCCTGATTGTTTTCCCGGGCTATATGGTGAAATTCGAGCCCTTCGAACCGAGCTGACATTTTTAGGATGGCGTTGCGATAAGCTACCATTTTCGGATCCTTGGCATCAAAGTCTCCATTTATTTGGGATATCACGAGGTTCGAATCCCCACACACCTCTAGGCGTTGAATGCCCGTGGAGACTGCCATCCAGAGACCGTGTAGAAGGGCCTCGTATTCGGCTGCATTATTGGAGTTTGTATACATTATCTAGAGTATGTACTGAACTGTATCTCCTGTTGGGGAAGTCAAAACGACGCCAGCCCCCAGACCAGCTAACATTTTGGAGCCGTCGAAGTGCATGACCCAATTGGAATATGTGCCGTACTCTTTAGGCAGTTCAGCTTCAGTCCATTCGGCAACGAAGTCGGCCAAAACTTGCGACTTGATAGCTCGGCATGGCTTGTAGGTTATGTCGAATGGGAGGAGCTCAATGGCCCATTTGGCAATCCGGCCCGTCGTGTCGCGGTTGTTTATAATGTCGTTAAGAGGTACTTCGGAGGCTACTGTTATTGAACACTCTTGAAAGTAGTGTCGCAACTTCCGGGATGCCATAAACACCGCGTATTCTATCTTTTGATAATGCGGGTACCGTTACTTGCATGGAGTGAGGACAGTGGACACGTAGTAAACTGGTTTTTGAAGGGGGAATTTGTGTCCGTCCGATTCTCGTTCGACGACGAGCACTGCGCTTACAACTTGATGAGTTGCCGCAATGTATAATAGCATTGGTTCGCCGATGTTAGGCGCGCCCAGGACCGGGTTTGTTGCCAATATGGCTTTTATTTCATCGAGTCCGGCCGTGGCGGCATCCGTCCACTCAAAGTGTTCGGTGCGCCGGAGGAGGCGATAAAGGGGTAATGCCTTTTCTCCCAAGCGGGAGATAAAGTGGCTTAGAGCCGCCACGCATCCAGTCAATTTTTGTATTTGTTTGAGGTATTTTGGAATATCCAATTGTGACAGAGCTCGGATCTTGGCTGGGTTTGCTTCAATTCCTATACCGGATACAATGAAGCCCAAGAGCTTTCTGGTTGGTACGCCCAAAACGCATTTTTCTGGGTTAAGCTTGATGTCATATGTCCGGAGGTTATCGAATGTGAGCCTCAAGTCGTCTACTAGAGTTTCGACATGATTGGTTTTGACGACCACGTCATCTACGTATGCCTCCACTGTTTTACCGATCTGGTTTGCCAGACCTGTCTGAATCATGCGCTGATATGTTGCGCCGGCGTTTTTGAGCCCGAAGGGCATTGTGTTGAAGCAGAATGGGCCGTATGGGGTGATGAATGCCATTGCGGCTTGGTCTGGCTCTGCCATATTAATTTGATGGTAGCCGGAGTATGCGTTGAGGAAACACAACGAATCGTGTCCTGCGGTGGCGTCAATAATTTGATCGATGCGGGGGAGGGGGAAGTGATCCTTTGGGCAAGCCTTGTTGAGGTCCTTGAAATCGACGCATAGGCGCCAGGATTTGTCCTTCTTTGGTACCTTCACCAGGTTCGCTAGCCAGTCCAGATGTTTTATGTCTCTGATGAATCCTGCCTCCAGTAGTTTAGCTAGCTCCTCTCCCATGGCTTGTCTCTTGGGTTCGGAGAAACACCGAAGAGCCTGCTTGAGAGGCTTGAATCCTTTTAGGATGTTTAGGCTGTGCTCGGCCAGCCTGCGTGGGATTCCTGGCATGTCTGAAGGGTGCCAGGCAAAAATGTCCCAATTTTCACGTAGGAATTCTCATAGTGCGGCGTCTACATCAGGGTTTAATTGCGCCCCGATGGAGGCCGTTTTTGTAGGGTCTGTTGGGTGGACTTGGAATTTGACTATTTTGTCCGCCGGTTTAAAGGAGGTGGACTTGGATCTTTTATCGAGTATCACGTCGTCCCTGTTCACCGTGGAGCACAACGCAGTCAGTTCTTCGGCCGCTAGGGCTTCGGATAGTGCCTCAAGGGCCAGTGCGGCTGTCTTGTTTTCGGCGCGGAGTGCTATGTCCGGGTCACTACCAAGAGTGATGATTCCGTTGGGTCCGGGCATTTTGAGCTTCATGTACCCATAATGGGGTATAGCTTGAAAATTTGTGAATGCCTCTCGCCCTAATAGAGCGTGGTATCCGCTGTTGAACGGGGCCACTTGAAATGTGACCTCCTCGGATCTGTAATTATTCGGTGTGCCGAACACCACATCCAGTGTGATTTTTCCTGTACAACACGCTTCCCGACTGGGGATTATTCCTCTAAAGGTTGTGTTGCTTCGCTCAATGCGGCTCCAGTCTATTTCCATTTTTCGAAGGGTCTCCTCATAAATGAGGTTCAATCCACTGCCACTGTTCCATGAGTACCTTGGTAAGTCGAAAGCCGTCCACTATTGGACCGAGGACCAATGCGGCTGGTGCTCGGGCTGTTTGGAATTTAGGTTCATCACTGGCATTAAAGGTAATAGCCGTGTCACTCCATGGGTTTATTGTTGCTACTTGGTAGACTTCGGCAAGGCTGCGGAGTGTTCGTTTCCGCATATTATTTGATGCGAAAGTCTCGAAGACTGTTAATACTGTACTGGTATCCCTGCGGTGGTGCTTTGTGAATTCTGGAGTTAGAAGCTCCTCGCCACTTCTGGCCACCTGCCGAAGTATCCAACATGCTCTAAGGCTATGAGTTGGTGTGGCGCCCTCTGTAATATAAATTTTACAGGGTCCATTGAGCCATCCCTCCAGTACGGTTCCATGCCCATTAGAGGGTTTTTGCTTTTTGGTGTTTGACCCAGGTGCCTGGCGATAATGCACCGTTTTATTTCGGACTGGGGTTGTATTCAGGGCCGGATTGTCCCAAAATTTTATTTCGGTTTTCCATGCACTTTCCATCGCATAGTACTTTCGTACAATGGATGCCAAGTCAGTGAAGCGTGTAATTTCACGACGACTTATGGCGCTGAGGATTCTCTTGTCCGTGCAATTATTGTAGAAGAATGAAATTGCATCCTCCTCGCGGCAGTCCTCTATCCTGTTCATAACCTGGAGGAATGTGGCCCAGTAATGGTGTACTATTTCTGCGGGCTCTTGCCGAATTTGGGATAAATCCCTTATATTTGGGTGGGAGGGTGGAATTAAATCCGGAACCTCGCCCAATCTGAGACTCAGGGGCCAAGGAGTTTCCGAACTCGGAAGCTTGTGTTCTTGGATATCGTCCAATGAATCTAGCCCGCTGCCTGACTTTAGGTTCAGGGCTTGAGTGACGTCCTCCCCTCCGCGGGTATCCGGCTTGGAGGGATCGGGAATCCGAACATAACTAGTCCTTAAGATAGATGAAGGCTTGCCGCATTGTTCCTCCACCACTTCAACGTGGTGGGTGACCTGGGGAGAGTTAATCTCTCTCAGATTGGGTTTAAGCCCAATCTGATCATAGTCTGTAGTGACTCCCAGGGCGGTGATGCGATCCAAGAGCTCGTTTAAGGAAGAGATCTCCATCGGATCTAGCTGCTCGGCGAGTTCCGAGTTGACATGGATATTGCTTTTGATGACCCGAGAAGTCATCGTCGGCGCGGCGGCCGAACAGGCGGTCATAAGAAAACCGCCTAGCCGGTAAAGTTTGGCCGATAGCCAAAGCTCCTTTAGCAACAGTGCCGTCTTTAAAGACAGGATGAGGCATCCTTCCTGATGGCGACGAAACAGCGGAACTCTCAATGAAAGCACCAATGTCGGTGTCAAAACCAGCGGATCTCGGGTAGGGGGTCCTGAACTGTGTGTCTAGGTGGATGGTAACAGGAGACAAGGGACACGATGTTTTTACCCAAGTTTGGGCCCTCTTGATGGAGGTAAAATCCTACTCCTGCTTGATTAATATTGATGATATGGGTAGTACAAGAGTAGATCTACCACGAGATCAGAGAGGCTAAACCCTAGAAGCTAGCCTATGGTATGATTGTTGTTCGTCCTACGGACTAAAACCCTCCGGTTTATATAGACACCGGAGAGGGCTAGGGTTACACGGAGTCGGTTACAATGGGAGGAGATCTACATATTCGTATCGCCAAGCTTGCCTTCCATGCCAAGGAAAGTCCCATCCGGACACAGAGCGAAGTCTTCAATCTTGTATCTTCATAGTCCAGGAGTCCGGCCAAAGGTTATAGTCCGGTCATCCAGACACCCCCTAATCCGGGACACCCTCAAGGGGCATTAATGAGCTTGACCCATTCGGAATAGAAGAATGGTACCTAGTACCTTCAGACATCCAAATAATCTTCCCATCTGGGTAGAAGTGAGCTGTTGAATAGAACTGCATGATAAGCTCATCATTCCACTTGGTCAATTTCTGACCCACAAAGGTGTCAACTCCATTGAGTCTGAAGCTCTCATGTACTCCAGGAAAATGATCTTCATTGGCATGAATGTATTTCCAGTCCACCCACTTCATATCACACACAATGGGCTTCTTATCTAGGAGCACAGTCTCATAGAAGTCATGTTGTTCCTTAGTGTGAAATCTGTAGTCCACAACTGTTCTTCCCCTCACAGCATAAGGATCTGTTTGTCTGCATATCTGAGACCTGCATCCTTTCTTTCCTTCATATTTTCAGCCACAGGATGATTGTCATCATGATCAGGAATCTTTGGCTTCAACTTTCTGAGCACTTGGGCTTCCTCTTCTTCTTCTTCTTCTTCAGTTTCAGGCACTAGGGCCTTGTTCTTTTCTGCAGCAGGAATGTTTCTACTGCTTCTCTTTGGTGCAGACTTTGGGGACAGTCTTGGGCTTTGATGGAGCAGCCCAGACTTGATGGCATCCCCCATCAGCTTCTGAGACTTGGCAGGAGGTGCATCTTGCTCTTCCTCCTCCTCTTCTTCAGAATCTCTAGCCATAGATGGATTTCCAATCACTCTGGCAATGGTTTTCCTGACCCTTTCCTTTATTTTCTTTCCATCATCATCTTCTCTTGGCTCAAGAGTAAACTCCATAGTTTCTTGTGTTGATGCTCTGGCTTTTGACATGGGAATCCTTCTGGTAGGAGCTTTCTTCTTCATGCCTGGTTTGGTGTTAGCAGCTGTGGCAAACTCTTCTTGACCACTTTCTTCTTGGAAGTGACTTCCTCAGCCACAAAGTATTCATCCTCGGAATCAGATGTTCTCTTCTTCCTCTGCCTGGTTGTTGCCTTAGGCAGGTTGCTGGGAGTACTTCTGTTCCCCTCATCATAGCTATCAGAGGGACTAGTGCCCTCACTCATGTTGACTTGTTCCTCATACTTGTTCTGGCTATCACTCTGATCTGACATGGTTGACACTGCAAGCTGACCCTGTGAATAGTTATAGATGAGGTAGAGTGGATGAGCATCACAAAGTGCAGAGTTTTTGCAAAACAATTGAGTCAAAAACTTAGTTTTAGTTTTCTACAGAAAGCATTTTGGAGCTACCGATTTGTAAACTCAGTGACACCAAAGCAACATTATGTGTCTAAACTAGTGATCTCAGTCAGACCGAGGCATAGTTTGGTGACACCGATATTTCTAGGGTTTCACAAAGTTCTGAACTCGGTCACACCGATTTGTAAGTTTTGGTCAGACCAAAAATCACAAGTGCAATGGCCTAAGCCAAATCGGTGAGACCGATTTCTACAATTCGGTCGGTCCGAGATGAGTTCGGCGGAAATCTAACCCTAAATTTTCGAATCAAATCTAAACTAACGGATGTTTTTGCTGGATAGGATAATCTCAAACTTGTCAAGAACCATGGCATTGTCTCTGTGCTAAGAATTGGGGTGAGAAAACACAGAGGGTCGAATTCATACCCTAATTTGGCGATGAGCTCGCTATGGCGGTAAGACGGTGGAGATTTCCGTTGACGGCAGCGGAGACCAGCGGCGGGAGGTCGCTGGCGACGAGGAGACGACCCGGAGACCTGAGTCGGTAGAGCAGGATATGCGCGGGCGAAGGGTTTTCAGAGGAATTTCCAAAAATTTAACCCGTGGGTATTTATATCCCGACCCTGTCGGTGTGACCGAGTGGAACGACTCGGTGGCACCGAGATGTAGAATCGCAAGCGATTACTGCAATTCGGTGTGACCGAATTGTTCAAATCGGTTGCACCGAGATTGAAAACCTAGATCAACTCAATGAACTTGGTTTAACCAAAATGAAGGAATCGGTCAGACCGAAATGCATAGAGAGGTTTTTGAAGTTTAAGTCTATGACGAAATGGTGACTCCGAGTGCTCCTCACCGAGAGGGTTCGAATCTGACTTGATCAAACTTTGTGATGTAGCATGAATAGAGTTTGAGACGAGAATAGCATAGATAGCTAAAGGGAGTTCTTGGGCATTCTTGTCCATCCATTTGGCAAAAGAAAAAGAGCCAAACAATGAAAGCAACAAATGGATGTCCTCGAATGAGAAATATATGCAATCAACATGCCCACACAATAAAATGGCAAATGAAAATATGTGGCAAAGCATGCACAATCACTCTAGAATCTATCAAGCAATTGGCGATGACTAGGTCATCTATATATGAGTATATAGACTTAGGAGTCAAATGAGAATATTTGATCATAGGTCATACTCATTGTTTAAGCACAAGTGGGGTTACCACTTTTACATAAAGCATTGGTGTGCTCACACCATTAGAGTTGCTTTAGCCCAATTCTTAGAGTAAAGCTCCCCCTAGATGTGATATCCCCCCCAAGAGGGATGAACTAATGTCGGGGAAACTGATCCACGAACACCTATGGGGCCGGCGGACCGGGCCCCTTTCGGTTCGGCGGAGGGCGGAGGTCGCACGAAGAGCAGATCGAGGCGAAGCACACGAGCAGTTTACCCAGCTTCGGAGCTCTCCGGAGAGATAACACTCCTACTGCTGCTTGTCTGGTTCTATTATCTTGTCTTCTTGCTCCAGAGAGGGAGCCTAGTATTTTTCTGGGTTCCGAACTAGTCGAACTTCGCGAACCAGTCGAACCGAACCTTCTCTACGTTGCGCATGGGCCTCCTTTTATACGCTAAAGGGGTCACCGACAGGTGGCAATGCAGAGAAGGGTACAAATGTAAAAAGCGAGGTGGTTGGTACAGTTACTTGTATAGTGTACCCTACCTAACTCTGACGGCAGGGGACAAGGGCATTAAATGCCCGTCTGAGTCGCCCAAACAGTGCAGAAAAGGACCGTTGGGGGCGCCACCGTTCGCCACGATGGCGATCTTGTCAGCTTCGCATGCCACTGCGCATCGCTGGCTGCACAGCCTCCCGCCACGCGCGCCTGGAGAGGCCCCCAGAGCGACACGTTGGTGGATGCGCTAGAGCATGGGCATAGAGTGGCCGCCTGCCGCGGCAAGCGCCTTGCCACTGCTGTTATCTTGTCGGGTCCGGAAGCTTGTCGCTCACCGGGCCTCGAGGTACCTTGGTTGGTCTTCCCGGCAAGCTCCTCTTGCCGGGGCCTTGTTGCCTTGCCGGAGCGCGTGGCGCGTCGCGGCAAGTTCCTTGGAGTGCCTTGGTTGGCCTTCCCGGCAAGCTCCTCTTGCCGGGGCCTTGTCTCCTGAGCTTAAATACTTTGTTCTTGAATGGCTCCAAGGGAACCACGGAGGATCTTGGCGCTCGCCCGGCAAGCCTTGCCGCGGGGCGCCGCAACTGCCCGTGCACAAGTTCGGGGTACTAGGGCACCCCTATTCTAGTACACCAACAGGAGCCCCCGGGCCTGGGCCAGACACGGTGCCGAGCGCTGTTGGGCCAGGCCCAAGACAGGGCACGGGCACACGCGGACTAGGCCATGCCGAATCTCGCTCCGTATCCACCGCGCTCTCCCCTAACGGCACGTGTTGAATGCGGCGTCGTGGGAGAGATCGTGGGTGGTTCTTTATTCGGAAGGGCGAAACATCCGCACCGTCCCTCTTTATAAGCAGAGGAAACAGGGGCAGTTCATTCCCCCTCGCTGGTTGCTACTACTCCATCTTCACGAACCTCCGCCGCTCCCCCCTTCTTCTCGAAGCCGAGAGAGCAGCGCTCCGCCCCCCCATTGCCACCAGCATCACCAACGCCGTCGACCTCCCTCACCACCTCCGCCATGGCTCCGAAAGCCGACAAGGGAAAGGGTGTGAAGTCAGCCGAGGCGCAGCGGCTCGCGGCGCTGTGGAAGGAGCGGGCGATCTTCTCCCCGCAGCTCGGCGTGAAGGAGCTGAGGGAGTACTTCTACCTCTTTTGGGCGACGGAGACGCGGGCGCATCCGCGCACGAGGGTACTCCCGGCCGCTGCTTCGGAGCTGGCTCCAAACGGGTACCCATTCTTCGCGCTATTCTTCTATTGCGGGCTCTGCCCGCCCTTCTCGGAGTTCTTCTGCGATATCATGAACACCTACGGCTTCCGCCTCCTTGATTTCACCCCAACGCCTTTCTGACCATGGTAGTTTTCGCACATTTGTGCGAAAACTTTGTCGGAGTCCACCCCAATGTTGCCCTTTTCCGCCACTTCTTCATACCTCGGGTAGAGAGAGCAGAGCCGCTTGCCGGAGGGATCGCCTGGATCTCGAGAGTCGGCAAGAAGGAGGCGTACTTGGAGGGTGAGCTCTGCAGCAAGTGGGATGAGTGGAGAGCGGAGTGGTGCTGGATCGTCGAGGAGAATCCACAGCCCTTCACTGCCGTGCGCCAAGCTCCAATAGTGCGCGGCAATGACTGGAGCAACGTGGCCCCGGAAGACGAGAGGCTGAAGATCGCCATTACTAGGATCCTTCACCTCAGGCTTGCCGGGCTCACTGTAGGCGCTGTAGGCGCAGATTTCCTCCGCCGCCGCATCGCCCCCCTGCAGGAGAGGGGGAGGCCCGCCTGGGAATTCAAGAACTCGGCAGACATCATGAGGCTGCGGCTGGGCCTCAACTACAACTTCACCGTCTTGGAGCTGGATGCAATGCTCTTGGAGTTGTTCAAACGCGACCCCCAGCACCCATTCACGCTGCCGAGGGGCGTCGTTCCATTGTGCAACAATTCTTCGCTTGACCGGATCCGCGCCATGATGCCGTTGTGCGATTCACACGGAATCGTTCCAACTTGGCAAGAGCCTGCGGATGACGTCGTGCAAGCGTTCTTTAACAACTTGGAAGAAGTGCCGGTCCACGCTGACGAGCAGAAGAGCTTCACCCGTGACACCACCGACGAGGAGCTGCAGCGCATCGCCACTAGGGCGGAAGAGGTTGCGGCCGCACCTGCCGCGGGTGTGTTCGGGTTCACTGTGGAGGAGGCGGAGGCTGCAGAGGCGGCAAACCTTGCCGAACGCGCGGAGTTCATTGGCGAGGAAGAGCCTGCCGGTTCTGAAGCCGAGTCGAGCGAGGTCGGCGAGGAAGAGCCCGAGTCTTCAGAAAGCTTGCCGCAGGCGGAGCCCCCGGCCCCACCAAGGAGGCGTCTTCACAGGTGCGCGGACATAGCGGGGCGGCAGCCGGATCAACAGCCGCCGAGCCGCGCGACACGCTCTACCGCGGCAAGCCATGTTGCCGCGGGAGCGCCCCACGCAGCAGCGGCAACTGGAGCGGGATCTTCCCGGGCCACTGCCACAGCCCCCGCCAAGCGGGCAAGGGATCCTACTCCTCCGCCTCGCCGCACCAGAGGGGAGCAGGACTTCGATCTTTCCGCGCTCAGCTCCGACGAGGAGGAAGAAGAGTAAGTTTCTTTGGTGCTCTTGTAGTTCTTCAATCTTGCTGTTTTTATCTTGTATCTGACTTGCTTCAATCTGGACTCCTTTCTTTTCAGGACGCTGGCCCAGAGAGCGGTGAAGAGGTCCAAGGTCGCGGTGATCGTCATCGAAGATGACCCCACCGTGTCAGCAGGGGGTGGGTCCGAGACCACCTTGACGGACCCGGCAATCACTCCTCAAAGCAGCCCCCAGCGCAGCCCCCAGCGTAAGTTCATAGTTAGCTTTCTGCTGTCGGGCGCGCATGAGTGCTTTTTCCTTTGTTGATATCTTGCTTGTTGGTTTGTGTAGGAGCAGAGCAACCACATCAGGAGCGCCCGGAAGCTGGTCCTGAAGTGCCATCTACTTCGACTACGCCGCCAAGGGAGGGGTTCCCGGAAAGGGAGCGCTCTCCGGCAAGGGGCAGCACCGTCGATCCTGCGGCGGCCGGGACCGCAACTGCCGATCTTGGCACAGGTAATTCACTTGTCCAAACACTTTCCCTTGGGCTCTTCTTCTTTTGATTTTCTTCTCTTGGATTTTTGATTGATTTTTCTCCCTTCTTCGTTCTTCAGACCCATCTGCTGCTGAGCCAATGGAGACAGAGGGCGCCGGCAAGGAAGGGGCCGGTGCTGATGGGACCGCCGGCAAGGAGGCCGCCAAGGCTGCCGCCGCAGAAGCCGGCGAGGGGTCGGGCGATCGCACTGACGACCCGGAGGCCGCAGGAGCGCCAGACGCTGCGCCGACCACCGATCCCTCTGCCGCCGCTGCGGGGCCGGGCTCCGAGGAGCCCCAGCCCGGCGCCTACTTGAAGGCCGGCGACGATATCTTCATCAAGCTACCCTGGGCGTCGAGCTCCAGGGCGCCGATCGAGGGGGAAACTTTCGATGAGGAAGTGCTCGCCTCCGCCGGACTATCGTTGGTCGATGCGCCTGGCAGCAGCAGTGGCGAGCCTGAGGAGGAGCAGCTGCTGCGGAAGCTGCTGTCACTCTACCGCGCATGGCAAGCCAAGCTGGCTTCCCGGGAAGCGCTTGTCGCGAAGGCGGGAGTTGACATGGAGAAGCGCGCGGAGGAGCTCCGGGGCCACAATCAAGAAGCTCTCCGGTCCCTGGCACAGGAGCGGGAGCGACTCGACGAGGAGCGCACGGCCTTCCTTCTCGAGAAGGGCGAAGCTGAGGAGGAACGAAGGCTGGTCGCCGAGAAGCAGTCCGCGCGAGAAGGTGAATTGGTGCAGCGGAAGGCCAACCTCGGCAGCTACGAGGAGCAGCTTGCCGAGCGCGAGCAAGCACTTGGAGGGGCGCTCAAGGAAGCAAAGGACGCTGCCGCAATTGCAGAGGCCGCCAAGAAAGAGCTGGAGGAGAAGGTGCCGCAGCTGGAGGCCAACATCGGGAAGAGCGGCGAGGAGCTTGCCGCGCTCAAGCGTGAGCGTGAGAAGGATGCTGCCGCCCACGGTGAGCTGCAAGGTCTTCTCGCTGAGAGGGGCAAGGAGCTCAGCACCGCCAAGGATTCCAATGCAGACATGGAGCTGAAGCTGGCCACGCTGACGCAGACGCTGGAGGCCGCCAAGGAGCGGGAGAAGACCTTGTCAGAGAAGGTCAAAGCCGACAAGGCGCTGCTGGAGAGCATCACAGTTACCCAGAACTCGTTCAGAGATACTGTGGAGCACTGGACCGAGGGTCTGGTGAATATTGCCGCAGTCATCGATGAGGAGCTGGCGCAGCTAGGGATGGAGGACTTTGGGTATCCCTCCGATGAGAATCTCCAACCCAGCGCCAAGCTCAGCCTGTTCTTCAAGGGCGTGGCGACGGCACTCCAGCGGCTCCGGGAGAGGATCCCAAAGCAGCTGGCCGACGAGTTGCGCAAAATCTGCGCTGGGGTTCTCCAGAAGGTGCTAATGAAGGTGGCCTTCCGCAATCCAGGCCTCAGCTTCACCAACGTCCTCAAGTCCTTGCCGCCAGACGCCGATCGGGATGCACTCAAGGCCCTTGTCGCACCCATTGTGGACAAGGTGAGCGAGATCAAGAGGGTTGAGGGCGGACGCGTAGACTAGGCCGCCCATTTCTTCTTTTCCCTTGTCGCTGCTAATCATGTTATGAAAACAGTCTGTTAGAGCTGCGACAAGTTATCTTGTAATATAACTTCATTTCTGTTATCAATTGCTATGTTATTTCCTCTACTAGATTCCTTCCTTTGTATGTTTTTACCCTACGCTTCTAGGGAACTTGTCGGCGCAGGCACCGAGCCGCGAGCGCTGAGTGCGGAACTTCAGCAGCCTGCTGGCGGCGCTGCTTCCGACAAGAAACCTTGTCGCGACTAGATGGAGCACACTTAAGTTGTTGAGCGGACTCGAAACAAAGTAAGGGCGCAACTAGCCACGAGTTGGTTCCTCCGCGCACAGGTTTTCCATACAAAGCAGGGTCGTTCGAGGAAGATAACTCAAAAATTTAAAAACTGATTGCTCAAACTTTGGCAACTTAGCTTTTCTGTCGTTTGCTTCCCGGCAAGGCAAAACTTTGGTTGAATGACGCCTTGTCCATACCACAATCTTCTCCTTCCCCCCAGGGAAACTTGTGTGCGAGGGAACCTTCTTTTCCTTTGTTGAAAAGAAGAAAGAAGAGAAAATAATAATATGGAGCCCTTCGGCTCGTTATTGCTTACCGGATGTTGGTGCTGCACAAAGTGTCAGATAACGCATGCAAGAAAGAAACTAATGCATGAAATGGACAAGTTGTGCGGAGCACATGGGGTTTTACTTATGCACGGGATTTGCGCCCTGCTTTGTACAAAGGATTACATGCAACAGCGGCAAGACTTGTACAAAAGGTGGTTGCCGGAACGGGTTTCGGCAACCGCGCCCTACGGGAAAAACTTACGAAGATGTTCTGTGTTCCAGGAGTTGCTCACCAGAATGCCATCTTCGGTCTCAAGGCGGACATCGCCGGGCCTTGTGACTCGTTTCACCCGATAAGGGCCTTCCCACTTCGGCGTCAACTTGTTGGAATTCTTGGCGGACTGAACGCGCCGAACAACAAGGTTGCCTTCCTCGAAGCTTTTGGCCTTAACTTTGCGGCTATGGTAGCGGCGCAAAGCTTGCTGGTATCGAGCAGCTCGTACAGCATCCTGAAGACGATCTTCCTCAAGGAGCAGCGCATCGTCTTGTCGCAGCTGTTCTTGCTCAAGCTCATCATAAGCGAGCACTCGAGGTGATCCGTATACGAGTTCCGTGGGGAGAACTGCCTCTGCTCCATAGACTAGAGCGAAAGGTGTCTGGCCAGTGGCTCGATTTGGTGTCGTTCTGATCGACCAGAGAACCACCGGCAGCTCCTCGATCCAGTTTCTTCCGCACTTGCGCAGCCTGTCGAAAGTTCTGGTCTTGAGCCCGTGCAGCACTTCAGCATTTGCCCTCTCCGCTTGACCGTTGCTTCTCGGATGAGCAACAGAAGCGAAGCAGACCTTGGCACCAAGGTCTTGGACGTACTGCATGAAGGTGCGGCTCGTGAATTGTGTGCCGTTGTCGGTGATGATCCTGTTAGGGATCCCGAAACGGCAAACAATTGACCTGAAGAACTTGACTGCTGACTGTGCTGTCACCTTCCTCACTGGCTGCACTTCCGGCCACTTTGTGAACTTGTCGATTGCAACGTACAAGTACTCAAAGCCCCCGACAGCTCGGGGGAAGGGGCCGAGGATATCGAGCCCCCAGACCGGAAATGGCCAGGATAAAGGGATCGTCTAGAGAGCTTGAGCTGGCTGGTGTATCTGTTTGGAGTGGAACTGGCACGCTTCACACTTGGTTACTTGTGCAGTTGCATCCTGGAGGGCTGTCGGCCAAAAGAAACCTTGCCGAAAAGCTTTGCCGGCAAGTGCTCTTGCGCCAATGTGGTGGCCACATATGCCTCCATGTATCTCTGCCAACAACTTTTATCCATCTTCCCGGCAAATACACTTCAATTTCACACCGTTGAGACTTCTTCTGTACAGTATGCTATCGACAAACTGGTACATACTTGACTGCCGGGCTACTTTTTCCGCTTCTTCTTGCTCTTCGGGAAGTTCTCCTATCTGAAGGAAATGGACAATCTGCTGTGCCCATGCTGGAGCTTGTGGCTCGACAACAAGGACTAAAGGCACATCTGCTGCTACGGGAACATCCGCTTCTACGGCAAGGACTTGCGGCCCTGCCGGAGCTTGATGTTCCCCGGCAAGTTTGCCGGAGCAAAACTTGTCGGGAGCGTCTGCTTCAACGGAACAAACCATAAGGCTTGCCGGAGCAGACTGCCCCTCAGCATCCTTGGTGTTGATCTTGGGGACTTTCTTGGCGGCGGCTTCGGGGAGCTCTGCCGGAAAGTAGTCACCAGAAACCAACTTCGTCTTCTTGATTTGTCCAGTTGATGGTGTTATGGATGGTTGAGTCAACTTGAGCACAAAGATCCCTGGTTCCACAGGTAACTTTAGTGCGGCGCACTTTGACAGGCCATCAGCAATGTCATTCTGAGCTCTTGGGATATGCTCCATTTGTAGGCCGTCAAAGTGCTCTTCTAGCTTCCTCACTTCATCAACATATGCTTCCATCAATGGACTCTGGTAGTTCTTGTTCACTTGGCGGATGACAAGCTGTGAGTTACCCCTGACAATGAGCTTCTTGATCCCAAGGTCTGCTGCGATTCTGAGACCGGCAAGCAATCCTTCATAGTCTGCAGTATTTTTGGTTGCTTTCTCCTTGGGAAAGTGCATCTGGACTACGTACTTGAGGTGCTCTCCGGTGGGCGCGACAAGCAGCACGCCCGCACCGGTGCCTTGCAGCGAGAAAGCACCATCAAAGTACATCAGCCACTCTCTGCTTGCCTCTTTGACGGGGATGCTCATCTCTGGAATTTCTTCATCTGGGGTTGGCGTCCATTCTGCTATGAACTCTGCCAATGCTCTGCTTTGGATAGTTGAAGTGCTCTCAAACTTGAGGCCAAAGCTTGACAGTTCCAGCGCCCACTCGACAATCCTGCCTGTTGCTTCTGGATTTTGCAGTATCCTCTTCAGCGGAAAGCGAGTGACGACTGTGATCTCATCTGCTTGGAAGTAATGGCGCAGCTTTCTCGAGGCCATGAGGAGGCCGAAAAGCAACTTCTGCACACCAGAGTACCTTGATCTAGCCCCCTGGACAAGGGAACTGACAAAGTAAACTGGACGCTGCACCATTCTCTTGTGCATCTTATCATGCTCCTGCGCAGATCCATCTCTGTCGGGACCAGAGCTTGTCGGCGAAGCCCCCTGCTTGTCGCTGGATGCATCTGCCGTGGTTGCTGGCTCATCATCTGCCTCCCTCTCCGCCACTAACGCAGCACTAACCACTTGATTGGTTGCCGCTATATACAGCAGCAACTTCTCTTGCGGCTTAGGTGCGACAAGCGTTGGAGTGGAGGACAGGTATCTCTTCAAGTCCTACAGCGCAGCCTCCGCCTCCGGAGTCCATTTCATTGGACCTGCCTTTTTCAAAATTTTGAAAAATGGCAGGGCGCGCTCAGCAGATCTAGAGATAAACCTGCTGAGAGCAGCCACGCAACCGGCAAGCCTTCGCACATCCTTGACGCGCTTTGGTGCTTTGATCTGCTCAATGGCCTTGATCTTGTCGGGATTGGCTTCAATTGTCAGGACCCCGACTCAATGCCACATCAATCTAGCATGTAACACCTCGTATCACTTTGCGGCCTCACGCACGGTATTCCACGGGTGTCGCCTTACCTTTGCCCGGGACCGTTTGCGCCTTTTGGCACACGTATATGACAGTGTCGCTAGCATCCATATGATAAGGAGCCCGGGCTGACATGGCTAGTCGTAAACCCAAAGTGGCACAGACTTACAGGGACAGGCATCCATGACCCAGCATCGAACGTGTCGGTCATCAGCGAGTGAATCCAGGCTGTAGCACTGGGCTAGCAGGACTCCGGTGAACCGGGCTGTAGCGGGCTAACAGGACTCCGGTATTCATCGCGTGACATTTCCCCGAAGGGACAGACACAGGAACGAAGAAGGACACATGCCGGCCAGCCTAAGTGTTCCGGAGCAGTAGCAAGCTACCATGGCTCGGTGGAAACACTAGGAGACATTTCCCGGTAAAAGAGGCTACTAAGGATAAACAACTAGATAGTCAGATCCCACACATACCAAGCATTTCAATAACATACACACAATATGCTCGATATGTGCAAACACAACATGGCATCACAACATGACTCTACGACTCAAGTATTTATTCAATAGGCTCCGAGGAGCGAGATATTACAAACAGGGGTCTCATGACCCAACATTCAGAGCATACAAATCAAGCACAAACGGAAGCTATCATGTCTGGGTACAGACATCTATAACTGAAAAAGGCTGAGAAGCCTGACTATCTACCAGATCCTGCCGGGGCACAAGATCGTAGCTGAGGTAACAAGCTAAACGTCGAAGTCCACGCGAAATTACTAGTGAGACCGAAGTCTCTCTGCAAAAACATAAAATAGGCAAACGTGAGTACAAATGTACCCAGCAAGACTTACATCAGAACTAACTACATATGCATCATTATCAACAAAGGGGTGGTGGGGTTTAACTGCAGCAAGCCAGCTTTGACTCGGTGGCTATCCTAAACTATGACTGCAAGCGACTCTTTTGAGGTGGTGCACACGAGTCCACATATTCACCATATCAATACACCACTATGGATCCGCTCCCGTCTCCCTACGAGAACGCCATCCATAGCACTCACGCTTATCTTGCGTATTTTAGAGTATCCACTTTCACTTGTCTATGAACTGATATAAGCAATCCAGAAGTCCTTTTCCGCGGACACGGCTATTCGAATAGTTGATGTTAACCCTGCAGGGGTGTACTTCTTCACACACGCTCTCACCACTTACCGCCGTTTACACGACATGTACTCGGCAACCTTCAAGCGGAAGCCCAACGTGGGTGTCGGCCACGGCCTGCCTAAACACTCAAGTCTCTAGTCCAGGTTTATCGCCTATTCGGGTTCCATCCATGAGGAGATCCGGCCGGAGTTTCTCTCACAGCCCCAAACGATGTGAACAGGGTTCCCGAGACACCAAACGGGCGCCCGGTACACCGTGCCACGTGCCTACCGCCTCACAGCCCACCCCTACGGTCAGCGCTGCGCACGGCCTCCAGCATACTACAAACACCAGAAACTACTTGCAACTCCTGGACAGAGGACAAGGGTGATTAAGAAGCCGAGAGGGTCCATTGGTTTCGGGCCCAATGCGTGGTAGTAGCTGAATCATGGATCACAAACACAGAACTCAGTTCCTGAGGACGGCTTCAATGAGACAACCCACCATGTACTCCTACATGGCCTCTCACCGCTACCTTTACCAAATCGTATTCACACACTTAACTCACACACAGTAGGACATGTTCACACACCTCTGATTCATCCCCGATGAATCAGACCTGACTCAACTCTAAGCAGTAGCAGGCATGACAAACAAGCATGAATGAGTAGGCACAACAGGGCTCAAACAACTCCTACTCATGCTAGTGGGTTTCATCTATTTACTGTGGTAATGACAGGTCATGCAAAGGATAAAGGGGTTCAGCTACCGCAGCAAGTAACAAATATGTCGTTGTTGTCCTAATGCAGTAAAAGAGAGCAGGAGCGAGAGAGTGGGATTTTATCGGAATGAACAAGGGGGTTTTGCTTGCCTGGCACTTCTGAAGATAACATTGAGTCTTCATCAGTGTCAACGATCACATCATCGGTATCACGTCTATCGAGAGGGGACAAATACCGGCAACACAGAAGGGAACACAATCAATGCAATGCACAATATGATGCATTATCATGACATGGCAAAATGAATGTGTTTTGGGCTAATGCAACTAGCAACAGATTAAATGAAGTTGGTTTGAATACAAGATTCAAATTCAAACTCCATATGTGATTATTCAAATGCCATTTAATTGATTTGTGCTATACAGCAGCTATAAGTTGTTCTAACATGCATGAAAATGGTACAGATGGACTCCTTGAATTTTTCTGATAATTTTTCATATATAATCTATTTAATTTGGAGTTACGGTTAATTTTCTATGATTTATTGAAGTTTAGAATATATTTTGGAATTATTAAATCATTTAAGATTTACTTAAATTCCAGAAAGGAATTATTGCATCAGCATGACGTTGGCATGACGTCACAGGTCAACAGGGGCTGGTCCGGTCAAACCTGACGTGTGGGGACCACACGTCAGTGACACAGTTAACTAATCTAAGTTTAATTAGAGCCTGGGCCCGCATGTCAGTGTCCTATCTACTTAACTAAGTTAGTTAATACTAACTTAACCTGGTACTAATTAAACAGGGGGGCTGGGCCCACACGTCAGTCCGGCGAGGTCAAAGGGTCAAACCCCCTGGTCGGCAGGGTCAACTCGCCGGCGTTTAGCCGCCGGCGAGGCTAAACGCGGCGGTGCAGGTGCGGGTTTCACGTACAGGGCACCGTTCGGGGCGCCGTTGGGCTCTATGGATAGCTGGGAGTGGGCCACGGCGAGTGGTGCAGGTAGTTGGGTTCGGGGTCGCCAGAAAAGGCGCCGGCGACGTGTTTGGCGGCGGCCGGAGCTCGGGTTTGCACGGGCGCGGCGAGGCAGAGCACAAGGAGCTCAACCAGGGGCATGGACGGCGTCGTGGGGTCACCAGGAGCACATCTGTGCCATTGGGCGAGTAAGCGAAGCTCGGGAGCGCGTGGCTCAACGTCCATGGCGGCGGCGGCTTCGGTCGTCGGTGAACTAGAGGCCACAGTGTGAAAACAGAACAACAGAGAGGGGGATTCGAGGGAGAGGCTTACGACGGTTGCAACGGTGCGGACGACGAGCTCGGGGAAGGCCGGAGCTGAGCGGGGCGGCGAGGTCGATCTCCGGCGGCCGAGGAGGGGAAAAGCCTCGGTGGCGGCGTTGCAGCGTGTCCGGGGCCTCGTGGGTCGTCGAGGAGGTCGGGGACGTCGAGACGGAGCTCGCTGGCGCGGCGAGGGGTCGAGGGGGAGGCGGTGGCCGTGGCAGCAGCAAGCGGCGGCGACGGGTTCCGCTCGGGCGTGTGAGGGAGAGAGAGCAGAGGAGGGGGAGGAGCGAGGGGGAGCGCGAGAGAGAGCCAGGGGCTGCGTGGCGCTCCGTGGCGTGGATTAGGACGAAGGGCGGCCTCCAGCGCGAAGCAGGAGGTGGCCGGGGCTCTCGGGCGCGCGCCACGCCTCGCCTCTGTTCGTCCTCCTGGCAGAGGAGGAAGACGACAAGGGGGAGGAGGTGGGCTGGGCCGGCCAGATGGGCTGGCCAGCTGGGCTAGGTAAGTGGCGCCAGGTAACTTGCCTTCTCTCTCTGTTTTATTTTTTTCTTCTGTTTTGTTTTATTTAATTTATTTTGCCACTGTTTTGAATTTAAAATAATTCAAACAATGCCAAAAACTCCTCTGAATATTTTATATTGCTAGATGGACTTTTCCAAAAGCTTATAAAATATTTCAGGGGTATTTGAAATTATATTCTAATTATATGAATATAATTCAAATTCAAATAGCTAATGAATTAAATCCAAAGTCCCAAAAATAATTCCTTAAAAATGTTCAATATTTTGGTTGGGACCAGAACCCTTACCAAAAGTTATCAAACATTTAAGAAGAGCATTTTGGAGCAATGAATGAGATTTCTAGGGTTTTTGCCCCTCTTTTATTTAAGTTTTTGAGGCTTCCAAAATTCCTCAGTTCAAGTTTCGAAAATATAGACATGATGCACACATGAAGCTAGCCTAGAGCACTACCAGCAGCTAGGGATGTGACAACTCACCCCCACTAAACAAGAATCTCGTCTCGAGATTCAAGCGTGGGGTAAGGTGAAGGGTAACGCAGACTAGTATAATCTTCACGATCCAGGGTGCACTTCAGTTGAACGTTGATTCATTCACCATCTTTGACTCGAAGTCTTGCTCTGAGAACTCCAACTAGCATGACGAGAAGAGGAAAGGAAAACTCTAGAAGAATCTATCCTCTCGAAGGTCAATCAACCTAGGATCAGCTTACAAAGTGAGTCGTAGCAACATCTCTTGAGCTGAGACGCGAAGCATACATCTGAAGAGATGGAGTGAGACAGATGACGAGGGTCACTAGGTAGACAATAATTCCACACCTAAGAAGGTGGTAAACGATTGTCAACGTAGCGAGGAGTTGAGTTGCCATGATACCACGACGAAACATCCTGGAGGAGGGTGATTCATAGATTATTACCTTAAGTGGCAAAAAGAATTACTTTTGATTCAGAGATCATTGAAACTCTTTATACCAGCCTAAGGCAATTCTCAAGCGATCGTTTGGAGGGGGTCGGTAGAATGGCATACTCGGACTTGGATGATGTGGATTACCTTGTTGAAGACAACGCAATGGATGAATTTGCTTATCACCGGAAATGGAAGAGACCCATGGTAGAATGGCACATTGGCGGTGCAAGCTGGGAACAAAATGCAAATGCTGGGAATGATTCTGGTAACTGGGGAAGAACCCAACAATAGAGAGTGAATTCACTGTTTGAGAAGGTCATAGCATTGCCGAGGGAACTGAGAGCATCCCAATTAGAGCCGATGATAACACGTAGCGCTTGTGCGTGCTCTCAAGAACTTGAGCAATTCCATAATTATCAAGGTTTTACCAACATCCGTGTCAAGGGTCCGGTAACACAACTTACTACCATGATGAATGGTGATGGAGGATGCAGATGCAAAGGAAGATAACACCTTCTCAGATTTCACCCTTGGCGGGGCCAAGGAAATAAAATCTGGATGATCGACCGAGAGACATTTAGCACTCCGCTTCTAATGTTCTCCTTGATGTGCTAGTGTAACCCATTCATAGATATGGTTTGATATCTAGAACATCAAGTAAAAAGGTCGGACTTCGGAACACAGAAATCCATAGGAGCAACTAGGAAGTAATCCTACGAAATCCCTATGGGGAGGTGGCCAACTTCCTCAAACAAGATACGATAATAATAGGTCTACCGGATGGGTGTGTTGGCCACGACATCCACCTTGCCGGTTATTGAGAGACCAATATTATAATTCTTGGGAAATGTTCCAACCATCACATCTGCCTGAGATTCAGATCTGGTTGGTGTCAGGATATCCCAGACTCATCAAGTCTAGAAAGAAAAATGAAAGTTTGCAACACAAATCGATGAGATAATGTTGCGGGATTCTCGGGGAGTGAGCTACGATAGTAAGCTCCAAAACATGAGCTGGTTCTGCTACAAACATGCGAACACGTTGTCCCAGACAAGCATGGCCACGTAGCAGTCTTATAATTAAACACTACCGAGTTCAGGTGGAGAACCATCATCGAGGATATCGAAGTCTTTACGCAAGTCCATGGATTAGATCCCAAGCATAGACTTCTTTTCCTTGAACAAGTCAATCAGTGGCTTAGTGTGCTAGGGACACATATAGAATGAAGGTTGCAAGTCTCCAGACTACAGAATACTTCGCACGTGTGCATGACTGATTTGGGATGATTCCAAAGGAAACAAAACAATCTTTCTCAAATTCACGGCGGCAACTTTCACCAAATGCACGTGTATAAGAGGAAGTCACTCCTTTCATCAAACAAATACTTCATGAGCTAGCATGAAGAAAATGCTTTCAAAAGTTTCCAACACTAGCTTAATGTTCAACAACATCATGGAGGAGATAAGGATGTTGCCAATGGGCTCAACAACAATTCATCTAGGTTTCCTTTTAAAAGGAATTCCATAGTTAAGTGAACACGGTGATAGCATTGGTCAGACCAAAGATGTAATGGTGTATGCTCGAGGGATCAACCACGAATAAGACAACATTACGAGCATTGTTGGTACTGATTTGATTTGACGATAGCCCACACTCAAATCAAAGGATTGATAAGACAATAGGTCCAGCAACTGATCACAAGGACCAATCGATGAAGATATCATCTTTCTTCAGCACACCCTACACAAGAATATCCCTTTGGAACGAACTAAGTCAGGCAAGCTTTTATCTTCCAACTCTCCAAGTTGTTGTCTAGCTTAACCAACTAGCTCAGGGATATCTAACACCGATTTTTGGAGAGAAGGTGGTTCACAAGATAAACCAACTTGATCACGAGCTCAACATAACAGTCAGGTGACAAACTGGTGATACTTTCGAGAAGATATCCGGAAAATCACGAACCACCAGTATGTTACTAAGCTCGAGAACAATCTTGCTTTTGAGGGCAAGACGACATGATCAAATAAGCAAGGATTGGCACTATCCTAACTCACTGATCGGAGAGTGCACCAGAAATAAGGACTAGGTAGCACAATCAACCTTAGGGTGACGATTCAATAATCAACACGCTAAGAATGAGGTTATCGTCCATTTAACTACCAAGCAACGGAGTTGCTAGGACTATTGATTTCACACACCATGGTTCACTCGTCGACATTCCGGTTATAACAACACGGAAACCGAGAAATGAATAATGATGGAGAGAAGTATCGCTGCACCAAGAGTTCATAGGATGGTGTGCAATTCCTATAACAATCCCGATATAAAGATGGTAATACTCCAAGGTAGAACAGAGCAAAAGCTGGATTGGCATTATGATCTGCGGAGCACAACTTCTTTGACCCAATCCTGGATATGGAAGAGGTACTGGAGTTTGTTTCTCCTGGTCATTCTACGATAGAATGGCTTGACGGGCCACAAGAGTAATAGGCATCGATAAACGAATGCATGCATACTCTTGACTATCAATTGATAGACGAGGGTCAGAATGCAACTAAAGAGGACAACTCAAAGGAACATATAATTTTCTGAGTTGTGGATGCATAGATTAGTATGTCGAACCAAGTTCAACATATTTCTTCCGGATAACCCATGCAGAAAGGTAGAACTGGCAGAGTCACGATTTATAATGGAGAACTCCTCAAGAATAATCCTGTTGTGATATTTCAGTTCAACGAGGAACTTCTGCCATAAGGTAGTTCATGGTATTTGGAAGAAGAAGATACCACGGACTTCAAGGACTATCGCAAGGTTGCTAATATCCTAAAGGCACTAGCAATTACTATCAACATGAAGTAGGTAGAGTGAATCTCGGGTTCAAGAACCCAGAAACAGAATACCTATTACTAAGTAGCATCACGGGATGCTTTCGAGAATGATGGCCAGAATCATCACACTGGGAACACAAATCATGGCTAAATTACTAGATGATCCCCTAAGACACCTAGGGTCATAATAATATCTCCAACATATATGTCAAGGTAACGGAGTACCTCAACTCACTGATTAGTGTGGTTAATCTGGCCCATGGGAACATTGAAACGGGAAGAAAGGATTTGCAAATGCATCAGACTACTTAGAAACCTGGGATGACTCGGACAGCATAACGGCTGTAAATGCTCAGAAAAGATTTGAGACATTCACAAAATGGTGGCATAACCACTCAGAAGCACAATATCAAGGTTCCGAGATCAACAATTAACATACGGAAGTAGTAGGAACTGAACTGAGACTTAAATCCAACAATCTTATAAGTCCACTGATTAGTAACACGTGATCCTGATAGAAAGAAGAGATAGCCTAGTTCTTAATCCCCGTAGGAAAGATAAGATGACTCAGATCAGAAGGGCATGAGGTATAAGGAGTAAAAAGAGCCTTACGTTCCATCCCACAATCAATTCCCCTACATATAGCTAAAGCATTTCTAGACTCAACTTCGACCAGTTTGGCTTGGTAATCCTACAGGCAGTCAAGCTCTGATACCAACGCTGTCAGGACCCCGACTCAATGCCACATCGATCTAGCACGTAACACCTCATATCACTTTGCGGCCTCACGCACGGTATTCCCACGGGTGTCGCCTTACCTTTGCCCGGGACCGTTTGCGCCTTTTGGCACACGTATATGACAGTGTCGCTAGCATCCATATGATAAGGAGCCCGGGCTGACATGGCTAGTCGTAAACCCAAAGTGGCACAGACTTACAGGGACAGGCATCCATGACCCAGCATCGAACGTGTCGGTCATCAGCGAGTGAATCCAGGCTGTAGCACTGGGCTAGCAGGACTCCGGTGAACCGGGCTGTAGCGGGCTAACAGGACTCCGGTATTCATCGCGTGACATTTCCCCGAAGGGACAGACACAGGAACGAAGAAGGACACATGCCGGCCAGCCTAAGTGTTCCGGAGCAGTAGCAAGCTACCATGGCTCGGTGGAAACACTAGGAGACATTTCCCGGTAAGAGAGGCTACTAAGGATAAACAACTAGATAGTCAGATCCCACACATACCAAGCATTTCAATAACATACACACAATATGCTCGATATGTGCAAACACAACATGGCATCACAACATGACTCTACGACTCAAGTATTTATTCAATAGGCTCCGAGGAGCGAGATATTACAAACAGGGGTCTCATGACCCAACATTCAGAGCATACAAATCAAGCACAAACGGAAGCTATCATGTCTGGGTACAGACATCTATAACTGAAAAAGGCTGAGAAGCCTGACTATCTACCAGATCCTGCCGGGGCACAAGATCGTAGCTGAGGTAACAAGCTAAACGTCGAAGTCCACGCGAAACTACTAGTGAGACCGAAGTCTCTCTGCAAAAACATAAAATAGGCAAACGTGAGTACAAATGTACCCAGCAAGACTTACATCAGAACTAACTACATATGCATCATTATCAACAAAGGGGATGGTGGGGTTTAACTGCAGCAAGCCAGCTTTGACTCGGTGGCTATCCTGAACTACGACTGCAATGTAACTCTTTTGAGGTGGCGCACACGAGTCCACATATTCACCATATCAATACACCACTATGGATCCGCTCCCGTCTCCCTACGAGAACGCCATCCATAGCACTCACGCTTATCTTGCGTATTTTAGAGTATCCACTTTCACTTGTCTATGAACTGATATAAGCAATCCAGAAGTCCTTTTCCGCGGACACGGCTATTCGAATAGATGATGTTAACCCTGCAGGGGTGTACTTCTTCACACACGCTCTCACCACTTACCGCCGTTTACACGACATGTACTCGGCAACCTTCAAGCGGAAGCCCAACGTGGGTGTCGGCCACGGCCTGCCTAAACACTCAAGTCTCTAGTCCAGGTTTATCGCCTATTCGGGTTCCATCCATGAGGAGATCCGGCCGGAGTTTCGCTCACAGCCCCAAACGATGTGAACAGGGTTCCCGAGACACCAAACGGGCGCCCGGTTACCCGTGCCACGTGCCTACCGCATCACAGCCCACCCCTACGGTCAGCGCTGCGCACGGCCTCCAGCATACTACAAACACCAGAAACTACTTGCAACTCCTGGACAGAGGACAAGGGTGATAAGAAGCCGAGAGGGTCCATTGGTTTCGGGCCCAATGCGTGGTAGTAGCTGAATCATGGATCACAAACACAGAACTCAGTTCCTGAGGACGGCTGCAATGAGACAACCCACCATGTACTCCTACATGGCCTCTCACCGCTACCTTTACCAAATCGTGTTCACACACTTAGCTCACACACAGTAGGACATGTTCACACGCCTCTGATTCATCCCCGATGAATCAGACCTGACTCAACTCTAAGCAGTAGCAGGCATGACAAACAAGCATGAATGAGTAGGCACAACAGGGCTCAAACAACTCCTACTCATGCTAGTGGGTTTCATCTATTTACTGTGGCAATGACAGGTCATGCAAAGGATAAAGGGGTTCAGCTACCGCAGCAAGTAACAGATGAATCGTTGTTGTCCTAATGCAGTAAAAGAGAGCAGGAGCGAGAGAGTGGGATTGTATCGGAATGAACAAGGGGGTTTTGCTTGCCTGGCACTTCTGAAGATAACATTGAGTCTTCATCAGTGTCAACGATCACATCATCGGTATCACGTCTATCGAGAGGGGACAAATACCGGCAACACAGAAAGGAACACAATCAATGCAATGCACAATATGATGCATGATCATGACATGGCAAAATGAATGTGTTTTGGGCTAATGCAACTAGCAACAGATTAAATGAAGTTGGTTTGAATACAAGATTCAAATTCAAACTCCATATGTGATTATTCAAATGCCATTTAATTGATTTGTGCTAAACAGCAGCTATAAGTTGTTCTAACATGCATGAAAATGGTACAGATGGATTCCTTGAATTTTTCTGATAATTTTTCATATATAATTTATTTAATTTGGAGTTACGGTTAATTTTCTATGATTTATTGAAGTTTAGAATATATTCTGGAATTATTAAATCATTTAAGATTTACTTAAATTCCAGAAAGGAATTATTGCGTCAGCATGACGTTGGCATGACGTCACAGGTCAACAGGGGCTGGTCCGGTCAAACCTGACGTGTGGGGACCACACGTCAGTGACACAGTTAACTAATCTAAGTTTAATTAGAGCCTGGGCCCGCATGTCAGTGTCCTATCTACTTAACTAAGTTAGTTAACACTAACTTAACCTGGTACTAATTAAACAGGGGGGCTGGGCCCACACATCAGTCCGGCGAGGTCAAAGGGTCAAACCCCCTGGTCGGCGGGGTCAACTCGCCGGCGTTTAGCCGCCGGCGAGGCTAAACGCGGCGGTGCAGGTGCGGGTTTCACGTACAGGGCACCGTTCGGGGCGCCGTTGGGCTCTATGGATAGCTGGGAGTGGGCCGCGGCGAGTGGTGCAGGTAGTTGGGTTCGGGGTCGCCGGAAAAGGCGCCGGCGACGTGTTTGGCGGCGGCCGGAGCTCGGGTTTGCACGGGCGCGGCGAGGCAGAGCACAAGGAGCTCAACCAGGGGCATGGACGGCGTCGTGGGGTCACTAGGAGCACATCTGTGCCATTGGGCGAGTAAGCGAAGCTCGGGAGCGCGTGGCTCAACGTCCATGCCGGCGGCGGCTTCGGTCGTCGGTGAACTAGAGGCCACAGTGTGAAAACAGAACAACAGAGAGGGGGATTCGAGGGAGAGGCTTACGACGGTTGCAACGGTGCGGACGACGAGCTCGGGGAAGGCCGGAGCTGAGCGGGGCGGCGAGGTCGATCTCCGGCGGCCGAGGAGGGGAAAAGCCTCGGTGGCGGCGTTGCAGCGTGTCCGGGGCCTCGTGGGTCGTCGAGGAGGTCGGGGACGTCGAGACGGAGCTCGCTGGCGCGGCGAGGGGTCGAGGGGGAGGCGGTGGCCGCGGCAGCAGCAAGCGGCGGCGACGGGTTCCGCTCGGGCGTGTGAGGGAGAGAGAGCAGAGGAGGGGGAGGAGTGAGGGGGAGCGCGAGAGAGAGCCAGGGGCTGCGTGGCGCTCCGTGGCGTGGATTAGGACGAAGGGCGGCCTCCAGCGCGAAGCAGGAGGTGGCCGGGGCTCTCGGGCGCGCGCCACGCCTCGCCTCTGTTCGTCCTCCTGGCAGAGGAGGAAGACGACAAGGGGGAGGAGGTGGGCTGGGCCGGCCAGATGGGCTGGCCAGCTGGGCCAGGTAAGTGGCGCCAGGTAACTTGCCTTCTCTCTCTGTTTTATTTTTTTCTTCTGTTTTGTTTTATTTAATTTATTTTGCCACTGTTTGGAATTTAAAATAATTCAAACAATGCCAAAAACTCCTCTGAATATTTTATATTGCTAGATGGACTTTTCCAAAAGCTTATAAAATATTTCAGGGGTATTTGAAATTATATTCTAATTATATGAATATAATTCAAATTCAAATAGCTAATGAATTAAATCCAAAGTCCCAAAAATAATTCCTTAAAAATGTTCAATATTTTGGTTGGGACCAGAACCCTTACCAAAAGTTATCAAACATTTAAGAAGAGCATTTTGGAGCAATGAATGAGATTTCTAGGGTTTTTGCCCCTCTTTTATTTAAGTTTTTGAGGCTTCCAAAATTCCTCAGTTCAAGTTTCGAAAATATAGACATGATGCACACATGAAGCTAGCCTAGAGCACTACCAGCAGCTAGGGATGTGACATCAATTTCCCGCTGAGACACGAAGAACCCGAGAAGCTTGCCGGAAGGGACTCCGAACACGCACTTCTCGGGGTTAAGCTTGAGGTTGATCTTGCGCAGATTTGTAAATGTCTCGTATAAATCTTGAATCAGGGTCGCCCTATTCTTGCTCTTGACCACTATGTCATCCATGTAGGCTTCCACATTTCTGTGTATCTGCGGCTCGAAAGCGTGGTGGACTACCCTTGCGAATGTTGAACCAGCATTCTTCAAACCGAAAGGCATCCGTACGAAGCAGTATGTGCCACACGGGGTGATAAATGCGGTTTTCTCTTCATCTTCTCCTGCCATGAAGATCTGATGGTATCCTGAGTATGCATCAAGAAATGAAAGCAAATCACATCCGGCTGTGGAGTCAACAATCTGGTCAATGCGCGGCAAGGGAAATGGGTCTTTGGGACAAGCTTTATTAACATCAGTGAAGTCAATACAAATCCTCCATTTCCCGTTAGCCTTGCGCACGACAACAGGATTGGCCAACCACGTGGGATAGAGCACTCCTCTGACAAGGCCTGCTGCTTCCAACTTCTTGATTTCTTCTGCGATGAATTCTTGGCGCTCCACTGCTTGTTTCCTGACTTTCTGCTTGATGGGCCACACATGAGGACAGACGGCAAGGTGGTGCTCAATTAATTTCCTGGGAACACCGGGGATATCAGACGGTTGCCACGCAAACACGTCGACATTCGCCCGCAGGAAAGCAACGAGCGCGCTTTCCTATTTGGGGTCAAGAGTGGCGCTGATGGTGAAGGTACCACCAGTGCCGTCCTCCTTGGCGGACACCTTCTTGGTCTCAGGTGGAGCTGCCATTGCCTTCTTACACTTGCCGGTGGAGCTCGATGGTGCGTCCTCGACGGTAGCGCAGCACTCCGAAGAGGTGCGCTTGCCGGAGTGGGCATCAGAGCTCTTGACGGACTTGGTCTTCTTATTCCCTCCGGGAGCTTCTGCGGCAAGTGTCTTGCGTTCTTCTGCGGCTGCTGCTTCCCGGTAGATCTTGTCGGCACAAATAAGAGCATCCTTCTTGTCGCCAGGGATAGAGATGACACTTATCGGGCCTGGCATTTTCAGTACGTTGTACGCATAGTGAGAGGCTACCATGAACTTGGCGAGTGCCGGACGGCCAAGGATTCCATTGTAAGGTAATGGAAAGTCAGCTACATCAAATGTGACCCTCTCAGTCCTGAAGTTCAGCTCACTGCCAAATGATACCGGCAACGCGATCTTTCCCTTCGGCTTGCTCCTTCCCGGGTTGATTCCTTGAAATGTACCGGTCTCTTCGAGCTCGCTGTCAGGGATCTGGAGTTTCTGGAGCACCGCGGAGGAGATCAGGTTCAAGCCGGCCCCGCCGTCAACTAGCATCTTAGTGACCTTGAGGTTGCGGATTGTTGGTGAAACCAACATCGGCAAGCACCCGACCGCAGTTATGCGATCAGGGTGGTCCTCAATATCAAAGATGATAGGCGTGCTGGACCATTTCAGAGGCTTGCGTGACTCGATGGGTGGTTCTGCTGCATTAACTTCCCGCACCCACTGCTTGAGCTGGCGGTGCGAGGTGTGCAGAGAAGCACCACCGTCAACGCACATGACCTCTGTGGCTTTCTGGAACTCCTACTCATCAGTCTCCTCATCATCCATGTCTTCATCGTCGTCGTCATCTTCATCCTTGTCGCGGCCGCGAGGAGGTCTGTCTCCTTGCCGCTGCTTGGCCTTGCCGCGGCGTCCTCCTCGGCCAGGACATTTCTTGCCGGATCCCCCAGCACCTTCCTGGGCCTTCTCCTTGTCACGCCGCTCGTATTCAGCTTTCTATTGCTCAACAAGCTGCTCGACTTTCTTACAGTTCTGGAGATCATGGCCCTTGGTGTGGTGGATCTTGCAATACTGCTTGTTGGTGCCGTCTTGCTTGTCGGCGACCGCCACCTCCGCGGCAACCTCCTTGCCGGAGTCACCAGCTTTGGCTTCCTTGGCGCCACCACCGTTGCCGGACTGCTCAACAACTAGCACCTATTTGCCTTTCCTTTTCCTGTTGTTCCACTGCCGGTTTTTCCTTGCCGGGGCAGCATCTTCACTGTCAGATCCTCCCGCTCCTACATTCTCTCCGAGGAGTCTCCTCCCTTCCTCAGCACGTGCACACTTGTCGGCTAGTGCATATAACTCACTGACATCCCTGATCTTGCACATCGCCATTTCCTCCCGCATCCTACGGTTTCGCACGTTCTGATGGAATGCGCTGATCACCGCGGCAGGGTGGACGTCTGGGATGTTGTGCTGGACACTGCTGAATCTCTGAATGTACTTGCGTAGGGGCTCTCCTTCCTTCTGGGCGAGCAGATGAAGATCACTCTCCTGGCCATGAGGCTTGTGTCCGCCTGTGAAGGCGCCGACAAACTGATGGCACAGATCAGCCCAAGAGGATATGGAGTTGTCCGGCAAGTGCATGAGCCAGGACCTGACGTTGGGCTTGAGTACCAGTTGGAAGTAGTTGGCAAGGATCTTGTCATCCCGTCCCCCAGCAGCCTGCACCGCAATGGTGTAAATGCTGAGGAACTCCGACGGATGCGTCTTGCCGTCGTACTTCTCCGGTACGTCTGGCTTGAAGTTCTTCGTGCTGGGCCATTGGACTTGCCGCAGCTCATGAGTGAACGCAGGGCAACCTACCGCGTACGGCAGATCGCCTGGTTCCCCTGGCGCATGCATGTCAATAGAGGGCCCAGCGCGCTTGTCGGATTGATGTCGCGCTTCTCTTCGGCGCTCGATGCGAGTTCGAGCGTCTTCTTGTTGTCGATCATGAAGAACTTGGCGCTGATCGCGACGAGCTCGTGGATCCGAAGATGCAGTGGAGTCGCTGTCGAGGTGGATCCGGCGAGTCGGCGATCTTGGCCTTCGGGGTGGTGATTGCATGGTAGTTGCACCTCCACCCGTTTCATCGCCACTGGCTCGCGCCCGGCAACCCTGCCGCGGAGGCGACGCGCTCGACCGCCGTGGAGTGTCGCCGTTGGCGTAGCCAATGAGACTCTGAATGGTGGCCCTCCATTCGTCGATCTTGTCCGACGTCGGAGGGTAATCTAGGAGAAGTTGAGCTCGTGCCAAAGCTTCTGCTGGAGTGGTGGGTGGCAGTGGCGGACGGCGCGAGGAGCGGGATGTGCTCGGACTTCTAACTATGTTAGAAGGAGCAGTATCCCGTCCAGGCGACCGTGCCCCACTCGTGCCAGCACGCTGGCGTGCATGCTGGTCTTGAGCGCCCCAAGATCCACCAGCTTGGTCTTGGCCTATCATGCGTATAGCACTGCAAGTGCCATGACGCTGTTGGTCTTGCGCCTCCTGAGAGCGGCGCGGAACATGTACAGTCGCCGAGGTTTGTGCAGCCTTGTCCTTGGACCTGGCAGCATGATAAGCTTCCTCGTCGACGTCCATTCTTCCGCCAGCGTCCATTCCACCACCCGTTTGCTCCAATGGCGGCGGAAGTGACGTGGACGGAGCGGTTGCCGCCGAAGTCTTCTTCTTCGGTGGCATGTTGATGAAGGGAATGAAGATCTAGCTCATGTGAACGCCGGATCAGGTTCACACAATCTCGACGCCCCCTACCTGGCGCGCCAAAGATGTCGGGGAAACTGATCCACGAACACCTATGGGGCCGGCGGACCGGGCCCCTTTCGGTTCGGCGGAGGGCGGAGGTCGCACGAAGAGCAGATCGAGGCGAAGCACACGAGCAGTTTACCCAGCTTCGGAGCTCTCCGGAGAGATAACACTCCTACTGCTGCTTGTCTGGTTCTATTATCTTGTCTTCTTGCTCTAGAGAGGGAGCCTAGTGTTTTTCTGGGTTCCGAACTAGTCGAACTTTGCGAACCAGTCGAACCGAACCTTCTCTACGTTGCGCATGGGCCTCCTTTTATACGCTAAAGGGGTCACCGACAGGTGGCAACGCAGAGAAGGGTACAAATGTAAAAAGCGAGGTGGTTGGTACAGTTACTTGTACAGTGTACCCTACCTAACTATGACGGCAGGGGACAAGGGCATTAAATGCCCGTCTGAGTCGCCCAAACAGTGCAGAAAAGGACCGTTGGGGGCGCCACCATTTGCCACGATGGCGATCTTGTCAGCTTCGCATGCCACTGCGCACCGCTGGCTGCACAGCCTCCCGCCACGCGCGCCTGGAGAGGCCCCCAGAGCGACACATTGGTGGATGCGCTGGAGCGTGGGCACAGAGTGGCCGCCTGCCGTGGCAAGCGCCTTGCCGCTGCTGTTATCTTGTCGGGTCCGGAAGCTTGTCGCTCACCGGGCCTCGAGGTACCTTGGTTGGTCTTCCCGACAAGCTCCTCTTGCCGCGGCCTTGTTGCCTTGCCGGAGTGCGTGGTGCGTCGTGGCAAGTTCCTTGGAGTGCCTTGGTTGGCCTTCCCGGCAAGCTCCTCTTGCGGGGGCTTGTCTCCTGAGCTTAAATACTTTGTTCTTGAAAGGCTCCAAGGGAACCATGGAGGATCTTGGCGCTCGCCCGGCAAGCCTTGCCGCGGGGTGCCGCAACTGCCCGTGCACAAGTTCGGGGTACTAGGGCACCCCTATTCTAGTACACCAACAACTAACCTTGGGTTTTGTTGATGATGACTTCATGTAGGTGTGGAAGATGTGGATGCTCATTGTTGATGTAGATCATTTGAAGCAATCCATTGGAGTGAGTTGCACTTTCAATACCTACATGGGTTAGTCCCACAAGGAAGAAACAAGGATATCCATAAACATATAGTGAAGCACACACAAGATGATGTCCATGAAATCATTAGATTACCTTGTCCCTTGTCTTACCAGCAAGAGGGTTTGCGACTCCTTGAACTAGTGCAAGATGTGGAAGTTTTTTGCACTTGCCCTTGCCAAAATGAATATGAGTGAAAAATGTTGGTGGAGTCACCCTCAAGAACTCTCTAGTTCTTATTCTTCAGGATCCACATCATCTTGATGGGAATCCTTGGGGTTGTAGATGTACTTGATGAAGTAGAACTTGATGTAGACTTTGGAACCCACTTGACCAAGGCCTTTGGAGTTTCTTCAAGTGCATCAATCTCTTCTTGAAGCTCGTCCTTGCCTTTTAGCTTGTGGTCTTGTGGTGGAAGATCATCTTGAGCTTGTGTCCCCTTGAAGGATGTAGGATCATACTTCTCTTGTTGAGGAACAAACTTCGTCTTGGGGTATTTGTCGGGGATATACCCTGCGGTATGACCCGGCCGGAAGTATGACCTGGCCAGGCTTGGCATTTTCATTGGTAACTCGCCGGAGGACTGGCGACTCACGAGTCTGGCGGCCCCCTGGTCTGACAACTCACGAGTCTAGCGGCTCACTGGTCTGACGACTCACGAGCCTGGTGACTCACTAATGGCCCCGACGGTGGGTCAGATAGAAGACTAGGCCCAAGGCCCAGAAGGCCGGCTCATGTTATGTGGGCCGGTTTACGAGGAAAAGCATAAGGAGTTTTCCCTTAAGGGGCTAGACTAGGATTCTACTTGTAATAGACTAGTCCTAATCCTAATAGGACTCCACATGTAACCCACCCCACTAACTTATATAAGGAGGGGCAGTTGTCACATCCCTAGCTTCTGGTTTGCTCTGAGCTAGCTAGTCATGTGTTGCATCATGTTTAAATTTCAGTTAAACCTGAAATGGGGATTGTTTAAACCCTAGCATCAAATGAATTCAAATAGGCTCAAATAAAATCATTTTCAATAAACCCAAAATGCCTTTGAAAATGTTCATGATTTCCGATAAAGGTGAAAACCTCTGCCAAAAATGATGAACATATTTATAGGTCATTTCTGGATTTTTGAATTAACTCATATTGTATTTGAATTGGGGCATTTAAATCTTATAAATATTTTTAAATGCTCTAATAATTCTGAAACTAGTTGAGGGCTGTTGGAAATAATTTCAACAGTGCCACAAATATTTTCAGGATTTTTAATAATGCTCTGGCATTTTTAATAAAGCCAAAACAATTGCAGAAAATAGAAAATGGAATTAAAAGAGAGCGAGACAAACTGACTGGCGCTTACCTACAGCCCATCCGGCGCCTCAGCCGGCCCAACACTGTGCAGCCCAGCCAGCGCAGCGCCTTTCTTCAACCTTCTGCCAGAAGGCGAGGCAGCTGCGTGGAGAGCGCACAGCCGAGCTGCGCCAGCTCCTGCTTGCCGCCTTCTGCTTCCCCCTTGTGTCTGGCGACGCCACGCACCTCCCTGCCTCTCTCTCTCACTCTCCCGCGCTCTCACCCCCTTCCTGGATCTCTCTCTGCAGCGCACCCGAGTACCCTACCGCACGCCCGAAAGCACCGCCGCAGCCACGGCCATCCCCTAGCCCAACCACCATGACCAATAGCTCCGCAAGGACCTGAAGCCTCTCCTCGACGAGCCACGCAAGCCGGGTTTCATCGCAACACCGCCATCGATGCCCTCTTCAACCTCGGGACCGCCGGCCATCACCGTCAAATTCGTCGGCTCCAGACCGTCTCAAACCTCGCTGAGCGTCCCGTCGTCATCGCTGTGAGCCCCTAACCACTTACCCCCTGCTCCCCTCATCGAATTAATGTCGCAACCATCGATCCCCGCCGTGCCAGAAGCTCACCGCCGCCGGCCTTGTCGCCGTCGTGGCCTGAGCTCGTACGGGTCGCGCCCGTGCATCTCAACGAGCTCATGGTGACTCCAGGAGGCTGCGCAGCGCTTTACTTCGCTCGCCCGTGCTCCGCAACGCCGTTTTCGCCGAGGTCCGAACTCCAGCGCCGCCGCGAGCTCCATTCCGATGAGCTCCGGCCACCCCAGCTCGAGCTGTTGCCACCCCTGGATGCGCGCGAAGCCCAGCAACCCATAGCCGCAAACCACGCCCGAAACCATCCCCTGTAGCGCTTTCCCGTGGCATTTCCGTCGCCGGATTCGGTCGCCGCCGGCCGAACTCCGGTGGCCGGTGACGTGGTACGTCATTAGCCACTGATGACCCCACTAATTAACCTCCAGTGAAACTGATAGCCGGGCCCCACATCCGAACTAACTGGCTAACTAAACTAGATTAAGTTTAATCTAATTACCATAGAGGTCGGACCCACCTGTCATTAACACTATACAGCACTTGGTCACTGACCAGTGGACCCCACACGTCAGGTTTGACCTGGACGGTGCCTGTTGACCTGCTGAGGTCAGCATGATGCAAAAAAAAGAGGTCAGCATGATGCAATGCTGACGCAGTAATAGGTTTTTCTGGATTTATTCTTACTCAGGAAATTCCAGAAAATAGCTAAAACTTCTTAAATTCATAGAAAATTATCTGTAACTCCAAATAAGATAAATTATATATGAAAAATGATCAGAAAAATCCAATCTATCCATCTGTACCATTTTCATGCATGTTAGAACAACTTATGACTACTGTTTAGGACAATTCAATTAAATGGCATTTAAATAATCACATATGGAGTTTGAATTTGAATCGTTGATTCAAACCAACTTCATTTAACTTGCTGCTAGTTGCATTAGCTCAAATCACAGCATATTGCCATGTCATGATCATGCATCATATCGTGCATTGCATTGATTGTGTTCTTCCTTGTTTGCCGGTGTTTGTCCCCTCTCGATAGACATGGTTTCGACGATGAATTCGATGACACTGATGAAGAACTATACTATCTTCAGAAGTGCCAGGCAAGCAAAACCCCCTTGTTCATTCTGATACAATCCCACTCTCTCGCTCCTGCTCTCTTTTACTGCATTAGGACAACAACGATTCATCTGTTACTTGCTGCGGTAGCTGAACCCCTTTATCCTTTGCACGACCTGTCATTGCCATAGTAAATAGATGAAACCCACTAGCATGAGTAGGAGTTGTTCGAGCCCTGATGTGCCTACTCATACATGCTTGTTTGTCATGCCTGCTACTGCTTAGAGTTGAGTCAGGTCTGATTCATCGGGGATGAATTGGAGGTGTGTGAATATGTCCTACTGTGTGTGAGCTAAGTGTGTGAACACGATTTGGTAAAGGTAGCGGTGAGAGGCCATGTAGGAGTACATGGTGGGTTGTCTCATTGAAACCGTCCTCAGGAACTGAGTTCTGTGTTTGTGATCCATGAACAGCTACTACCACACATTGGGTTCCGGTAACTGCCCCTCTCGGCTTATTAATCAACTTGATCTCTGTCCAGGAGTTGCAACTAGTTTCTGGTGTTTGTAGGTAGTGTTAGTAGTCTACCAAGTGGCACCCGGTACAGGTGGGCTTGGGACAGACTAGGCACAGTGGCACGGTGTACCAAGTGGCACCCAGATGGTGGGCTTGGGAACCCTGCTCACATCGTTTGGGGCCGTGAGCGACACCCCGGCCGGATCTCCTTGCGGATGGAACCCGAATAGGCGATAAACCTAGACGAGAGACTTGTGTGGTTAGTCAGGTCGTGGCCGACTCCCTCGCCAGGATTCCGCTTGAAGGTTGCCGAGATACACAAGGTGTACATGGCGGTAAGTGGCGAGAGCGTGTGTGAAGAAGTACACCCCTGCAGGGTTAATATGATCTATTAGAATAGCCGTGTCCGCGGTAAAGGACTTCTGGGTTGCCTGTACAGTTCATAGACAAGTGAAAGTGGATACTCTAAAATACGCAAGATAAGTGTGAGTGCTATGGATGGCGTTCTCGTAGGGAGACGGGAGCGGATCCATAGTGGCGTATTGATATGGTGTGGACTCGTGTGCGCCACCTCAAAAGAGTTACTCACAGTCGTAGTTTAGGATAGCCACCGAGTCAAAGCTGGCTGGCTGCAGTTAAACCCCACCATCCCTTTGTTGATAATGATGCATATGTAGTTAGTTCTGATGTAAGTCTTGCTGGGTACATTTGTACTCACGTTGCTTAATTTATGTTTTTTGCAGAGAGACTTCAGTCTCGCTAGTAGTTCCACGTGGACTTCGACGTTTAGCTTGTTACCTCAGCTACGATCTTGTGCCCTCGGCAGGATCTGGTAGATAGTCAGGCTTCTCAGCCTTTTTCATTTGTAGATGTCTGTACTCAGACATGTTAAGCTTCCGCATGTGCTTTGACTTGTATGCTCTGATTGTTGGGTCATGAGACCCATGATTGTAATATCCCGCTCCTCGGAGCCTATTGAATAAAATACTTGAGTTGTAGAGTCATGTTGTGATGCCATGTTGTATTTGCACATATCGAGCATATTGTGTGTATGTTATTGAAATGCTTGGTATGTGTGGGATCTGACTATCTAGTTGTTTATCCTTAGTAGCCTCTCTTACTGGGAAATGTCTCCTCGTGTTTCCATTGAGCCATGGTAGCTTGCTACTGCTCCGGAACACTTAGGCTAGCCGGCATGTGTCCTTCTTCGTTCCTGTGTCTGTCCCCTCGGGGAAATGTCACGCGATGAATTCCGGAGTCCTGTTAGCCCGCTACAGCCCGGTTCACCGGAGTCCTGCTAGCCCAGTGCTATAGCCTGGATTCACTCGCTGATGACCGACACGTTCGTTGTTGGGTCATGTATGCCTGTCCCTATAAGTTAGTGCCACTTTGGGTTCACGACTAGCCATGTCAGCTCGGGTTCCTTGTCATATGGATGCTAGCGGCACTATCATATACGTGAGCCAAATGCGCAAACGGTCCCGGGCCAGGTAAGGTGGCACCCGTGGGAATACCATGCGTGAGGCCGCAAAGTGATATGATGTGTTACATGCTAGATCGGTGTGACTTAGGATCGGGGTCCTGACAGCTTTGGTATCAGAGCTTGACTGCCTGTAGGTTTACCAAGCCAAACTGGTCGAAGTTAAGTCTAGAAATTCTTTAGTTATATAAGGGAATTGATTGTGGGATGGAACGTAAGGCTCTTTTTACTCCTTATACCTCATGCCCTTCTGATCTGAGTCATCATATCTTTCCTACGGGGTTAAGGAACTAGGCTTTCTCTTCTTTCTATCAGGATCACATGTTACTAATCTGTAGACTTATAGAATTGTTGGATTTAAGCCTCAGTTTAGTTCCTACTACTTCCGTATGATAATTTTTGATCTCGAAACCTTGATATTGTGCTTCTAAGTGGCTATGCCACCATTTTTCTAGCATGCCTCTAATCTTTTGAGCATTTACAGCCGTTATGCTGTCCGAGTCATCCCAGGTTTCTAAACAATCTGATGCATTTGCAAATCCCTTCTTTCCGTTCCCGATGTCCTCTCTAGCCAGTTTAACCACACTAATCGGTGAGTTGAGGTACCCTATTGCCTTGACATATATGTTGGAATTATGATCATGGCACTAGGTGTCTTGGAGTATTACCTAGTAATCTAGCCATGTTTGAGTTCCCAGTGTGATGAATCTGGCCATCATTCTCGAGAGCATCCCGTGATGCCACTTAGTAGTAGGTATTCTATTCCTGGGTTCTTGACCCAAGATTCACTCTACTTACCTCGTGTTGTTAGTGTTTGCTAGTTCCTTTAGGATATTAGTAACCTTTGCATTAGTCCTCGAGGTCCGTGGTATTTCCTTCTTCCAAATACCATGAACCACTTACAACAGATGTTTGTTGGATCAAAAGATCACAACATGAGTGCTCTCGATGAGTTCTCCATTCTATATCGTGACTCTGCTAGTCCTACCTTCTCCGCATGGGTTATCCGGAAGAAAAATGTTCAGCTTTGTTCGACATACTAACCTATGCATCCACAACTTAGTAAACCATATGTTCCTTTGAGTTGTCCCGCTTTAGTTGTCTTCCGATCCTTGTCTATCAGTTGATAGTCAAGTTTATGTCGTGCATGCGTGTTCTTTGATGCCTATTATTCTTGTGCTCCGTCAAGTCATTCTATCCTAGAATAACTAGGAGAAATGAACTCCAATACCTCATCCATATCTAGGATTGGGTCAAAGTAGTCATACTCCGCAGATCAAAATACTAATCCAGTTTTTGTTCTGTTCTACCCTGAAGTATTACCCTCTTTATGTCAAGAAAGTCATAGGTATTACACATCATCTTATGAACTCTTGATACAGTGATACTTCTCGCCCTCGTTATTCATTTCTCGGTTTCCATGTTGTTGCAACCGGAATGCCGATAGGTGAACTATGATGTGTGAAATCAATACTCCTAGCAACCTTTTTGCTTGGTAGTTAAAGGACAATAATTTTATTCTTAGTGTGTTGGTTCTTGAATCACGATTCTAAGATTAATCGTGCTACCTAGTCCTTGTTTCCGATGCACTCTCCGATCAATGAGTTAGGATTGAGTCAGTCCCTTGCTCTTGTGATCATATCGTCTTGCCCTCAAAAGCCAGGTTGTTCTCGAGCTTAGTAACATATCGGTGGTTTGTGATTTTCCAAATATCTTCTCAGAAGTATTACCAGGTTGTCACCTGACCGCTATGTTGAGTTCGTGATCAAGATGGTTTCCTGTAAACCACCCCTTCTCCAAGAATCTGTGTGGGATACCCCTGAGCTAGTTGGTCAAGCTAAACAACAACTTGGAGAGTTGGAAGATAAAAGCTTATCCGACTTAGTTCATGTTAAGGGATATCTTTTTGTGTGTGTGTGTTGAAGAAAGATGATATCTTCATCAATTGGTCCTTGTGATCAATTGTTGGATCTATTATCTTACCCAAACCTTTGATTGAGTATGGGCTATCGTCAAATCAAATCAGAACCAACGATATTCGTAATGTTGTCTTACTCGTGGTTTTTCCTTGAGCATACACCATTATATTCTTTGGTCTGACCAATGCTATCACCGTGTTCACTTAACTATGGAATCCCTTTTAAAAGGAAACCCGGATGAATTGTTGTTGAGCCCATTGACAACATCCTTATCTCCTCCATGATTTTGTTGAACATTAAGCTAGTGTTGGAAACTTGTGTAAGCGTTTTCCTCATGCCCCGTTCATGAAGTATATGTTTGGATGAAAGAAGTGACTTCCTTTGATTCCCGTGCATTTGATGTAAGTTGCCGTCGTTAATTCAAGAAAGTTTGTTTTTGCTCCTCTGGAATCATCCCAAGTCAGTCATGCATGTGCGAAGTATTCTATGCTCTGATAGACTGATCATCTTCATTCCATATGTATTCCCTAGCACACCAAGCCACTGATTGACTTGTTCTAGGTAAAGAAGTCTAAATTAAGTGCACAAAACTTCAATATCCTCGATGATGGTTCCCTACAAGAACTCGGTAGTGTTTTATTGTAAGAATACCATGTGATCATGTTTGTCTGGGACAGCGTGTTCACACGTGTGTAGCAGAACCAGCTCATGTTTTGGAGCTTGCTATCGTAGTTCATCTCCCGAGAATCTCGCAACGTCATCTCGTCGATTTGTGTTGCAAACTTTCATTTTTCTTCCTAGACTTGATGAGTCTGGATTATTCTGACACCAACCAGATCTGAATCTCAGGAAGATATGATGGTTGGAACGTTTCCCAAAAACTATAATAATGGTCTCTCTGTAACCCGGTAAAGTGGATGTCGTGGCCAACACACCCAACCGGAAGACCTCTTGTTGTAGTATCTTGATTGAGGAAGTTGGCCACCTCCCCATAAGGATTTCGTAGGATCTACTCCATAGTTGTTCCTTATGGATTTTCGTGTTCCCGAAGTTCGACCTTTTACTTGATGTTCTAAATATCAAACCATAATTATCTATGGATTACGCTAGCACATCAAGGAGAACATTAGAAGCGGAGTGCTAAATGTCTCTCGGTCGATCATCCAGATTTTGTTTCCTTGGCCTTGCTAAGGTGAAATTTGAGAAGTGTTATCCTCCTTTGCATCTGCATCGTCCATTGTTGTTCATCATGGTAGTATGATGTGTTGCCAGGATCCCTGACACGGATGTTGGTAAAACCTTGATGAATATGGAAATGCTCAAGTTCTTGAGAGCACGCGCAAGCGCTAGGTGTTATCATCGACGCTAACTGGGTTTGCTCTCAGCTTCCTTGGTTATGCTATAACTTCTCAAACAGTGGACTCACTCTCTACTGTTGAGCTTCTCCCCAGTTACAAAAATCATTCATTGTGTTGTTTTCAACAAGGTAATCCACATCATCCATACTAGTCCAAGTATGCCATTCTACCGAACCCCTCCAAACGATCGCTTGAGAATTTCCTTAGGCTGGTATAAAGATTTTCAATGATCTCTGAATCAAAGGTAATTCTTTTTGCCACTTAAGGTAATAATCTACGAATCACCCTCCTCCAGGATGTTCTGCTGTGGCATCATGGCAACTCAACTCCTCGCTACGTTGACAACCGTTCACCACCCTTTTAAGCGTGGAATTGTTGTCTACCTAGCGAACCCTCATCATTTGTTCCACTCCATTCCTCTAGATGTGTGTTTTGTGTCTCAGCTCGAGTGGTGTTGCTATGCCTCATTCCGCGAGTTGATCCTAAGTTGTTCGATCTTCGAGAAGATCGATCCTTCTAGAGTCTCCTTCTCCTCTCGTTGTCATGTTGGCTGGAGTTCTCAGAGCAAGACGACAAGACAAAGATGGTGATTGAATCAACGTTCATTTGAAGTGCAACCTGGATCGTGAAGATTTCGTTAGTTGCGTTTTCCCCTTCATCTTACCCTACGGCTGAATCTCGGGATGAGATTCTTGTTTAGTAGGGGTGAGTTGTCACATCCCTAGCTTCTGGTTTGCTCTGAGCTAGCTAGTCATGTGTTGCATCATGTTTAAATTTCAGTTAAACCTGAAATGGGGATTGTTTAAACCCTAGCATCAAATGAATTCAAATAGGCTCAAATAAAATCATTTTCAATAAACCCAAAATGCCTTTGAAAATGTTCATGATTTCTGATAAAGGTGAAAACCTCTGCCAAAAATGATGTTCATTTCTGGATTTTTGAATTAACTCATATTGTATTTGAATTGGGGCATTTAAATCTTATAAATATTTTTAAATGCTCTAATAATTCTGAAACTAGTTGAGGGCTGTTGGAAATAATTTCAACAATGCCACAAATATTTTCAGGATTTTTAATAATGCTCTGGCATTTTTAATAAAGCCAAAACAATTGCAGAAAATAGAAAATGGAATTAAAAGAGAGTGAGAAAAACTGACTGGCGCTTACCTACAGCCCATCCGGCGCCTCGGCCGGCCCAACACTGTGCAGCCCAGCCAGCGCAACGCCTTTCTTCAACCTTCTGCCAGAAGGCGAGGCAGCTGCGTGGAGAGCGCATAGCTGAGCTGCGCCAGCTCCTGCTTCCCCCTCGCGTCTGCCGACGCCACGCACCTCCCTGCCTCTCTCTCTCACTCTCTCGCGCTCTCACCCCCTTCCTGGATCTCTCTCTGCAGCGCGCCCGAGTACCCTGCCGCACGCTGGAAAGCACCGCCGCAGCCACGACCCTCCCCTAGCCCAACCACCATGACCAATAGCTCCGCAAGGACCTGAAGCATCTCCTCGACGAGCCACGCAAGCCGGGTTTCACCGCCATCGATGCCTTCTTCAACCTCGGGACCGCCAGCCATCACCGTCAAATTCGTCGGCTCTAGACCGTCCCCGACCTCGCCGAGCGTCCCGTCGTCATCGCTGTGAGCCCCTAACCACTTACCCCCTGCTCCCCTCGTCGAATTAATGTCGCAACCATCGATCCCCGCCGTGCCAGAAGCTCACCGCGGCCGGCCTTGTCGCCGCCGTGGCCTGAGCTCGAACGGGTCGCGCCCGTGCATCTCACCGAGCTGATGGTGACTCCAGGAGGCTGCGCAGCGCTTTACTTCGCTCGCCCGTGCTCCGCAACGCCGTTTTCGCCAAGGTCCGAACTCCGGCGCCGCCGCGAGCTCCATTCCTGTGAGCTCCGGCCACCCCAGCTCGAGCTGTTGCCACCCCTGGATGCGCGTGAAGCCCAGCAACCCATAGCCGCAAACCACGCCCGAAACCATCCCCTATAGCGCTTTCCCGTGGCGTTTCCATCGTCGGATTCGGCCGCCGCCGGCCGAACTCCGGTGGCCGGTGACGTGGCACGTCATTAGCCACTGATGACCCCAATAATTAACCTCCAGTGAAACTGACAGCCGGGCCCCACATCCTAACTAACTGGCTAACTAAACTAGATTAAGTTTAATCTAATTACCCTGGACCCACACGTCAACATTGACTGTGCTGACGTGTCCATTGGTCGGACCCACCTATCATTGACACTGTACAACACTTGGTCACTGACCAATGGACCCCACACGTCAGGTTTGACCTGGACGGTGCCTATTGACCTGCTAAGGTTAGCATGATGCAATGCTGACGCAGTAATAGGTTTTTCTGGATTTATTCTTACTCAGGAAATTCCAGAAAATAGCTAAAACTTCTTAAATTCATAGAAAATTATCTGTAACTCCAAATAAGATAAATTATATATGAAAAATGATCAGAAAAATCCAATCTATCAATATGTACCATTTTCATGCATGTTAGAACAACTTATGACTACTGTTTAGGACAATTCAATTAAATGGCATTTAAATAATCACATATGGAGTTTGAATTTGAATCGTTGATTCAAACCAACTTCATTTAACTTGCTGCTAGTTGCATTAGCTCAAATCACAGCATATTGCCATGTCATGATCATGCATCATATCGTGCATTGCATTGATTGTGTTCTTCCTTGTTTGCCGGTGTTTGTCCCCTCTCGATAGACGTGGTTCCGACGATGAGTTCGATGACACCGATGAAGAACTATACTATCTTCAGAAGTGCCAGGCAATCAAAACCCCCTTGTTCATTCCGATACAATCCCACTCTCTCGCTCCTGCTCTCTTTTACTGCATTAGGACAACAACGATTCATCTGTTACTTGCTGCGGTAGCTGAACCCCTTTATCCTTTGCATGACCTGTCATTGCCACAGTAAATAGATGAAACCCACTAGCATGAGTAGGAGTTGTTTGAGCCCTGATGTGCCTACTCATTCATGCTTGTTTGTCATGCCTGCTACTGCTTAGAGTTGAGTCAGGTCTGATTCACCGGGGATGAATTGGAGGTGTGTGAATATGTCCTACTATGTGTGAGCTAAGTGTGTGAACACGATTTGGTAAAGGTAGCGGTGAGAGGCCATGTAGGAGTACATGGTGGGTTGTCTCATTGAAACCGTCCTCAGGAACTGAGTTCTGTGTTTGTGATCCATGAACAGCTACTACCACACATTGGGTTCCGGTAACTCGGCCCCTCTCGGCTTATTAATCAACTTGATCTCTGTCCAGGAGTTGCAACTAGTTTCTGGTGTTTGTAGGTAGTGTTAGTAGTCTACCAAGTGGCACCCGGTACAGGTGGGCTTGGGACAGACTAGGCACAGTGGCACGGTGTACCAAGTGGCACCCGGATGGTGGGCTTGGGAACCCTGCTCACATCGTTTGGGGCCGTGAGCGACACCCCGGCCGGATCTCCTTGCGGATGGAACCCGAATAGGTGATAAACCTGGACGAGAGACTTGTGTGGTTAGTCAGGTCGTGGCCGACTCCCTCGCCAGGATTCCGCTTGAAGGTTGCCGAGATACAGAAGGTGTACATGGCGGTAAGTGGCGAGAGCGTGTGTGAAGAAGTACACCCCTACAGGGTTAATATGATCTATTCGAATAGCCATGTCCACGGTAAAGGACTTCTGGGTTGCCTGTATAGTTCATAGACAAGTGAAAGTGGATACTCTAAAATACGCAAGATAAGTGTGAGTGCTATGGATGGCGTTCTCGTAGGGAGACGGGAGCGGATCCATAGTGGCGTATTGATATGGTGTGGACTCGTGTGCGCCACCTCAAAAGAGTTACTCACAGTCGTAGTTTAGGATAGCCACCGAGTCAAAGCTGGCTGGCTGCAGTTAAACCCCACCATCCCTTTGTTGATAATGATGCATATGTAGTTAGTTCTGATGTAAGTCTTGCTGGGTACATTTGTACTCATGTTGCTTAATTTATGTTTTTTGCAGAGAGACTTCAGTCTCGCTAGTAGTTCCACGTGGACTTCGACGTTTAGCTTGTTACCTCAGCTACGATCTTGTGCCCTCGGCAGGATCTGGTAGATAGTCAGGCTTCTCAGCCTTTTTCATTTGTAGATGTCTGTACTCAGACATGTTAAGCTTCCGCATGTGCTTTGACTTGTATGCTCTGATAGTTGGGTCATGAGACCCATGATTGTAATATCCCGCTCCTCGGAGCCTATTGAATAAAATACTTAGTTGTAGAGTCATGTTGTGATGCCATGTTGTATTTGCACATATCGAGCATATTGTGTGTATGTTATTGAAATGCTTGGTATGTGTGGGATCTGACTATCTAGTTGTTTATCCTTAGTAGCCTCTCTTACCGGGAAATGTCTCCTAGTGTTTCCACTGAGCCATGGTAGCTTGCTACTGCTCCGGAACACTTAGGCTGGCCGGCATGTGTTCTTCTTCGTTCCTGTGTCTGTCCCCTCGGGGAAATGTCACGCGATGAATTCTGGAGTCCTGTTAGCCCGCTACAGCCCGGTTCACCGGAGTCCTGCTAGCCCAGTGCTACAGCCTGGATTCACTCGCTGATGACCGACACGTTCGTTGTTGGGTCATGTATGCCTGTCCCTGTAAGTTAGTGCCACTTTGGGTTCACGACTAGCCATGTCAGCCCAGGTTCCTTGTCATATGGATGCTAGCGGCACTATCATATACGTGAGCCAAAAGGCGCAAACGGTCCCGGGCCAGGTAAGGTGGCACCCGTGGGAATACCGTGCGTGAGGCCGCAAAGTGATATGATGTGTTACATGCTAGATCGGTGTGACTTAGGATCGGGGTCCTGACAGCAGTGCACCCCAAGAGGGAGGTAAGAAACAATCTCTAAGGCTATACACAACTAAAGGGGAGCCGGCTTATGCGGCGTCTCCCTCATGAGCATAATGAGATCTAGCCACAAACATCATGTAGGGCTACTACCGGATGATGTTTCCCGGGGCCCGAAGCTGTCTAAATTCTTGTCTTATTTTGTGTCTGTCGATTCCGCCCAACCCCTCTCAAGCTACCACATAGATGCGTTGGCCTCGCGACTAAGTCCTCACACTAAGGACATCTATCGTGATAATTTCACGACAGTTGACGCCCACCGTGGGGCTCGCGCATGGTGGTGTTGAGTTTTGGAGGGATCTCTCACAGGGATCGAGAAATTCGCGATTAATCTGGTGAAGAAAAAAAAGAACTGCTCAAGAAGATTGTGATTAGCCTGGAGCTGGCTTGTACAAGATTGGATCAAGATCGAGAAAGATCAAGAGGATTAGGGTTGCGTTGATTGACGATTGAGCCACCGCAAGTTGTCGACACCGATTGGATATCCTGCTACAGCCGTTACGGCAAGCCGCGTGAGACTAACAAATTTGTATCTTTGCGCGTGGCCGTGGCCGTGCCCAGTTTTTTTTGGTCGCAACAACCAAAGGCAAACAACCGATGTACATGTAATATGCGGTTTAATCAAAGCAAGTCCGAAGATTACTCATGTTCGGACATCTTCAAATCTGTTTTTTAATCTCTGTTTGCTACATGGAAAAGCAAGTTCCCAAGTTCCCAGGGTAACACCGAAAGCGGCCACGCTTCAAATTCCAACACTATTGCATGGCGTGGTTCATTAAGCTCGCTACCAACTTCTCAACATACCAAGGCTAAAACTTCATGCATATGGATCAGCAGTTGCAGTGGAACAACTCACGACTCGGAAGTACTCATCCGTTACGGTCCTTTGATGAGTCACTAGTGCTGACCATCCTTCGCTGGTGAACCGCCGGCGGGCCTCCGAGCCGTTTCTGCCATCGCTCCGCATGACTGTGATTTGGCCCGTCTCATGCCGGTTCCACTAAGCCGCCGTTTAGGCCCACACCCTCGCTTTGAGCGCCTACTGCCTCTGCTGTTGTGGCCGTCGGCGCACCTCTGAGCCACTTCCGAGCCGCCGTCGCATTGAGACTCTGCTACTACCGCAGATGTGACCATGACCTAGAGAGGATTAGATCACACAAAGTCGGATTTTGCTATGACTGTGCAGCCGCACTAAGTCGCCATGGTCGCCCTGCGATTTTGTTTCAGCCGCTGTCGCCACGCGCAGAGCGGCCGCGGTTGAGACTCGCCGCGTCGCTTCAATCCTCAGTTGGGGCTACGCTGAGTCGCCCTTGGACATTGGCCGAGCGGCCTGACTTCCACCTCCCCGAGCCACCCTCGCCGGTGTCCCTCTGCCATGGACTCGCCGGGGCGCTGCTGAGCCGCCTTACGCCGCTTCTGCCAAGCTCACCACGGATCACTTCCGCCGCGGCTGTTATACTTTTTTGTTGGATAACACAGTTTAGACTTTAGAGTCGGACAACGAGGATATTTTCGCATCCTATCTCTGAATTTGAACTGGTTGGACCTTTCTCGTATATATACTGGAGTCAAGGAGACGAGGTTGGGGAGACAAGGAGCAAGTGGATGTTACCTGGCTGCTGTTGCCGGCGCCTTGCACCCTACCGTCAGGGTTGATCCCTGGCCCTGGGCAGGAGTCCCAGTGGGCAAGTACTACTATTTAATTGCAGCTGATCAATGTCAGTCAAAGCAAGAAGCAAAGACAACTAGATCAATCACATCAAGGCTGGTTTGATTAATTAGCGAAAATATTAACACCCATACGTGTGGGCGTTTGCACATCGCCCACACGCCTCCATTACCACTCATTTTGCCACGTATGAATAGATGACATCAGCAGAATTTTTTTTTGGTTTTCGGCTCAAAAATGTTGTATCTCCTAAATAAAAAAGCGAACTAAAAATCCGTTTTCACCATTAAATCCGTCTTGACGAGATCTTCAAAACTAGACCCTATGTTGATATGTTTCAACGAAATTTTTTTTGCCAGAAGTTACCACGATGTTTACACTGCAGTTGCCATAGGGCTTAAGCTAAAGTTGCCATGTGGCAATTTTAGTTTGTAGATATGGCAATTTTAGTATTTGGATGATGGCAACTCCAGTACTTTGACCATGAAAATTATTTTTTGTATGAACCATGGAAATTTTACGTGCATGTATCATGGCAATTTTAGTTTATGGTTCATGGCAAGTCTAGTTTCTTAATTTCCCGTTTTATAAATGTCAAAATTAACTTTTAAATGTAGAAGAAAATAGCTGAAACATATCATGGCAACTTCAGTGTAAACATCATGGCAATTCATATGCAATAGACATGGCAACTTTTAATCCAATTTTTTTTCATCAAAATATATCAACATGGGATCTAGTTTCGAAGATCTCATCGCGAGGGATTTAATGGTGAAAACGGATTTTCAATCGGATTTTTTGTTTAAGAGATAAAACATTTTAAAAACTGAAAATCCAAAAAGATTCCTGCATGCATGCATGCGATGACGTGGCAATCTATTTACATTAGAAACGTGTGGTGCGTCTCCCTTCCTGCCACACGTGTGGCAGTTAGCATGACCCTTAATTAGTGGTGGACTACTACCCAATGTGGAGACCTGGTACCGTACTACAAGTACTATGACATTTGCAGAGTGGTATTTCATCAATCTTTTCATTGTCAGCATCCACGTTCATCCGACAAATTACCAGGTGCTATCCTTTATATCTTATCAGCATATATTACATTGTTTGGGAACAATTACTCTAGTGTGTGGTATTGTACGAAGGTAAATTGTTCATTACAAAAGTGTTGCTATACCGTAAATATGAAGCATGAGCCAGCATCATTTTTATTGGCGTTCGTCTGTGTCACGCGACTTCACGGACACACGTGTAAGCCGCCGCCCCTGCGGTACGGTCTACATCAACACGCCAACCGACTCGCCCATCTGCGCCACCTTGCAACACCATGGACGACTTGCTCGTCCACCCTCACGGCCGGCTCACACGTCTGTGTCGGCTTACAATGTGACGGACAACTTACCCGTCCGCCCCCGCGGCCGACTCGGCGTCCGCGTGGCTTATCGCTCCAGCCATTGACTCGCCCGACTGCATTGACTTACAACGCCGCGGCCGGCTCATCTGTCTGCTCCCGTGACTGACTCGGCTGTGATTGGTTTAAGCTTCACCATGATGATCATCAACTCCGCGGTGGATAATTTCTGGCCTGACATATCAGGTGAAATCAATCCAGTAAATTTTTATATATTATATATTGTTTTCTTTAAAAAAGAGCAATTACTCTGACTTGAGATGTTTCTGATACATGACAATTATTCACTACATCAACACGACGTGGTTGACTCGCCAATCCACGCGGTTTACCGCGCCTGTGATTGACTCGCCCATCCACACCGGTTTACAACGTCGTGACCAACTCATTTGTCTGTACCGCTTCTGATGCTACGGTCGTCTTTACCATCTGTCTCTCGCAGCCTGATCTATATCAACATACCGGGCAACACCTGTCTACGTGAGCTGATTATTGAATATGAGCAAGTCACTGCTTGGGAAGCCCGGTTTTCTTCCAACAATTTGGAGGAAAATTATCATGTGTTCTCAACCACCGTCTGCACTGGACGACTCAATGGACAGGCGCACAAGTCGCCGCCACTACAGTTTTGTTAACTTCAAAACATCCAGTTGGAAGGAACCATTGACCGAGTTGCTGACACGGCTTCATTTATAACCCGCCGCAGTCACCTCAACATTCCATGGATTCACATTGCGCTATGAACACCAATGATATACTCCTGCTATGGTCAAATATGGAGAATCTCACAGACAACTCCTCCAGCCGCCTTGAGACTCGGGGGCTACATGGATGTAGCTCAGTAAATATTGTCAGTTTAAAGGCCGTCGGAAAATTTCCGGCTCAAAATGTAGAATTCCGGTTCAAAATCCGGTTCAAGAGAAGCTCTCACATATCCGGTTCAACATCTGGTTCAAGATAAGCTCTCACATATCCGGTTCAAAATCCGGCTCGAGAGAAATCTGTCTCTTACAAAGCTTTGAAGCTCTCAATATCCGGTTCAAAATCTGGTTCAAAAAGAATTTATCTCTCGCAAAGCTCGAGTTCTCAGGAAAAATTAAAGGGACCAAAGAGAGTCTATTACAAAGCACAACTCAAACATAGGTACCCTACTTTAATGATCATTGGGAGCTGATCGTATTCAAATTTAGCTTAACCCTTTTGGTCTAACCCTGATCGTATTCGAATCAGAGTCGTTAAATATTCTCATGATCACTAGGGGGCTTCCTGTTCAAACATAGGTCGTATTCGAACCAAAGAGAACATAGTTGTCGGTACCCTCTTGATTGGCACACTGCCGAGCTCACTAGGGGGCTTATTGATCGTATTCGAATCATAGCTTAACCCCTTTTGGGAACCGACTTTGATCGTATTCATATCAGAGTCGTTAAAAAACTCTCAAGGTCATTAGGGGGCTTCCTGTTCAAACATAGGTCGTATTCGAACCAAAGAGAACATAGCTGTCGGTACCCTCTTGATCGGCGCAACACCAAAGCCACTGGGGCTACATGATCGTATTTGAATCCTAGCTTAACCCCTTTGGAATGGTTTACTGGTCATATTCGAATCAGAAGCCTTGATTGTTTCTTCTTATTTGCTTTAAGTTTTATTTGAACACGACCTTATTTGACTTGAGACTTTTTTGCTCCAAGATCTAAGTGTAAGTGTGGTTTAAATTTAACCCGGCTTGATTTTGGATGATAAGTCGCCAACACATGACAATCATCATATATTTGCAAAGTGTTGGCTTCTAAGGATTGGGTTATCACCCTTACTGCACAGGTATCATAACCCAGCAGTACGATTCAATATCACAGGTACGATATTGTTTATACATGATTATGTTTAAGCCGGCCTGGCTTTTGACGTTAAGTCGCCAAGGCATATGTTGTTTAAACTCTGTGCAGGATTTGCAGAACTATGACTTATATAAATGCTTAAGTCCAAGCTCATCACTAATATTGATGCTTCAAAATGATTATCCGTTTTGGATTTTCTCAAGGGTTATAAGCCGTCGGGTTATAAAAATTCCGGCTTACAATGGAGGCGTATTAAATCGCCATCGGCCAAGAGCCGGCGGGTATTTAAACTCTGGATTTACTTGTCAACAGATAAGTTATTCAAAGTCTCTTTAGTGTAATGGCTATTATTTTATCAATGGATATGATTTATTCTATAATGGAAGGAATAGTCCCGAGTTGCTGCAGGCTTACGACCCGGCACTTGGGCGCTACATTATTCAGCTTGAGATCATATCAAATATGCAAGTCCCATGTCACTGCCAGCATGCACCATGGAACTTGGGGGCTAATGCAAAGTCATCTTTTCCTCAACTTATTGAAGACCCGACTCATCACATTGTAATGAGCAGACCCTTGGGGGCTACCAATTGCTCCTGTCAAAAAATTTAAGGTACACAAGCATTAATCCATTATATTGAATGGTCCACTACTCAGTTGGTAGAGTACAAAGCTCTTAACCTTGTGGACGTGGGTTCAAGCCCCATGGTGGAGATTATATTATATGATGTTATTATCAATAAATTATATACAAAGTCCCAGCTCAGTATTATCTTACGGAGCCGGCCCTTGGGGGATACACGTTGTTGTTCAAGCTTACATGGTTATATCTACAAAGTCCCAGCTCAGTAATATCTTACTGAACTGGCCCTTGGGGGCTACACTGGTTGATGTTTTTATGAGCATAAGGCAATTACAAGTCCCGGGTTGCTACAAGCATGACAACCCGGCACTTGGGGGCTACATATATGGAATATTCAGTTTATGACTAATGATTGAGATGAATAAGCCGGATTTCTTCAAGGTTGCAACACTTATATTGAAGCAAGTCTTGAGCTATCACTATGTTCTCCTCTCAAGACTTGGGGGCTACAGGTATTATGCATATAAAGAAGGAACATCTTCAAATTCTCAGTTTTGAGAAAATCAGGAAGATCAATTGCATGACCCGGTGTCAACAACAATTATGACTCGGCATCATCAGTCTTTTATAACCCAGAGATTTTGGAAATTATAACTCGGCAAGATCTGTATCTAGTTGAAAATCCGATGAGTATTTCAAGACCTATATTTTTTCAGCCGACGCTTTGGAAGACGACTCAAGTGGATTATTTCTTACAATATTTCTCTACAAGAGACCAATGTCAGCAAATTGATTCTGAAGCTGGCCTGTTTGACCCGGATTTTTAAAAAGAAGTATCTAGATTTTTTGCATTGACAAAGTTGAAACATATCTGCTAAGGAGATTTGCTATGAGTTCATGGGCATGTATCAAGAAGGAAATGACAAGGACTTAAAGAAGAGCAGGTGCCGGCTTATTAGAATTTTTACTCGGAGCACAACCTGTCAAAGTTGTTCCGGTGTTTATTTTGCAGGATCAGTTTAACATGGATAAATCCAAATTAAACTAGGGGCTAATGTCGGGGATATACCCCGTGGTATGACCCGACCGGAAGTATGACCCGGCCAGGCTTGGCATTTTCATTGGTAACTCACCGCAGGACTGGCAACTCACGAGTCTGGCGGCTCACTGGTCTGACGACTCACGAGTCTAGCGGCTCACTGGTCTGACGACTCACGAGTCTAGCGGCTCACTAGTATGACGACTCACGAGCCTAGCGACTCACTAATGGCCCTGATGGCGGGTCATATAGAAGACTAGGCCAAAGGCCCAGAAGGCCGGCTCATGTTATGGTGGGCCGGTTTACGAGGAAAGGCATAAGGAATTTTCCCTTAAGGGGGCAGACTAGGATTCTACTTGTAATAGACTACTCCTAATCCTAATAGGACTCCACATGTAACCCACCCCTCTAACTTATATAAGGAGGGGCAGGGCATCCCAAGAGGGAGGTGAGAAACAATCTCTAATGCTAGACACAACTAAAGGGGAGCCGGCTTATGCGGTGTCTCCCTCATGAGCATAATGAGATCTAGCCACAAACAACATGTACGGCTATTACCGGATGATGTTTCCCGGGGCCCGAAGCTGTCTAAATCCTTGTCTTATGTTGCGTCTCTCGATTCCTCCCAACCCCTCTCAAGCTACCACATAGATGCGTTGGCCTCGCGACTAAGTCCTCACACTAAGGATATCTGCCGTGACAATTCCACGACAGTATTCATCTTCTTCCCACTCAACTCCATTGGCATTGAGCTTTCGTTCAAAACCAACAACTTGATTCTTCCGGTGCCTTCCTTGCTTGCGTACAGCTTCCTCAAATTGCTTACTTCTAGCAAGGCTCTTGTAAACACCTTTCTCTATAATTCCCTTCAATAAGCTATTTTCTTGCTCAAGTGTAACTTGGCTAAGAGAATCATTAGTGGAATCAAGAGAACTAGTAGAAGCAACAATATTGGATTTAGCATGATTATTGTTACTACTAGAAGAAGAATGTTTCTTACTATTGTTGCTATATTTTACTTGAGGCATGTAAGTAGACAAGAGTAAACACTTGGCAATGTAAGAAGAACTTTTCTTACTAAGATCATCCTTGATTGCCTTTAAGAACCCATGCTCTTGCTAAAGATTGAGCTTTTCAAAGCGTAATTTCTCATGAGTTTTTAAAAGATCTCGATGATCTTCTAAGGTAGTTTCATGAGCTAACATAAGAGTGTTTAGTTATTTAGTTAGACGCTCAATCTCCTTCTTATTATTGTCATTCGTTTCATCTTGATTAGCATTTAATAGCAATTTCATCATAGCATTCATCACTAGAGTTGTCAACATGTAAATCATCATCACCTAGCAAATCATCTTCATCACTATTGAAATCAACATAAACGGGGTGTGATACCTTGGGGCCTTTAGCCATAAAGCATCTTCCAATTCCTTCATTTGGTGACTTAAATATGTCATAGGAGTTGGTTGACACAAGTGCTAGACCAGCAACACCTTCATCTTGAGTATATTCGGAGTCAGAGTGATAACTTCTCTCGGAGTGGTGGTCGGAGTCGGAACCGGATACCCATTCACCAACATGAACTTGATGTCTTTGTTTTGTGTAGCTCCTTGATGACTTGTACTTCCTCTCCAATCCTTGCTTCGGCGAGAGGTTCTTCGTTCATAGCGATCATCTCTACTCCTTCTCTCTCTTGGAGGTGATTCTTCCCTTTTGCTTCTTCTTTTAGGTGAGTCTTATCTACTTTTGTAGGGAGACGTACACTCATTGGAGTAGTGCCCGGGTCTTCCACAATTGTAGCAACTTTGCGCGCGACTAGGAGATCTTTTGTCATTGTAGGACCTTGACTTGGAACTCCTTTCCTTGCTTCTACTCTTGTAGAACTTGTTGAAGTTCTTCACCATTAAGCTCAATTCTTCATCGAAGGCTTGTTTCTCACTTAATGATGTAGGAGCATCACATGAGGCTTTGTAAGCACCAGTAGACTTGTTTTGAAGCTCTTCTTTATCCTTGAGTGACATCTCATGAGCAACAATTCTTCCAATGACTTTGGTTGGCTTGAGATCTTTGTAATTTGACATCATTTGGATCAAAGTGCACACGGTATCATATTTTCCATCCAAGGCTCTTGGGATCTTCTTGATGATGAATTTGTCGGTCATCTCTTCACTTCCTAAGCCGTCAATATCATTTGTGATGAGAGCAATCCTAGAGTACATTTTAGCGACACCTTCACCATCCTTCATTTTGAACTTGTTAAGATCACTTTGAAGCACATCCAACTTGGATTCCTTGACGGAGTCGGTACCTTCGTGCATATCAATCAAAGTATCCCAAAGTTCCTTTGCATTCTCAAGACGACTGATTTTGTTGAATTCTTTGGGGCAAAATCCATTGAAGAGGATATCGCAAGCTTGAGCATTGTATTGCAACATCTTCAATTCTACCACGGTAGCCTCATGATTTGGTTCTCTCCCATCGAATAATTCACCTTGCAAACCAATGCACACAATAGACCAAACGGCGGGGTTATGTCCAAGAATATGCATTTTCATCTTATGTTTCCAACTAGCAAAATTAGTACCATTAAAGTAAGGACCTCTACGGTGGTAATGTCCCTCGCTAGATGCCATACTCTCCTAGGTTGTGAAACTAAGGCCATGATCACCAAAGCTATGGAAATGAAGGCAAATGGAGACCAAAGCTCTGATACCACTTGTAGGATCAAAAGTATGTCTAGAGGGGGGGTGATTAGACTACTTAATCAAATAAAAGCCTATCCTTTTCCCAATTTTAAGTTTTGGCAGATTTTAGCAACTTAGCACTAGTCAAGAAATCAACCTACACATGCAAATCTAAGAGTATAGTAGCAGAATGTAAATCATTGCATATGAAGGTAAAGGGGAGGCGTTTGGAGGGAGCAAACGCAATGTAGACACGGAGATTTTTGGCGTGGTTCCGATAGGTGGTGCTATCGTACATCCACGTTGATGGAGACTCAACCCACGAAGGGTAACGGCTGCGCGAGTCCACGGAGGGCTCCACCCACGAAGGGTCCACGAAGAAGCAACCTTGTCTATCCCACCATGGCCATCGCCCACAAAGGAGTTCCCTCACTTGGGTAGATCTTCAAGAAGTAGACGATCTCCTTGCCCTTACAAACTCCTTGGTTCAACTCCACAATCTTGATGGACGCTCCCAAGTAACACCTAACCAATCTAGGAGACACCACTCTCGAAAAGGTAATAGATGGTGTGTTGATGATGAACTCCTTTCTCTTGTGTTTCAAATGATAGTCTCCCCAACACTCAATTCTCACTCACAGCTTTGGCTATGGTGGAAAGATGATTTGAGTGGAAAGCAACTTGGGGAAGGCTAGAGATCAAGATTCTTGTGGTTGGATTGGAATGTCTTGGTCTCAACACATGAGTAGGTGGTTCTCTCTCAGAAAATGAATGTTGGAAGTGTAGGCATGATCTGATAGCTCTCTCCGCGAATGGATAATGGGAGGAGGGGTATATATAGCCTCCACACAAAATCTAACCATTACACATAGATTCCCAAACTCAGTGAGACCGAATAGTGAAGCTCGGTCAGACCGATTGAGTTCAAAATGTGAACGTTAGGCTTTTCGGTGGGACCGACATGATCAACTCGGTGGGACTGATGTGTTAGGGTTAGGGCATAACTTGATCTCGGTGAGACCGATAACATGAACTCGGTGGGACCGATTTCAGTAATAGGAAAATAGAGAGTTGGTCAGGCAAACTTGGCGGGACCGATTGCTCATTTCGATGAGAATGAAACGTTACAAAAAGGAAACAGAGAGTTTGCATTGCAAACTCGATGGGACCGATCGTTCATTTCGGTGAGATCGAAACGTTACGAAGGGAAACCGAGAGTTTGCAATCCCATCTTGGTGAGACCGAGTCCCCTATCGGTGAGACCAAAGTGATTAGGGTTTGTGGCAGTGGCTATGTCAAATGAACTCGGTGGCGCCGGATAGATCAAATCGGTGGGGCCGAGTTTGACTTTATGTTTAGGACATATGTGGATATGAGAAAGTGTTTGAGGGTTTTTGGAGCATATCACTAAGCATTTTGAGCAAGTAAGCCATTAAGCAACACCTCATCCCCATTTAATAGTATTGGCTTTCCTATGGACTCAATGTGATCTTGTATCACTTAAATGAAAATGTAGAGTCTTGAGCTTTTTGCCAATATGTGTCCTTAGCATTTTGAGGGGTCCACATCTCTAGTCCATGCCATGCCAATCATTGAACTTTCTGAAATGATCATCTTGAAAGAGTATTAGTTCAATGAGTTATATGTTGTTAAGAATTACCAAAACCACACATGGATTAGTTGCACTTTCAGTATGCTGTTGAGAAAGGAATTAGCCAATGTAACTCTATATACAATAGATAAGAGGTTGCATTTCCAGTTTTCCACCCAACCAGTTTTCTCTCACCCTAGTCTTCAACTGGCTCCCACCAAGCATTATTAAGTCCCTTCACATCCACTGTTATTCCGAAGTACTTGAAGGGTAAATCTTTGATTGCACAAGAATCACCTTGAAATCCTAGTCTCTTTTCACGACCCCCTCCCCCTAGACAATATATCTTATTCTTATGAAAGTTGATCTTCAACCTAGATACTTGCTCAAATATTCACAATGTGTACTTCTCTTATAAGTGGGAAAGTATGGCCAAGTGATCCTTCACTTTCACAACCACTCTTCCTCCCCTAACAGTCTTCATTACCCAATCACACCATACATGTCCAATTTCCTTTTGTTGCATCATCTGATATAGAAAATGCCATTTAACCTTGTCACGGGCCTTCTCAAAGCCAATTTTCAACAGTAGCTCATGGGAACATATAAAGCCTGCTATGCTACCCCCCGTTCTGGGGGCTTTGCATCGCGCGATAAGTCTGGATCGCACGATCTACTAAGGCAGGTCCTTTTTACTTTGCTGTCAAAAATCGGGCCATTGGTTTCCCTGCACGTTGTGGTTTTAGGTTCGAGTGGATGATGAATTGGCCTCCTTTGCTCAGAGGTCAAGCCTTGCAGTGCGGGTGCATTTGTCATTGGTGAGAAAGGGGTGGGGTGCAGCGCTCATGGTCTTTGGGGCATCGAACGTGGATTGGATGAGCATGGTGAAACCCTATCAACAAATCCCCCATGCTCCTCGAGCCCCGCGCCCCCTCCTCCCTTGTTCTCCACTACCCCGCTCCCCTGTGCAGCCGTCGTCTCCCCATCTCGCCAGAGCCACTGGTCCGGGAGTCTTTCCCAGCCCTGCGAGGAGCCTATCCCATCCTCACGCTGAAGTTGAACAAAAGGAGGGGAGAGATCAACGATGGCGCAAGATTGAGGAGAGAGCGAGCCATTGAAGAGGGGAAGGGAGACAAAGGTGGGTGGAGGCTTGTAGCATTAGGCGGCCACATCCAGCAAGGGTGGGGTTCTGTGGATCCGGCGCCCCCATCCCAGCGCATGTGGAGCCTGTCTACAGGTTTGATAGCTCCTCCACCCCTCTGTCATTATTTTGTTGATGTTGTTGTGGAAACAACCAAAACATGCTTGAGATTTCAATTTCTGTAAAAAAGGAATTTTGTTTTACTGACCAGTTTTTGAGAGGGAGGGGGGAGGGAGGGAGGAGGGAGTTGGCTCTTATGTTTGTTGATTGCTTTCTAGATTTATTGGTGCTTGATTCAGATAGAACAACTCCATTTGCATTAGCAACTGTTCGTGGAGTCCCTCGCTACTACATGTATGTTTGCTCTGTAGAATCTATAATATGCATTATGTGCTACTGCTTTTCTCAGTTAAACCATGAAAAATCTATGATATAGAGGAGATTATAAGGGGCGTCTCACGAGCACATGATAGCGAGAGAATTACTCTCTGACAATGCCTTAATTGCAGAATGGGGTGAAGAATGCAAGGAAGTTGCACATTGTCTCTCATCACCCGACCAAGGGTAGGTGAGCGGCCATGGATTTTTTCTCTCCTCTGCTCAGTGCTTGCCTCAATCATGTTAATTCATAGCGATTTAGTTTGTCCATTCCAGGTTTGACTGACAGAGGAAGTCAATCGAGGAGTATGTTGACACCAGAGTCCAAGACCATGGGTGAAGCATTTTAATCAATCTATTGTTTTGGTAAGTTTCTTGCATTCTTAGGATTTAAAATAACTGCAAGGATTGTAGAGTTATAATGGTTGTGTTGAGTGTTTGAGGTGGCGAGGCTAAGCAGATCAAACTATAAGCATGGACCATGATTAATGATGTGCCAGTGTGGTGGTGACTGCCACACACTCACATAGGGTCTTAGTAGTTTCTGTAACCTGCAGATGATGGGTAGCGAATCCGGCAACCACATATCCATTCCCCTGCATAATTTTCATTTTTTCATTTGATTTGGTATAAGGCCTACTCAGAATTGGTTCCCTGATCTCAAAGTTGTCCGTTTTCTTGCCTTTAGTTTATATGTATCTTAACGAATACATGTATTTACCATATTGATAGTCAGCACCATACGTCATTCATTCTTCAGGATCACATATTTGAGGTTAGAAGTTCGAAGTAATGTAAGAGCTTGCATGTTTATAGTTCTAACTAGCTTTTAGTTTAGCATAGGATAAGTCTTCCATGAATTCTTAGTTAGTTGTTTATTTTTGTTGGCTGTGCATGACACTGCATTTTTTCCATAATTTTCTTCAAAAGTTAATTATTTTCTTATCTACAATTAACTGGTTCTTGCTCCTAGCCATTAGCAAGTCTGTCGTCCCTAAACACCCCGTCAGTCATCTATACAACTGTAGTTCATGCCTGCGTGCTATCCGCTCCTAAATTCTCACACCATGTCAGGTGTTTAGAAGTGATGATCATTGTGGTGTTTAGTTTTCATGGATCTAATCCTAGCGCATGGACTTTTGTGGGCTGGTCCAACCGGAGTTGGTTGATGGAAGGGGCTATGCACCGGCGGCCGTATGGCTGAAGAGGGGATGCAAACGGAAAGAATTTTGAGATGCATAAACTCCTGTCTCTGAATCCGAAACAGAAAATTGCTAGTTTTCTCGTTACTTAGTTATGCTGCCCTGATCCACATAGGTTTTAAGGTGAAAAGCTGGAGAAGTTGTGACGGCGATGAAAGGACTGAAAGATTTGCTCGAAGCAAAGCTATCTAGCCAAGATACATATGGTAAGAATCTTCAGAGATTGACTTCTTTTCACCTGCTATTGAGATATATACTTGCTCGTAGGTCACAACTCAAGTTACTTCCTTACCTGCACGTACAGTAGTGATAAAGTCAACATAATTTTTCTAAGAACCTATTTCTTTAATATGACAACATTCTACCTGCCCTCTGTTCTGTTTTATGATGTTTTTTGCTTTTCATACATTTTGTAGCAACAAAGAGGAGGGATCTTATGTAGAATATGCGACGTCCATGATGCTGAAGGTGTGCTATTAAGTCTCAGTTGCTCCAGCAAAATAGCATTTTAATAAACAAAGGATATGCACCGCCAAGAAGTTTGTTGTGTATTTTTCCCTTCCAACCTTATTGATATGCCTGATGCTCAAGGTGTTTTTACTTGTTTACCTGATTAACAAATGAATATAAATTTAACAGGTTAATAAATTTAGCATGGTCCTTGCTGAAATCTGAATTATTATATGCTGACTTTCCTTTGAATAATATAATTTGGTCTTGTTGCCGCAAATGATTGGATACGCTAAATTATTTTTCATGCATACAAGTTGACATGGTTATTCTGTAATACATTATTACGTTTAGTTAAAAAATATGTTATGTAATTCAGATAGGAAACAATGGTATGTGATAATGCCCTTGCTTCTAATAGAGCCTCTTTTTTTAGTCATTCATAGATGTGTGGGAGGGCTGGCCGTCCACCATTTGATGATAGTAGAACAGTTGTAATTATGACAAGACGAGAGGCAGTAATTTTTCTGTGTTTTCCTCCCGTTAATTCTGGAATACCTTTGACAGGACTTTTTTTCCTGTTTTTGGTCTTGCCCGTCGTAACTATGTCTCGTGGGTCCATCTATATGAGAACCTTCTCAGTGGGTGTCAAATGGTGGAGTCTCAGTATGTTCTTTTAAGTTCAGTTGAAAAGTTCTTACGTGATATTTTAATTGAAACTTAACTATGTCATGGTTGGTACTTCATTTGAGACTCTTGGCTGGATATAGATATGTGGCACCCCGGCTCAGAGAGACCGGAACACCCCGTATTCCAGCCCAGAGATCAAGTCTTCTAGAATACATCACTGCTTGGCATATAAAAAATCAACTCTTCATTACAATCTATATGGATACAAGGGTTCTGACATATCATGGAATTACATCGGCATGGCAACACTATGCCTTCTCAGGTTACTCTATGCTAGCAGCCGAACAATTCGTAGCAGCGGAATAACGATGACAGTGATGGATTCCACTCCGCAGAGACTCTAGCTGGAACGCTTATCCTAGCTCGCCAACAAGGGATCCACGACAAACAAGTAAGCAGACAAAGCATGACCTGCAAACTGGCATGACATGCCAGGTCAGTATGTTGAATGTACTTGCAAGCTCACAACAACCAAAGCAGTCAAGACAAACAATAAAATGGCATTTACATGTTACTTAGCAATGATGAGCATGATACTACTAGAACAACATGGCATGTACAAGGTAAACATGATACAACTAGAACAAGATCAGCATGGCATGAACATATTACTCGAGACATGAACAATGATGATACTATCATGCAACATGCTTACAAATATCACTTACTCTATTCGGTGTTACCTTGTAACCACCAAATATATGCCACTCTTACTTACCATTGTGGTCAAGGGATCACTTCAATCATTAACAAGAGTACCATTGGGATCTTCACAAGATCACCTCAAGAATACCATTTGGATCCTCACAAGATCACCTCATCATTATCAAGAATACCATCATGATCTTCCTGTGACCACATAAAGATCAACCAACTTCTTTTCCATCGAACCGTGGTTGTTATTAAGTCAGGTTATTATTACTGTTGACTCATAGTGTGACCTACTATGAACTGGGCCCTTATCCCCGAGCACGGCTATCGATATATTAGACACACTCTGCAGAGGTTAGCACATTGTACCCACACCACGGAACCCAAGGACTCGTACTCCCATTCGGGTGGACCAACAACATTCCGACAAAACCGGTCTATTGCCATGACACTCTCCCGTCCACTCCCACAAACTCCCCTTTTGGGCTAAGTCATGCGTGGCCCCGATGTCACCTCATGACATCCAACGGCCGTCGTCGTGGCAAAACAAAACCGTCCCAAACGGGGACAACCTAGGTACAACAACAACAAGCACACAAGGCTATCACAGCCTACCGGGGCAGGGCAGCACACGTGCATAACCTTCCCTAGTTGGAGGCACCGGTGAGAGGCATGACAATAGACCCAGTTAGGAGCCCCCATAAAGCAAGTGTGGCTGCACTGGTCAGCTCGATTTCGATGGCACTATGACTCATCCAAGATGTGTTCAAGTTCAATTGAAGTTCGGTCAAACTTGAATGCAAATGATGCCGAGCCATGCAATATAACATGATGAACTAACCATAATAACAACATGAACATGGATGGGTAAGCATAATCATTCAACATGCTCACAGTAGTAAAGCATTAATACTGATATGTCTCCAACGTATCTATAATTTATGAAGTATTCATGCTAATATATTATCATTCTTGGATGTTTTACAATCATTTCATAGCAACTTTATATCATTTTTGGGACTAACCTAGTGACCCAGTGCCCAGTGCCAGTTGCTACTTTTTGCTTGTTTTTACCTCATAGGAAATCAATATCAAACGGAGTCCAAACACCGCATAACTTTTTGGAGATTTTTTATGGACCAGGACACTCAAGGATGGGCCAGAGCAGCACCTCGGGGGTCCCCTGAGGGGGGCACAACCCACCAGGGCGCGCCTGGCCCCCCAGGCATGCCCAGGTGGGTTGTTCCCACCTCGATGGCCACCTGCACCCCTTCTTTGCCCTTTAAATTTCCAAATGTTCCAAAACCCTTCGGGGTAGCCCTAGATCAGAAGTTCCGCCGCTACAAGGCCTATGTATCCACGAGATCCAATCTAGACCCCGTTCCGGCACCCTGCTAGAGGGGGGAATCATCACCAGTGGCCACCTTCATCATCCCGGCGGCCACCACGATGAGGAGGGAGTAGTCCACCCTCGGGGCTGAGGGTTTGTACCAGTAGCTATGTGTTTGATCTCTTCTCTCTCGTGATCTATATCATGGGCTTTGTTAATATAGTCGTATCATATGATGTTTCTCCCCTCTATACTCTTGTTATAATTAACTGAATCTTTACCCTTCAAAGTTTTGTCTTGTCGGATTGAATATTCAGAGATGAGAACACATGATATATGTCTTGCAATATGAATACTTGATGTGACAATGAGGTATCTTACTGATTCACTTGATATGTGTTATGGCATTCAACTCGCGGATTCCCGCGGTGATATTGGGGTAATCTATGCATAGGGGTTGATGCACGTTTTTCTCCGACGGAAACTTTGGGGTCTCTTTATAGTTCTTTGTGTGGATTGAGTATTATGAAATATGAATTTGATTTGCTGTTCTTCTAGTACGAACTCTAGGATAGATCAAACGGAAAATATAGCTTTATGTTATTTTAGTACAAACTCTTGGATAGATCGAACGGAAAGAATAGCTTTGAGGTGGTTTCGTGACCTACAAACAATTCCTAGCTTTTGTTCTCCGCTAATAGGAACTCGGGAGTGATTCTTTATTGCACTTTGAGGGATAATCATATGATCCAACTATGTTAGCATTGTTGAGAGGTTGCACTAGCGAAAGTACGGACCCTAGGCCTCATTTTTAAGCATTGCAACACCATTTTTGTGCCCATTTACTATTTGCTACCTTGCTGTTTTTATTTATTCAGATTATAAAAATATTTTTCTACCATCCATATTACACTTTTATCACCATCTCTTTGCCGAACTAGTGCACCTATACAATTTGCCATTGTATTGGGTGTTTTGGGGCACAAGAGATTTCTTGTATTTGGTTGCAGGGTCGTTTGAGAGAGACCATCTTCATCTTACACCTCCCACGGATTGATAAACCTTAGGTCATCCACTTGAGAGAAAATTGCTACTGTCCTACAAAACTCTGCACTTGGAGACCCTACATGTGTCTACAAGAATAAAGCTGCGTAGTAGACATCAAGCTCTTTTCTGGCGCTATAGCCAGGGAGGTGAGTGCTAAGGTATATCTTTAGGTCTTGCAATCGAATCTTTTAGTTTCTCGTTTTATCACTAGTTTGGTTTATAAAAGAAAACTACAAAAAAATGGAATTAAAGTTGCATCATATTATTGATCATCTTTATAATATCTTTCTTGAAAATGAAGGTTCGGAAAATTGTGCTCAATTGATAGAAGAAGAATTTAATAAAATGATTGGCATGAATGATGAGCATGATTGCAATGTTGTTATTATGAATTCTTTGAATATCCATGATGCTAATGTTATGCAAAGCCATAAGCATGGGGATGCTATGTTTGATGAAGATGATAGTTTTAGTCCCCCAAGTTTTGATGAGCAAGTTTATTATGATGAAAGCATGCCTCCTATCTTTGATGATTATGGTGATGACATGTATGCTATATTGAATAATGATAACTATGAAACTTATCATCATGATTTTAATTTTTAATCACATGATAGTTATGTTATTAAGTTTGCTCCCACTACTATTGATGAGAATAAAATTTCTTGTGTGGAGAGTAATAAATTTTCTATGCTTGTGGATCATGAAAAAGAATGCTTTATGTGATAGTTATATTGTTGAATTCATTCATGATGTGAAAGCCCAAATGCTCCCTGGGTGATTTTGGTAATTCATGACAACATATCTCTTGTTGGACTAATACTTCTACCTAGTGCATTTCAAAAAAGTTCAACATTGGAGTGGCTTGGACATGGACAAGAGGATGTGGAACCCCTTCAAGATGCTAAAGACAAATATTGGCGAAAGATCAAGACTCTACATTTTCTATTTTAGTGATTCAAGATCACATTGAGTCCATAGGAAAGCCAATACTATTAAAAGGGGATGAGGTGTTGCTTAATGGCTTGCTTGCTCAGAGTGCTTAGTGATATGCTCCAAAACCCTCAGCCACTTTCTCACATCCACATATGTCCTAAAACTAAATGTCAAACTCGGCCCCACCAACTTTGTCTATCCGGCGCCACCGAGTTTCATCTTTTCAGCCACAGCCAAACCCTAGTCAATTCGGTCTCACCGATGGGATCTCGGTCTCACCGAGATGGGCTTGCAAACTCTCTGTGATCTATTGCAACAATTTCGGTCTAACCAAGTTTGTGCAGTCGGTCCCACCGAGTTTGCTTGAACAATCCTCTATTTACTTATTACCAAAATCGGTCTCACCGAGTTTGTGTAATCGGTCAAACCGAGTTGAGGTTTTACCCTAAGCCCTGCACATCGGTCCCACCGAGATGACTATATCGGTCCCACCGAAAATCCTAATGTTCACATTTTTACCTGGATCGGTCTGACCGAGTTTGCTGATTCGGTCCCACCGAGTTTGGCAATCTATGTGTAACGATTAGATTTTGTGTGGAGGCTATGTATACCCCTCCACCCCCTCTTCATTCGTGGAGAGAGCCACCGGAACAAACCTACACTTCCACTACTCATTTTATGAGAGAGAACCACATACTCATGTGTTGAGGCCAAGATATTCCAATCCTACCATATGAATCTTGATCTCTAGCCTTCCCCAAGTTACTTTCCACTCAAATCATCTTCCCACCATAGCCAAATCTGTGTGAGAGAATTGAGTGTTGGGGATACTATCATTTGAATCACAAGAGCAAGGAGTTCATCAACAACACACCATCTATTACCTTTTGGAGAGTGGTGTCTCCTAGATTGGCTAGGTGTCACTTGGGATCCTCCGTTAAGATTGTGGAGTTGAACCAACGAGTTTGTAAGGGCAAGGAGATCGCCTACTTCATGAAGATCTACCCTAGTGAGGCAAGTCCTTCGTGGGTGATGGCGATGATGGGATAGACAAGGTTGCTTCTTCGTGGACCCTTTGTGGGTGGATCCCTCCGTGGACTTGCGCAACCTTTACCCTCCATGGGTTGAAGTCTCCATCAACGTGGATGTGCGATAGCACCACCTATCGGAACCACACCAAAAATCTCCATATCTCAAAATGCGTTTGCACACTCCAATCCCATCCCCTTACTTTCTTGCAAGTTGCATGCTTTACTTTCGGCTGCTCATATACTCTTTGCATGCTTGCTTGAATTGTAATTGGTATGCTTGAAATTGTGTTAATCTACCACCTCAACTTGAAAAACTTAAAAATTACCAACTTTGTTTGTTGAGGGTCTAATCACCCCCTCTAGACACCTCTTCTCGATCCTATCAATTGATATCAGAGCATTGGTCTCCATTGCTTTGGTTTAATCACCATTGGAGGAAGATGGATGAGTCTATGTTGGGGAGTCTTAGACGTAGAGTGCCTATGCTTGATGGAGAGTTCTTTAGTGAGTAGAAAAAATGAGGTTCTTGGAATTTTTCATGAATATCACTTGAACAAGTACATTACTACTCCTTGTGAACCCCTTGTTGATCCCTTGCATCCTACCCATTACGAGTCTCTTGACATGATTCACAATCTTAGAACTATCAATCTTATCACTAGAGGCCTGCCTAGAAATTTGATTGGTCACTTGCCTACTCTTGATTGTGCTTATACTGTATGGAGATTTCTTGAGGAACGATCTCCAGACTATTCCTTGAAAAACTTAGATGAGATTATTCATAAGTCTATTTCCTTGAATAAGATGAATCCCAATGATCCTAAGTTTGGAGATTGTTTATTTGAGGTTACCAATCTTATGCGTGCCAAAGGAGATGTCGGAATCATTAGCAATATTATTTCCGAAGCTATTAGAATTCATAGAGATGAACATTGTCAAAATCATATATCTAATGAATCACTCCCTCTAGGAAATGATCATTTGCAAGATGATGTTGAACATGGATACTATGATGAGGATGATGATAATGACTTTGATCTTGAAGAGTCTATGAGACACTTTGGTCTTATGGCTAATCTTCGCGGCTACATGGCTGGAGGAAAGGAATGGGTCCTTGATAGTGGATGTACCAATCACATGATCGGAGATAAAGATATGTTTTGTGAGCTTTGCTGAAAACGACAGCCCTCGAAAGTATGTCACTTTCGGTGATAACTCAAAGGGTAAGGTGGTTGGCCTCGGTAAGGTGGCCATCTCACATGACAACTCCATACGAAATGTTATGCTTGTTGAATCTCTTGGCTATAATCTGCTTTCTGTATGTAGACTAGCTGACTTTGGTTTCAATGTCCTATTTACTAAAGTAGATTGCCAAGTGTTTCGAAGAGATAATCATAAAATGGTCTTTACCGGCATACGTAGAGGTGATCTATACATTGTTGCCTTCACTAAAAAGGCTCAACCTAGAACTTGCTTAATTGCTAAATCTTCCAAAGGCTGGTTGTGGTATAGACAGTTAGGTCATGTGGGCATGCAAAACCTTGACAAGCTTATTAAAGGTGATCATATCATTGGTGTTAAAGATGTCATATTTGATAAGGATAGACTTTGCAGCGCTTGCCAAGTAGGAAAACAGGTTGGAGGAAGCCGCCCCGTGAAGAACTTCATGACCATGAGAAGACCGCTCGAGCTACTTCACATGGATCTCTTCGATCACAATGCCTACAAGAGTCTCGGTGGTAACTCGTTTGGACTAGTCATCATTGATGATTTTTCAAGATTTACGTGGGTGTTCTTTCTCGATGATAAATCGCAGGTTCAAAAGATCTTCAAAAACTTCGCTAGGAAGGCCCAAAACCAACTTGAAGTGAAGATCAAGAAGGTTAGTAGCAACAACGGAATGGAGTTCAAGAACGCCAATGTGGACACCTTTCTTGAAGAAGAAGGGACCTCACATGAGTTCTCGGCTACGTACACACCTCAAGAAAATGGAGTTGTTGAGAGGAAGAACCGGACGCTCATCGAAATGGCGAGAACGATGCTTGATGAGTACAAGACGCCAAAACACTTTTGGGCAGATGCAGTTGAGACGGCTTGTCATGCAACGAATCGTCTATATCTTCACGAGCTACCCAGCAAGACGGCATACGAGCTCCTCACCGGTAACAAACCCCAAGTTGGATACTTTCAGGTATTCGGCTCAAAGTGTTACAATCTTGACAAGCATCGTCGTTCAAAATTTTCTCCTAAGTCTCATGAAGGTTTCCTACTCTGTTATGGCTCAAACTCTCACACTTACGGTGTCTACAACAATTTCACCTGAAAGGTTGAAGAGATGGTAGATGTGAAGTTTGATAAATCTAACGGCTTGCAAGTAGAGCAATTGCCAATTGATGTAGGTGACAAAGATCCTTCAAAAGCAATCCAAGACTTGCTTATCGACAAGATTCGCCCAACGGAGGTGAAGGAGAGTACCTTGTCTGTCCAAGTGGAAACCTCAACCTCACGCCAAGGTGAACCATGAGTTAACTTGGAGGCATCCACAAGTGGGACACGTCAAGACGATGAGAACGCGGATGTACAACAAGATGAACCTCGACCACCTCCTTCTCCACCTGCATGGAGAACGATCACGCCAACAACAACGAAGAATGACAAGAAGAAGAATAAGAGAATGAAGAGGATGTTCCGCCCCGACCCAAACAAAAGCTATCACGAGTTCGAGCAAGAGTCTTAAGAGATCATCCCATCGAACAAATCTTTGATGACATTCAAACCGGGAGAATTACTCGCTCTAAAACTCGTTTGGCTAACTTTTGTGAACATTACACATTCATTTCTATCATTGAACCTATGAAGGTTGAAGAAGCATTAGAAGATCCGGATTGGATAAATGTCATGCACGAAGAGCTACACAACTTTGATAGGAACCAAGTATGGACGTTGGTTGAGAAGCCCGATGAGAAGCACAATGTCATTGGAACCAAATGGGCATTTCAGAACAAGCAATATGAAGATGGACAAGTTGTACACAACAAGGCTCGTATCGTTGCTCAAGGGTACACTCAAGTCGAAGGTATGGACTATGGTGAGACTTATGCCCCCGTTGCTAGACTTGAGTCCATTCGCATCTTACTTGCCTATGCCAATCATCATGACATTACCTTATATAAAATGGACATCAAAAGTGCTTTTCTTAATGGTGAAATTGAGGAGGAAGTTTATATTAAACAACCTCCCGGCTTTGTTAATCCTAAGAAACCCAACCATGTTTACAAACTTCACAAAGCTCTTTATGGTCTTAAGCAAGCTCCTAGCACTATAAAAAATACACTTCTGTGATGATATGTGTTTGGCACAGTAGGTCGCGTTTTCTGTCATGCATGTACATCCATGACGATTTTATGACAGAATCAAGATAGTCATACCTGTGCTGTCGTAGAAGTGTTCCATGACATTACCAAAACTATCATCACGGAAGTGTCCACTTCCATGACGATAAATTGCGCGTCATAGAAGTGCTTTCATCAAGGGTGACCGACATGTGGCATCCACCATAACGGAACGCCATTAAGCTATCAGGTCCGGTTTTGGATCCGATAACCCGTTAACAACCCGGACCAATGGGGATTTTCCACGTGTAAAATTCGGATTGGCTGGAGGAAACACGTGTCTGCTCCTCTGTGGGCCAGATGTCATTCACTAATTGGACAAGAGGCGCCTATGATACGTCGACATGTGGCATGACCCAACAGAGGCCCATTCCGGTGAAGAGGCCGGCCTGTTTGACTTGGTCAATAGGTAACGGGCCGGCCCACGGAAAGCCTGTTAACGGCATGTTCGTGTATCGCCCATTTACGGCCCGCTAACACCTGACTCGTTATGGCCTATCGAAATTATGCCCAGTGGCTTCATCTGGGCCGTCCAATATGATTCCAGCCCGTTGTAACTTCCGGCCCATGTATGGCCCATGATGTCTTTCGGCCCATATGAGGCCCTTCATAACTCTGGTCCCATTAAAGGCCTGAGATGAAACTGGTCCATAATGAACGGTCCATAATGTCCAGCCCGTGTTAACTTTCGGCCTTCTAAGGGCCCATTTATTCTTGGGCTCATTTCTAGAATTCGGTTAGTTACGGTCCGTTACTGGCCTGTTTTGTTTGTGGGCCAAATTCAGCCTGTGGTTACATTCGGCCCGTTTGTGGCCCGCTAACACGTTGGGCTGTTTTCATGTCAAAAAATGCGTTGGGCTATTTTCATAGAGTTATCAAATACAACTTATTAACGGCCTGTTATGGTCCACAAATACTACGGCCCATGATTGGCGAAATGATTATACGCCCCATAGAAGGCCCATGGATCCTACGGCCCATAGAAGGCCCATTGATCATACGGCCCGTAGAAGGCCCATTGATCATATGGCTCGTAGAAAGTCCCTGGATCCTACATCCCGTAGAAGGCCCATGGATCCTACGACTCGTAGAAGGCCCATGGATCATACGGCCCGTATAGAAGACCAATGGATCCTACGACCCGTAGAAGGCCCATGGATCATACGGCCCACAGGAGGCCCATGGTTACAACAGTCCTTGTGTTGCCATGATTACTATGGCCTAGTTACCAAAAATAGGTTATTGTGGCCACTAGAAAAACGCGGAAAAATAACTGCAGTGACTACAAGCAAACAACTAAACAAGCCAATAAGGAAATAAATAAGCAAGCAACTAACGCTAGCCTATTATCTCTATTACACATATTACATCCACTGGGCATCAAAGTCCGCCACCAGTGCAAATATAGGGAACAAAGCAGCATATTACATACACTGGCTGTCAAAATTGGCGACAGCAAAACAAGAGCATAACTGAAACAACTTCAGGAAAGCTCAAGAAATGTTATCCTGGGTACCACCATGTTGGCAATAAGTTTGGCAAGCTTATTAGCTTTGTCCTGTTTGGCGCTAAAATCCTCCAACGCTTGATGTTGCACCAGAAAGTATGCATCTGAATGCTCCAGGGACTTTCGCAGTCCTTCCGCTTCTTATCGCAGCACAACTGATTGATATCTTTCAGCTTGTAGTTGAGACTCAAGAAACCGAACTAATTCAGACAGTGAGTTTGAATAGCTTCTACAAGCAGTAGTGGCCAGTAACTCGAACACTAAATCAAGACAGGACTTTGGGGTTGTCGCACTGTCTTCAAGATAGTCTTCCTTAGCTCTTTTATCAGCTTTGTTGGAGGCCAACAGGGATGTCTCACTATCCTGAACCTTATTTGCATTACTTCCTTTAACATTTCTTAATAAGGCACTCTTCCCCAATATTCTGTCAGCATTCTAAGAGAAGAAACAAGCAGGCGCATAACAGGTTTAGCATGTACTAGTATATGAACCTCATTTCGGTGAACCAGTTCATTAGTAAGGTGGACATGATTAAACTACCAAGTCTTCTATTGCCAAGTACTAGTACATAATAAAAGCATCAAACAAACATATATCTATGTCCTATGGTCACTGCATTGTCTTGCCAAATCAAAATAGAGACACGGTTCAAATCATATTAGTTCAAGACAAAGCAGCAGTGAAAGAATAAAAAGCATGGGAAACTACATGGCACAACAAGATTTTAGATGGGTACCACGGGTCTACATGTACAACAACACTATTGGCTGTGTTGTGATGCTAGTAATGTGCATGATATGAGAAGTCAACTGTATACACAATTTAAATTGAAATCAACAGAGCTATTGATAAGAGCAAACCTGTTAAAGAAACATGTGTGAACATACCTGCTCTGCCATTGGAGTTTCGATTGGATCCTTCAATTTAAAAATAAGTTTGTATGAGTAAATACAGTAATACAAGATCAAAGAGTATGGACGATAGCAATGGAATCTTAAATTAGAACATTTGTTCTTGAGGTTTAGGCACTTGTTCTACATGAATAGAGTACAATAAGACGCAATAATATATTACTTAAAATAGAAAATGAGCTCATAGACCTTACCACATTCTTGGTCCGGGACCAGTACAGAAGAAGGCGTTCCTAGTCATCGTCCAGTAAATGTGTCTCAGGAGAACGTAAGGGAATTTGATGAGTTTCTTTGCCGGTGAAGTACGTTTTCTTCAGGTAATTCCGATACTGCCACCAAGCATTCTTGAAGATAGCAGAGGTATTAGCACAGGTTACTTGATCCCGAGTTTCCAAATCGGTCCTTCTCTATAGAGAAAAATGGGAAAATTGTTGTATTATAACCATCATGGAGGTAGGATGTATGCGACAAAGCAAAGTAATTGTCATGAATAACATTACACATAACTCCTGGACAAACACCTGCAACTGGCATTTTCCTTCATCTTTAGTATAATATTTCCAAGATGGGAAGATACGCACATAGGATCTAACAACATCAAATGCAATAGATGCTAAACTACGACTAGCTGGTTGTGCTTCCTCCATAGGAATAGGCGTACTAACTGGTGGAGTTGGGGTTCGCCGTGGTAGTACTGGCCCTTTGGGCACTGGAGCTGCCTTACTAACTGCTCTTATTTGGGAGCTTTGTGGTGGAGATGGTGCTGTGTCAACAAGAACTGGGTTACTATCTGCTGGGGTTGGGGTTAGATTGGGTCAAGCTGGTTCTCTGTCCATCGTAGTAGGGGTACAATGTGCGAGTATGGGTTATGTGTGGTAGGGCTGGTTTTCGTGCATGTACAACCGGGGTGCTATCTCCACCAAGAGGTACCACTATTTTGTTTGAAGACCGTGTTTTTACTCCGCTAGATACTAGCATCACCCGCTCCAATTCAAATGGCTGATAAACAGGAAACATAGTTGAATGTACAGACATTGTATGATAGACAGATGCAATAGATAGTGTGGAAAAAAGAGGGCATGAAATAGTTGGCATGTATATTGTTTAACTAAAACAAATAGCATGACATAATTTCACATATATGATGTCTATCTACACTGGATAGTATAGCACAACATAATTCAAAGATATGATGAATAACTAAATAGGACCGCATGACATAATTCTTCTACATGTTATCTAAGTAATCAGGATCGCATGATTTAATTCATATATGTGATTTATATGCTAAATAGAGGGAATTTCATAGGATGTTTGAACTAAGAACATGGTGTTAAATATTGTGCATATGATGTCTAAACTATGCAATGCAAGACACCATATGCATGATATGAGCAGTATAACCGTGCCAAGTTAGAGCATACACCTCGATGGGGGAATAGGACTGGTCATCTATCTCTGAATCCATCTCTGAGGAGCTATTGGGACCCAACAAGAGATCTGCTTCGACAGGTAGCACTGTCTGCTCTGAAGGCCTTGCTTTCGCTCCAGATTTTTCCATCTCCCACCCAAATGGCTGATTCATAGGAAGAGTAGTTTAATGTACAAACATTGTCGACAAATGGAAATGTAATGAAGAAAAGGATGGGAAAGATATCATTCAAATATATGATGCCTGGTTAAACAGGATGGCATTGCACATTTCACATATATTATGGCTGGCTAAAAGACATGAGACTGCATAATTCCCATATATGATATAGAGACTAAACATGTGGCATTATAGAACATGTCTAAACTAAGCAGATGACATATATGATGTCAAAAGTAGGCACTGCAAGGCATCATATGCATGATATGACTAACATCATCATGCCAAGGTAGAGCAAACACATTGGGGGGTAAATAGGAGTGGTCAGCTGCGTCTGAATCCGCCTCAGAACAGATATCTTCCTCTGGATTACAATTTGGAGAGGGGGGGGAGGGTTTGCCATTGAACCCACCATGGAGCGATGTCTGCATGACATTGTATTGCCGCGCAAAACTATTCTCTTTTCCTCTACGTGTTCAACATGACTGTGTACAATATCTCACATGCATACAAAAAAATATATGGTGAGATTATGTCAGGAGAGCATGCAGAAATTTATAGTGATGGTAACAACCAGTGATTGATCCAAAAATAATGATAGCAGGCTGATGATTGCTTTAATTTAATAAAAAGACAGATGGTGATTGCTTTACTATTTGTTTCCCACCCAAGATGAACAACATAGGCATACCCTAGGTGAACCAGAAATTAGACAGAGATACTATTCATTGCTGCCTCGATATGTGCCCCACAACTAATTTAGAACTCAAGTTTGAACATTAATTTGGACCTGACTTGGAGTTTAAGAGGTGAACAGGACGATAAAGTAGCAGGTAATTTTAAGCAATGCATAACATAAGCAAAAACAAAAGAGTGCGACCTCTCTTGTGGACCTGTGTACTCCTCAGGTTCATCTGCTGAGTTGATGATGGCGATGCTGTTGCGGTGGGTGCCGGCAGCAGGGAAGGAGATCTGAGGCGGTGAAAGACGACTAGGAGTCGTGATGTCTGGTTTGGTGGATGCTTCTATCGATGGAGCAGCTTAGATGAGGTGGACGACGTCGCAGCAGGATCAAGACAAACCACACAAAATTCCCTTCGACACCTACCTCTACCTGTAAGGTCTCATTTGGCTTGCATGATTCTAAAAATGCGAGGATAGGAAAAACACCGGAATAGGATAGGAATGCACATGGTAAACAGAGCATTTGTAAACACAGGATTTCTGTCAACTTTGGTGTTTGGTTCACAGGAATTGGAAGAGCAGAGGAATGCAAAGAAACATGGCCAAAATAAAGTGAAACCATATGAAAGCGTGTACAGTTAGAATGTTATTCTGCCACTAATGCACTTGGTCTTGTTTTCATGCATAGGATTTTGAAAAGTAGGTCCAGGTGGATGTTTTGCTCCATTCCTTTCAACGAAATGCATGAATGATTGAATAGTAGAGTGCCATAGGAAAATTCCCTATTGCTATGTTTTTCCGTTGAACCAAAAGAGCCCAAATGGATCGACATGAATGTAGAGTAATAAGTGATGCAACAAGTGTACAACCTCTTTGCCGTAGCCGTGTCGACCTCAACATCATTGGGTTGGTCGCTGAAGAAGTTGAGGTAGAGGTGGCTGTCAGAGGTGTGGAGGAAGATCTGAGGAATCTGTAGATGGCGTCCGGGGCACTGCTCTGTTGTGATGGATTGTTCTGTCGTTTGGAGCAGCTCTATTGAGTCGTAAGATGTCAAGGCTGAAGCAGCACAAGACAGACATCGTTAATCTCAAGTGGGATTCTCATAGCATCTCTGTCGGTGTCAAAACCGGCGGATCTCGGGTAGGGGGTCCCGAACTGTGCGTCTAGGCGGATGGTAACAGGAGACAAGGGACACGATGTTTTACCCAGGTTCGGGCCCTCTTGATGGAGGTAAAACCCTACGTCCTGCTTGATTGATATTGATATTGTGGATGTTTACAAGAGTGGATCTACCACGAGATCAAGGAGGCTAAACCCTAGAAGCTAGCCTATGGTATGATTGTAATGGTTGTTGTTGTGTCCTACGGACTAGAGCCATCCGGTTTATATAGACACCGGAGAGGGCTAGGGTTACATAGAGTCGGTTACAATGGTAGGAGATCTACGTATCCGTATCGCCAAGCTTGCCTTCCACGCCAAGGAAAGTCCCATCCGGACACGGGACGAAGTCTTCAATCTTGTATCTTCATAGTCTTGGAGTCCGGTCGATGATGATAGTCCGGCCGATGATAGTTCGGCTGATGATGGTAGTCCGGCTATCCGGACACCCCCTAATCCAGGACTCCCTCAGTAGCCCCTGAACCAGGCTTCAATGACGATAAGTCCGGCGCGTATATTGCTTGGCATTGCAAGGCGGGTTCCTCCTCCGAATGATAGAAGATTGTGAACACCAGGATAGTGTCCGGCTCTGCAAAATAAATTCCACATTCCACCGTAGAGAGAATAATATATACACAAGTTCAATCTGCTGACGTTTTTTGCGGCATGACGTCACGCCACTACCAAGCCATTACTTGAATCGTTTTTTACTCTACCACCTCAGCGCATTTAGCGAAGCGGTTTCCTTGGCACGTCTTGTCGAAGCAGAGATCGTGTTCCCCCTTAATCCGGGATTCTCATCAATACGGACGTGGGTAACCCAACCGCGCCATTGATGGTGACGCTTGGGGGATAAGCGAGTTTTACCAGGCCGGTGGGGGACGCGTAGACTTCGCCCGCCCATATAAGGGATAAGGATTCACCTTTTCACCTACGCCTTCTTCCTCCTTTGCTTATCCATCTCCGCGCACTCGAGCTCCAGCGCCCAAGCCCGCACATCTCGTCTCAACCTTCCCCAGTCATGTCTGGAGCGGGAGGCAAGTGGATGACCTCCTCCGTTACGGAGGAGCACATCGAAAGACTGCGCAGCGCCGGCTACCTGTCCGGCGACATCGCGCACCGGCTGCCCGACGAGGGGCAGCTCATCCCCACCCCCAGGCCCCATGAGAGGGTCGTTTTTCTTCCCCACTTCCTCCGCGGACTGGGCTTTCCACTTCACCCCTTTGTCCGGGGGCTCATGTTCTACTACGGCCTGGATTTCCATGATCTGGCGCCGAACTTCATCCTCAACATCTCGGCGTTTATCGTCGTGTGCGAGGCCTTCCTCTGCATCCAGCCCCACTTCGGCTTGTGGCTCAAGACCTTCAATGTCAAGCCGAAGGTAGTGAAGGGCACTCAAGCGGAGTGCGGAGGCGCCATGTTGGGCAAGATGCCCAACGTCCTTTGGTTCGAAGGGGCCTTCGTGGAATCCGTCAAGGGGTGGCAATCGGGGTGGTTCTATATCACCGAGCCGCGCGACCCTACGTGGGCGGCGGCCCCCGAGTTCAGATCTGGTATCCCCACGCAGCTCACCTCCTGGAAAGAGAAGGGCTTGCTGTGGGGTAGTTCGGAGGAGCTGACGGGACTCCAAGCCTGTATCCAGAAGCTGGTGAAGAAGCTCAGGCTGGTTAACGTGGTCCAAGTCATGCTCGTCCGCCGGATTCTCCCATGCCAAGAGCGGGCATTCAATCTGTGGGAGTTCAATCCGGAACAGCACCAGGCGCTGAGCGGGCTCTTCGACACGACGTACGAAGGCGCCTGGAGGGTGCTGTTTAAGGGCGCCGAAGCCCCCGCATCCGCGACTGAAGATCGCGGATTTCGCTCGCAGCGCCAAGCCGACGAGGTAAGTGATTCTACCCCTTTACGGGACACTTGCTTTTCATAGTTTGACTCTATGCGGGTTTTAATTTCCCCTTTTCCTTTGACAGGACTGGATGAGGAAGGCGGAGCAGATTATCTGCCCGGCTCCTATGCCAGAAAACCCAGTAGACGCCCATCTAGCGAGGCTGCTGGTTCCGGCACCGCACGTGGTGCCGGAGAAGAAGGCCAAGAAGGAGGCCACGGGTGCTCGAAAGAGTTCCCGTTTTCAGGTGTCCGACGACTCCGGGGCGGACTCCTCCCCCGAAAACGAGGAGGAGAAAGAGGACTCTCTCCCAGAGGAGGGAGAGAGGAAGAGGAAGGCTTCCCCAACAGGGGAGGCCGAAGGGTCCAAGAGGGGAAGGACTATTCCCCCGGACAGCTCCGCCAACATCAACGTTGGCGAGGAAGAATGGCCTTCAAGGGCCAGGCCTCCGGCGAGATCGTAAGTATCCGGATTCCTGAATGATTTATAATTTCTTTTTCTGCGTCACATAGTGTCATTCTGATGCCGCATGCTGCCTGTAGTCCGGCCAATGATGATCTCCCCGCTTCATCGAGCGGGTCGTTGGCTCCGTCGGATGTAGACTCCATCCCGACCGCCTCCACCCCTCGCGACACCGAGGACGCCGAGGTGGGATCCCAAGAAGGGACCCATCAGGGGGAGGCTCCGGAGGCGCCACAAGGCGGCCTCCCGGACTTTGCGCCGGACTCCACATCAGAACCCGCAGTGGTTCCGGAGTCCGGCCGGCGGCCCCTTCGCACGAAGGGCAAGACCGTGACGCCGGCAGCTTCCGTCCAACCGGAGGCGCCGGACAATTTGTTGGAGGCGCTGCAGAGCGCTTCCATCGAGGAAGAACACCGCACTATTATGAGTGCGGTGATTCAGAAGGTACAGCTTGCCAAGAGCGGGCTGACCGAAGCCTGCAGTAGCCTTCTATCAGGCTTTGAGGTAAGAAGTTAAAAATATGCAATGTAATACCGCATAGACAGTAGCCCCTGATGCTCGGTTCGGTGTTCGGAAAGAAAAGCCGGACTGAGGATCTGAAAAAAAGAAGATATACGCAGGGTTGCTAAAAAATTATGTCAATATGGGTTGCAGGCTGCGCTGCTGACCTCTGCCGCACTGACTGCGGAGGTCGGTGCTTTGAAGCAGGAGCTCGAGCGGTCCGAGCAAGAGCTCGGCCGCGCCAAGAAGCAGCTCCAGGACAAAGAAGGTGAGTAACACCACTTTGAACTTGTACCTTACAGAAAAGGATTTAGGTTGCAACAAAAAATAACAAGGATAACATGGGTACTGCAGGGGCCACGAACGAGGTGGCGACCCTGAAGGAGGCCGTGTCCGCGGCCGAACGCAATGCGGCCGCGGAACGGGCAGAGCGAGAAAAGCAGGAGGCGCGGGTGGCGGTGGTTCGGCAAGAGCTCCAGGCTCTCATGGAAAAGCATGAGAGTTTGGAGCGTGACTCAAAGACTCGAGAGTCCGAGCTTGCCTCGGCTCTCGAAAGTGCCAAAACTGCCAAGGCCGATGCCCATAAGTCCCTTCAGGAGATTGAGTTGGTGAGGAAGATAGCGGCGGGTAAGGCATTTTTCATGCAAAGCAAGCATGTGAATGTAAATTACGTGTTACTTACCCGAATTCGGAGCTCTCCAGGGGCGTTTGCAGATCTGCCTCGCAGCGTGTCTGATGCCGCCGCATTCTACCGAGCCGAGGAGGGGAGCTCAACGGAGAAGGTCTTCTGGTCTCAGTATGCTGAGGCCGGCCATCCGGTGCCCCCTAGCGACCAGCTGAAGCAGCTGGTCGAGCTCCACAAGGTGGCCGAGCAGGCCATGAAGGGCCTCATAGTCCGGCTGTGGCCTGGAGAGGCCATGCCTGGGAGCTACTTCGGCCTCGTGCGACGGTTGGTGGATGCGTGCCCCTGGGTGGAGGTTATCAAGCGCTCCGCCTGTATTGAAGGTGCTCGTCGGGCCCTTGCCCGCGCAAAGGTGCATTGGGGCAAGCTGGATGCGGAGAAGCTAATCACTGACGCGCCACCAGCGGGCAAGGAATATCGTACGCCCGAGATGTACTATAAGACTGTCCTGAAGGGTGCCCGCAAGATTGCGGATGAGTGCCCCAGGGATGTAATTATTGAGTAAATTCGCAATGTGTTATCCTGTGCGCTGAAAACTTTGTTCATATGCGCTAAGCAACGCTTGTTAATTTAAAATATTACCTTCTGTGCGGCCGTTTATTAAATCTGAGAGATGGCAAGTCGTCGGCTTCAGCCCCCATGCCACGAGTGCTGGGGTGTTCGGGATAAACTTGAGCACTCTTGTTCCCATTTTTGGGTCCATCTAGGGAGGCGCTCAACACAACGAACAAGGCAACCGGACTTATAGTGCTTGAACACTCTCACTTAGCCATAGAATTCTATAATTTTAAATTTCGGCGAAGCCCCTAGTATTCGGAAGACCGAATTCGGGGCGCTATCCACGCCTTCGTCGGACATTATCCGGTACTTCGCTCGAAGCGGCGTAGGTCTTTAAGGACCCGAAAAGACCTCTCGAACAGCGACCAGTCTCTCGCCTTATCATGACAGTCAGTTTTAGCTTTCTCCACTGAGGCGTTAACCCGGCTCAACCGGGGCGCAATCGCAGTGGTTCTCCCAGTGCTACCTTAGCCGATAGAACGGAACGTAAGGTGCCAAACATGGGAGCCGGGCAAACCCAACTATTGACCCAAGACATGATTCGGAGCCGATTCATATAATGCTATAAGTTCGGGGTGCCGCACTTGTGAAAGTGTTCGGACTTTATCACACCATAATGCGGGGAACATAAGCCCCTGGTGTATTTGGCCGTACCAAAATGTACGGATGCAACATGTCGTAAATGAACATATATATATAAGGTAATGCAATTATGGGCAAAAAGTGCTGCATTTTATTCGAGAAGATTTGCTATGAGTGCGGAATGATACAAATAGTGCGGAAAGCAAGGGATTGGACGAATTAAAGGCGTCTCCCTCCAGGGGTAGGCCGCGGAATGGTGTATTTAACAAATTTAATGCTCGTAATGGAGACCACCTGAGTGTTCGTCGCAGCCTTTGTCCCTCCCTGGCTGTTGCATCATGAGTTCGGCAGGTTCGCCGCCGGACAGAGTTCTGTATAAAAAAGAGAGAAATAAAAGATAAAAAGAGCGACACACTTGGGAGCCCCTGGTGTGGTCGAACCGCACTCTGGGTCTGTTGTGGTTGTGCCTCTCCCCCTATGCCCATGGTATCTCCAGGGCGTAATTATGTACGCGGAGAGTTTGTCTTACAATTGTGCGAGGGCTGGGGTTGAGGCCGCATTGCTACGCGTGCTCGGAACGTGCCAGGTGGTCTTGGTTGATGTTGCTCCGGGCGCGTTTGGCCGTGTCCGGTCGTTTAACGGCCGGACTCGAAAATTGCCTTAAAAGGCTGCTCTGTACTTCTGCCGCGAGAGCCGCTGTATGTTCCTCCGTTCGGAGGGAGCGTTCCGTGTTTCCATTGACCGTGATGACTCCACGAGGGCCTGGCATCTTGAGCTTAAGGTATGCATAATGCGGCACCGCGTTGAATTTTGCGAACGCGGTTCGTCCGAGCAGAGCGTGATAGCCACTGCGGAATGGGACTATGTCGAAGATTAACTCCTCGCTTCGGAAATTATCCGGGGATCCGAAGACCACTTCCAGTGTAACTGAGCCTGTACAACTGGCCTCGACACCTGGTATGACGCCTTTGAAGGTTGTCTTTGTAGGTTTAATCCTTGAAGGGTCTATGCCCATCTTGCGCACTGTATCCTGATAAAGCAGGTTCAGGCTACTGCCGCCGTCCATCAGGACTCTCGTGAGGTGAAATCCATCGACGATTGGGTCTAAAACCAATGCGGCGAATCCGCCATGGCGGATACTGGTCGGATGGTCTCTTCGATCGAAAGTGATCGGGCAAGAGGACCATGGGTTGAATTTTGGGGCGACTGGCTCCATCGCGTATACGTCCCTTAGTGCACGCTTCCGCTCCCTCTTGGGTATATGCGTTGCGTATATCATGTTTACCGTCCGAACTTGAGGGGGGAATCCCTTTTGTCCTCTGTTGTTCGGCGGCCGGGTCTCTTCCTCGTCATCGCTGTGTAGCCCCTTGTCATTGTTTTCGGCGATTAATTTGCCTGCCTGCTTGAATACCCAACAATCTCTGTTGGTGTGGTTAGCTGGCTTTTCGGGGGTTCCATGTATTTGACAGGAGCGGTCGAGTATTCGGTCCAAATTGGACGGGCCCGGAGTGGTTCTTTTGAATGGCTTCTTCCGTTGACCGGGCTTGGAGCCTCGGAATCCGGCGTTGACTGCCGTATCCTCATTGCTGTCGCCGTTAATGCGGCGTTTGTTTTTGTTTCGACGCGACCTGCCATTGCGGTCCTTGGTATCCGGACTGCCAGCGTTTTTGCTGAGGTTGTTGCTGCGAGCTAGCCAGCTATCCTCTCCCGCACAGAAGCGGGTCATGAGTGATGTGAGGGCTGCCATGGATTTCGGCTTTTCCTGTCCTAGGTGCCGGGCCAGCCACTCGTCGCGGATGTTATGTTTGAAGGCAGCGAGGGCCTCTGCATCCGGACAGTCGACGATTTGATTTTTCTTTGTTAAGAACCGTGTCCAGAATTGCCTGGCCGATTCGTCTGGCTGCTGGATTATGTGGCTTAGGTCATCTGCGTCCGGTGGTCGCACATACGTGCCCTGGAAGTTGTCGAGGAATGCGGCTTCCAGGTCTTCCCAGCATCCAATTGACTCTGCGGGCAGGCTGTTAAGCCAATGCCGAGCTGGTCCTTTAAGCTTGAGCGGGAGATATTTGATGGCGTGAAGATCGTCGCCGCGGGCCATATGTATATGGAGGAGATAATCCTCAATCCAAACCGCGGGGTCTGTTGTGCCATCGTAGGATTCGATATTAACGGGTTTAAACCCTTCAGGGATTTGATGATCCATTACTTCGTCAGTGAAGCATAGTGGGTGCGCGGCGCCTCTGTATTGAGCAATATCGCGACGTAGCTCGAGAGAGCGTTGTCTGCTGTGTTCGGCCCGGCCGGAGTAGTTGTATCCGGCGCGACGGTATTCGTCGTGGGTCTTGGGGCGCCCACGTGATCCATAGATAGATCTGGATTGTCTTGCCTTGTCCTCCAATATATCCCGCAAGTCCGGCGCGTTCCCCCGTGGCTTCATGCTTTTTGAGCGATGCCGGGGTACGGTTTTGGTGGAGGGCTTGCACGCCTCTCTGTCGCGGCCACGAGGTGGTCGGTCTGCCGTATTGTGCGCTGGTGATGCAGGTTTGTACGCTTCCTCCTCTAGTCGGGGGAGCAACTTGCGTTTTGGGTAACTTTTGGAGGCGCGTTCGAGTTCATACTCTTCGGCCGCGAGGACCTCGGTCCATCTGTCAGCCAGCAGGTCTTGATCAGCTTGAAGCTGTTGCTGCTTTTTCTTTAGGCTGTTTGCCGTGGCCATTAGCCTGCATCTGAAACGCTCTTGTTTGACGGGATCCTCAGGCACGACGAATTCGTCGTCGTTGAGGCTTGCCTCATCTCCGGAGGGAGGTAAGTAATTATCATCCTCGACCTCTTCGTCTGCCGCCCTCTCATGAGGGCTTGCTTCTGCCTCCTCCTGCACTGGATCGTGCTACAGGGGGTTGTCTTCGGCACTTTCTGGGGTGTTATTATCTCCTGTGCCGGAATCTCTATTCTTGCTGTGGCAGGATTTAGAGCGGCGCCGCTGATGTCGGCGCTTGGGCTGTTTTTTTAAGGAATCGGCCTCCGTTGCTTCTTCGCCGTCCCCATCTTTTAGGGTGTCCACCATATATATGTCGTATGACGAGGTGGTCTTCCAGTGTCCTGTAGGCACTGGTTCTTGATAGTCTCCGGCATCGTTGTCCATACCGTCGATGTCTTCGGAGTCGTAGTCGAGTACGTCGGTTAGATCGTCGAAGGTGGCTACGAAGTGGGTGGTGGGTGGGCTCTGAATTTCTTTGTCGTCCGCGTCCCAACCATCCTGGCCGTAGTTCGGCCAGGGCTCTCCGGATAGCGAGAGATGCTTCAGCAAATTTAAGATATCGCCGAAGGGTGAGTGCTGAAAGATGTCCGCAGCGGTGAATTCCATGATCGGCGCCCAGTCGGATTCGACTGGCAGGGGCGCAGGAGGTTCGGAGTCCGGTAGAGAGTCCGGCACCTCGGAGTCATGAGCTTTATGCGGGACAAGGTAAGTGTTCGGCTCCATCGCCGTAGAAGTTGCAGCTCCCGAGGCGGTGTCCAGCCATCCGTCCTCGATCTAAGCGATCGGCTCCGGACTATGGGTCGGAGCGGATTCGTGTGCGGCCTCCAAGGTGCTGTCCGGCGGCAGAGTTAGGTCGTGCCCATCGTGACAGCGCGGCACGCTCGGCTGTGGCTCAGATCCATCGAAGATCAAGTCCCCGCGGATATCGGCCGTGAAGTTTAGGCTTCCAAACCTGACCTGACGGCCAGGGGCGTAGCTTTCGATCTGCTCCAGATGGCCAAGTGAGTTGGCCCGCAGTGCGAAGCCGCCGAATACGAAGATCTGTCCGGGGAGAAAAGTCTCACCCAGGACTGCGTCGTTGTCGATTGAAGAGGCCATCAAGCCTATCGGTGACGACACAGAGGAACTCTCAATGAAAGCACCAATGTCGGTGTCAAAACCGGCGGATCTCGGGTAGGGGGTCCCGAACTGTGCGTCTAGGCGGATGGTAACAGGAGACAAGGGACACGATGTTTTACCCAGGTTCGGGCCCTCTTGATGGAGGTAAAACCCTACGTCCTGCTTGATTGATATTGATATTGTGGATGTTTATAAGAGTGGATCTACCACGAGATCAAGGAGGTTAAACCCTAGAAGCTAGCCCATGGTATGATTGTAATGGTTGTTGTTGTGTCCTACGGACTAGAGCCATCCGGTTTATATAGACACCGGAGAGGGCTAGGGTTACATAGAGTCGGTTACAATGGTAGGAGATCTACGTATCCGTATCGCCAAGCTTGCCTTCCATGCCAAGGAAAGTCCCATCCGGACACGGGACGAAGTCTTCAATCTTGTATCTTCATAGTCTTGGAGTCCGGTCGATGATGATAGTCCGGCCGATGATAGTTCAGCTGATGATGGTAGTCTGGCTATCCGGACACCCCCTAATCCAGGACTCCCTCAATCTCCAATAGATGATGTAAAATAGATGTAAAATTTACATCACCAAAAACCACCTGACTACAACAGATGAGGTAAAAACTGTTGACTCTGAACTTAACTGTCGAAACTGAAATTTACTGTGGAATCTGAATGTTACTGTCGGAACTTAACTCAATGGTAGCATAGAGGCACTTGACATGTAGTTACGGAGGGCCTGCAGTTCATCTTCAACCTGCATCCCCTGAGCCGCCAGCCACCACCAGCCAAACCGCCAGCCCCCACGCCGCCTCGCCGCCCCGAAACAACTCCCCACCGCCGGTTCGCCGCCGCCCCGCCACCCCGGCTAGCCCTCTAGCCCCCACCCCACCCTGAACCCCAAGATAGATAGTGGGGTACCTCTTCAGCGAGGCCCCTCCCGCTACGGGTGGTTCTTCTTTAACTCCGGCGAACCCCCCCCCCCCTAAAAATCGACTGACCCAAAAGTCGATTCAGTTGACTGAAGTGTAGCTAAATTGAAGCAGATCAATAGCACAAGCGAGGGGAAGAGTAGAAACAGCAACGCGAGCAAGCAAGAGAGAGCCGGAGTAATATTGTACTTGTACATACCAAATCAATTCACACTTCCCTCAACCAAAAAAATGAAAAAAAATAAAACTAGTCACACCACACAAAGAGAGAGTCTTGTCCCGTTTTACTATACAAATGCTATTCAAAGCTACTCCCTCCTTCCATCTATATAGGGCCTAATGCGTTTTTGATGCTAACTTTGACCAAATATTAGAGAAACAATATATGACATGCAACTTACACAAAGCACATCGTTAAATTCATGCGTGAAAGGAGCTTTCAATGATATAATTTTCACATTGTGCATGTCATGTACTATTAATCTTGTTAATAGTCAAAGGCGGTCTTAAAAAATACATTATGCCCTATATAGATGGAAGGAGGGAGTATGAATCCATGTTATGTCCAATTAAATTTTTTCGCTGGCTATATAATGCATGTAACCTACTCATACCAACATTTTAGTGCATTCCAAATGTTTATACTACCGCTGCAGGTCGAACTGAATTTGAATTTGTTTCTCTATTTCAATAAGAATCTACAATCATGATTGTTGCCAACTTCAACCATCATTCATGTATTACCTTAACAACACACCACATGATTACTATAGAGGTAGATATGAAATATGTGTACTATATGAACTCGAATTGAATTTTTTGAATACACTTGATGTTGATTCCAAATAATAGTACATTTGATGTACTAACTATATATTCATAATCCAAACCATGTTCCATATGTACACCGTGTTTATCAAACAAAGTATAGTGCCCCGCCCCCTACATTATGACAAGTATTTAGCCCTGAGCTGCAAAAGCCACACATTAGCCCAAATTATAATCAATGTTCTATATATTATATGTAGTACTAGCAAGATGCCCATGCGTTCCATAGAGCATCAACATGATCAAGGGGAGGCCTTATTTGCAAATATGGAGAGGGGTGTGGGTATCTTTTGGGTGTGGGTATCTTTTTTCAAAATTGCCATAGTTTCCTTCATATCCGTCAGATATAAATCGGATGGCCTATATTGCAGGATGGCAGGCACACCATCATCAACAACTCTGTTTTTTATAAGAGTAGAGATAAAATATATTATATGTATCACCATTATATATATTCACCTACACGTCGGTTTAAAACACTATGATAAATTCTTCAAATATCCGAATTTGCTTTTTATAATGAATTATGATCTCTATTCGTATTTTACACCCACACAATCCTCTTATCTTTGTAGCTAGCACTAACTTTCTCTCGTGCATGCACACGCCCGTATCCCTCTCACCCTTCCTCAGCATTCTCTAGCTCCATCGCGCAAATTCGTCTTTTCATTTTAGGTCATTCACCCATGGTGTGTGTAGGCCCCCCAGCTCCTTTACGGCACACATCGATCGATATTCCTCTCTAGCCAGGTGTGCCTACCAGAAACACAACCTTCCCCTCTTCTCTTATCACCATCCATGCCTCACTCCCACCACTCTTTTCATCGATCTCGTACTCGCACACTCCTTCCCCCTTGATATAGTATGCCTCTCGCACCACCTCCTAGATGCATCCCTCACTCTCTCTCTATCCTTCTCCCCATGCCTTATTTGCTTCTAACACATACATGCATGTATACCAATCGATCTCCCAACATATACCTAGGTCGACTTTAACTATCTTCCCCCCACCCATCGATTGACGTACCTCACAAGTTATGTCTCTCCTTTTTCTGACAAAGTTATGTCTCACCATAGCCATATCGCCCCCCTCATCATTCGTGCATGCCTCCTGACCGGTATCTCACACACACGTGCACATTCAGGCAGCCATCCCCTCTCTTATTGATATTGCAAGCGTGACCTCCGTTTATCTAGCAAGCCTCTCCCACCATTTGGTAGAAGCAACTCCACTACCACCCCCTCCAACACTCTAGCTTTGTCTCTCTCCCAAAATTATTCCTCTCCTACACATATGCATGGATGCCGATCGATCTCCCTTAATACATAAGGTAGGCCTCTATCATCCTCCACACATATACCAGCCATTGTACCTCTATAGTTAATTAGGCCTCCCCCACCACCACACACTGATAGTCGAGCATTGTAGGTAGGTATACATGCCATTGAGACAAACTGCACCTGTCCTTGTCCCCTCTCACTTCCCAGTAGGCCAACCACTATAGTCTTTGACATGGGCACACACAAATTCGATGGCACTCTTTATCGATCGCGCGCGCGCACACACACACATCATCCCTCTCTTCGATTCTATGAATACCTCAAGCCGATGATACCTCCGCTCTATTCTCGTGGATTGCCCCTCTCTATATATATGATATATCCAGGATTCTATTTCACACCCATTGCATATGTTACATTTTTTATTGACACCCCCCCAAAACACTCACCAACCCACACACTATATCTCTCTACGTTTGTATCTCTCTCACACAACCCCATGTAGGTGATGTACGTACACAAGAAGAGAATAGGTGCATGTACTCACGCTTTGTGCCCAGCCACACCCACGGGGTTACACGATGGAGCTCATTTCTGTATGAAATGGCAGCCCATGTGCTAATGTGAATGAGTGTAGCGGTTGTTTACCTACGGAGGCCGCGTACCACGCGTGCACGAAACAAAGTTTGACTTGATGCGTTGGCACGCTATTTTTAAATAAAGTTATATCGCTCAATGACACGTACACAGAATATAAAATGTTTTTTATGGAGAAAAAGGTAGTCTGCTCCACTGTATACAATGGAGCCTGCCTGCCTGGGTTTGTCTCTCTTCAGAGTATCTCACACAAGGCTGTGGTGGCCTCTCTCTCTCACCGTTGGTCACTGATCCGGCCGCATCCTGTCCGCCGACGGAAAGGGAGGGTGTGCATCGTTTCTCTGTTCGACGGCGCTGAGGCAGCACGTCCCGATCTGCGATACACATCGTTCTCTCTGACAAAGCTTCGACGCGCTAGGGCCTATGCCACCTGCTCGCTGCCGCAGTATGGGTAGATCCCGCCCGCTGCCACTCACCTAGTTACATCCCGACGACTTGCAGGTATCCCCTCTGGCCCTGCTCCACTGCCTGTCTTCCCACATCGCTGCATGTGGAAAATCTTGCATGTGGATCTTCCAGAGTTCTTTGCCCAAAACGTAGCTCGTCTGGCATACTTTCCATATTGCAATCTCGTCCACACACCGTTTTAGATAAACACAACTGTGTTGTTATCTTCCCTTAGGACAAGGAATATGCTTCTTTTTTGTCGTCGCACGTGTCATCAACTGTTATTGGCCAGTAATTGTTTCCTTTCTACCTCTTTTTTGCAAACAGGGCTATCCATTTCACCTTGTTGCTATTGCGACCTTTTGGTGAACTGCACAAATCACTTTTTTCTTAAGAGTGTTTTGTGCAGTTGTACTAAAATGTCACACGAGCAACGTCTCTACATTTCAGTGCGACTACACAAAGGGAGATTTTGTTTTGCTCTATCCTCCTCATCTAACTTCGAGCATAATCTTCTCCAACTAGTTAGTCTTAAGAGAGACTGCAAAGGTAATCGGCTTCTATTTGTGTGTTTATTGTTTCATCAGCAGTCCTCTATTATCATAATCACACTTAATATCTTTGGAACATGGACGTTCAACTCTATTTTAGTGGAACTGCACAAATCGGAATGTTGCATGCTCCAGACATCTACTTTTTTTCCCAACATGCCGTGTTGATTTAGACAGAGTTGGGGGGACATTGCTGCCAATGAAAGCATGGATCAATTAGAAATTAACACCTTCTCACAACTTTGTCTTCAGTTGTGATGTAAATATTAGGTCTGATCTGCTAATAATTGAGATGCATTAGCAAGGAAGTTAGTTTTTTATTGTTTTCAAAAGAGCATCGATGGCAAGACACACGAAACAAGAGCTGAAAGCTCACAACATTGTACAATTTCATGTCGCCGGAAAATTATTTGTATAGTACGTCAATTATGTAAACAAATGCTGGAAGCTTGATAGCATTGCCAGAAGCCTCTTCAGCATCCGGGTCCATGTGCCATGCACAAAATTATACTCCTCCGTCTCTAAATATTTGTCTTTTTACAAATTTCAAATGGGCATATTTTAGAGTGTGGATTCACTCATTTTGCTTCGTATGTAGTCACTCGTTGAAATCTCTAGAAAGACAAATACTCTGGAGTATATTTAAGAACCGAGGGAGTAGTGCACAACCGCATGGGAAACTCAACCCGATCGTTGTGCCACATTAATAGTGAGTAATGAGCAGTCAAATCATAAGCCCCACCTTTCCTTCTGTAAGTTGCTTGGAAGAAGCAACCATTAATACACTCTTCTTTGAATCCTCTCATACTACTCCATCCGTCACTGTTTATAGAGCGCGCTTCAAAAAAAAATCTCTCGGACCAAGGTGACTAGCGATCGGCCTAACAAATAGCATTGGTAGTTCTAGCTCGGCATCTATTAGTAGAGGAAATAATGCATACACACATGCATCCAGAGCTTCCACCCTGTGTACACACATGCATGCACTTACTCCACTCTGTAGTACATCGAAAGAAAATTTTGGACTTGATCGAGGTTACCACACCCTAATTAATTGAGCATTAAACCAAACGCGTCTAAAGTCTCTCTGGTGGTGGAAATGCATTGAGAGAAATGCATCAGAATGAAGCATGCCCTGTAAACAGTGATAGAGGGAGGAGTAGTATGAAGGTGCAAAACCAAGTACGCATATGGCCAGTCGGTCAACGCACCTCCTCTTAGCATATCACTGACATGTGGTACCGGAGTGTGAGCAAACTGATCTCAATTGACAGCAAAATGGCAAACCCGCCTTTCCTTGAGAGAGACGAGGAGTGAGAACGCACAGACGGGCTCGCACGAAGGCCAAGATATATTCAAGCATGGTTGATCGATATCATCATTACATGTTCGATGTTTTTAATACTATACTGTCAGATCACGGGTTCCGCAAACCCTTGAAAGGTTCAAACTCTAGGGTGCATGTGGAAATCTCAACCTACCGAGCCTGCCTACTCACGATTCTCCTAAGCCTAGTGCGACAAGCTCGAAGGGACAGGGACACAACAGTTTATCCTGGTTCAGGCCACCTTGCGGTGTAATACCCTACTCTAGCATTTTGGTGGATTGCCTCGAAGGGCTGAGGATGAACTAGTACAATGGATGAACTGGCCTCAAGAGGTGAGGTGTTCTAGAGCTCAAGAGAGCTAGTGAGGTGATCGGGTGAGAATGGGTCCGATCCCCCCCTATGGTGGTGGCTAAGTCATATTTATAGTGGCCTTGGTCCTCTTCCCAAATGTAGGCGGGAAAGGATCCCACAATAGCCGGATTTGAAAGGGGACAAGTAGTACAACTTATCCTGACAAAAGTAGTCTTCGCCTGTGAAAAGCCCCTGGTCATGACGCTGTGGTGGGTGTCGGTGTCAAAACCGGCGGATCACGGGTAGGGGGTCTCGAACTGTGCGTCTAGGGCTAATGGTAATAGGAGGCGGGGGACACGATGTTTACCCATATTCGGGCCCTCTCTATGGAGTTAATACCCTACTTCCTACTTGATTGATCTTGATGATATGAGTATTACAAGAGTTGATCTACCACGAGATCGTAGAGGTTAATCGTAGAAGCTAGCCTATGATTATGATTGTTGTTATTATCCTACGGACTAAACCCTCCGGTTTATATACACACTGGAGGGGGCTAGGGTTACACAGAGTCGGTTATAGAGAAGGATATCTACATATCCGAATCGCCAAGCTTGCCTTCCACACAAACGAGAGTCCCACCCGGACACGGGACAAAGTCTTCTATCTTGTATCTTCATAGCCCAACAGTCCGTCTAAAGTATATAGTCCGGCTGTCTGAGGACCCCTTAATCCAGGACTCCCTTAGTATCCCCTGAACCAGGCCTCAATGATGATGAGTCTGGCGCGCATATTGTCTTCGACATTGCAAGGCGGATTCCTTCTCCGAATACTCCAAAGTAGATCTTTGAACACAAAAATCATGTCCGGCTCTACAAAACAAATTCCACATACCATCGTAGAGAGAACAATATTCCTCGAGTCTAATCTGCTGACAACTTCTTCATAGCGTGACATCACGAAACGGCCTGGTCATAATTCGAAGCGTTTTCCCAACCTGCTACTACACGTTTTGCGAGGCTATTTTATTGGCACGTCTTGTCGAAGCAGAGATCATGTCCCCTTATCACGGGATTCTCATAAATACGGGCGTGGGCAACCCAACCGTGCCATTAGCACGGTGATTGGGAAATAAGCGAGTTTTAGGGCATGTGGGGAGGCGCATGATGTTACTGCCTTTATAAAGGGATAAAGATTTCCCTCTTTCACCCACGCCTTCTCCTTCCTCTGCTCACCCATTCTCGAGCTCCAACGCCCAAGCTTTCGCCTTCTCTGCAAAAAAATTCCGAACATGTCCAGTGCGGGTGGCAAGTGGATGATCTCCTCTATTAAGAAGGAGGACATCAAGAAGTTCTGGGAGGCCGGATAATTGTCCAAGGACATTGCGCATCGGCTTCCGGCAAAGGGGAAGATCATCCCTACCCCGGAGCACCAGGAAAGGGTAGTGTTCCTCTCCCACTTTGTTCGCGGGCTGGGATTCCCCATTCACCCGTTTTTCCGCAGATTAATGTTCTACTACATGCTAGACTTCCATGATTTAGCCCCCAACTCCATCCTCAACATCTCGGCATTTATTGTCATGTGCGAGGCTTTTCTCCGTATCCCACCTCACTTCGGCCTATGGCTGAAGACCTTTAACATGAAGCCAAATGTAGTGAGCGACAAACAAACGGAGTGTGGAGGCACCATGGTGGGCAAGATGCCCAATGTCACCTGGCCTGAAGGCTCCTTTGTGGAGACCGTGAAGGGGTGGCAATCGGGGTGGTTCTATATCACCGAGCCGCGTGGCACCAAATGGGCGGCGACCCCCGAATTTTGATCCGGCGTCCCCATGCGGCTCACCTCCTGGCAGGAGAAGGGCTTGGCCTGGGGCTCAACCGAATAACTAAATGGGCTCCTGTCATGTATCCAGAACATGATAACCAAGAAAATCAAGCTTGTCAACATGATCCAGGTTATGCTCTTCCGCCGGATTCTTCCATGCCAGGACCGGGCCTGTAATTTGTGGGAGTTCAATCCGGCCGAGAACCAGACGCTACTAGAGCTCTTTGACACGACGCATGAAGACATCTGGAAGGTGCTCTTTAAGGTCGGCGAGGTACCACTGCCCACGACTGAAAATCGCGGGCTCAGCGCAAAACGCCGGGCTAACCCGGTAAGTTTTCATGTTTGCGAGATGTAACTTTTACTGGCTCATCTGCAGGAGGAACCTAAGCCTCCAGGCTTGGGTAACGATAGCGGAGCAAATTAACTGTCCAGCTCCGCTACTAGAAGATCTAGAAACACCTCTCCTAATGAGGATGCTATTTCCGGCACCCTATAAGGTGCGGAGAAGAAAGCCAAGAAGGCAGCCACGGGGACCAGAGAGGGTCTCCGATGCAAGGGTGCTTCTGACGTGACGTCCGAAGACACCGCCATGCCCTCATCCACCAAGGACGACAACAAGGAGGAGGAAATCCGCCCTCCTCCTAAAGGGGGGAGAAAGAAGAGGAAAGCCTCCACACACGGGGAGGACGAGGTGTCCAAGAAGGGAAAAACCTTTCTTCCGGACTAATCCGCCACAGCCACCAACAGCAGCGAGGAGTGGGAGCCCAGGGCCAAGCCCCTGGCCAAATCTTAAGTATCCGGACACAATAGTATTTCCGGTATGTTTTGCTTCATCGCTTCTTAATGCGCCAGACATGCACCTGTAGGCCGGCCAAATCCAACATCGAGATATCCTCCTCTTCGGAGGGATCACTAGACCCGTCGGCGATGAACATTGAGTCTCTTGTGTCGGCCTCCTCCCCTAAAGCCGCGGACAACACCAAAGTGTTGTCTCGAGGGATACCAGGCCAAGGGGAGGCCATTCCGGAGACGCCGGGGGGTGAAACCCCGGTTGCCGAACACACGGGGGAAAGACCCCCGTGGACACTGATAATGGGGGCCGCAACCAGTTTGGCCCCCAGTCAAATACAACTTCAGAGACCCAAGTGGCTCCGGATTCAAGTAGGCAGCCTCTCCCGAACAAGGGGGTGAGCCGCTTGTACCGGTGACCTCTGTCCATCCATAGGCACCGGATAGCTTGCTGGAAGCGCTTTGCGGCGCTTCCATTGATGAAGAACACCACACTCTTACGAGTATGGTGATCGAGAAAATTTGGTCCGCTAAGAGCAGGCTGACCAAAGCCTGTGCTAGCCTTCTAACAGGCTTTAAGGTAAGTAGTAAATTTGTGAGAGAATATCACAGTTTAGACAGTACCCCCCGATGCTCTGTTTGGTGTTCGAAGAGAAAAAATGAACAGAGGATCAAATAATATTCGTAGATGTTATTTTAACATAAGATGTCTATGTGAATAAGCAGGCGTTGCTGCTGGCAGCTGCCGCTCGTATTGCGGAGGTCTCTGGACTAAAGCAGAATCTAGAGCGGACCGAGGGAGAGATCGGCCTCGTGAAGAGGCAGCTGGAGGAAAGCCAAGGTATGTAATACCCTGCATGTAAACTTATGAAGGATAAATGGTTCATGCCGGTTAAAGCTTTATGAACCTTATCAGGGGCCCCGACCAAGGTGGCGGCCCTTAAGAAAGCGTTAGCAGACGCCGAAGACAGAGCGGCCAAGGAACGCGCGACGTGTGAGAAGCAGGAGGCCCGGGTCAGCGAGGTCCAACAAGGGCTCCAGGATGCCGTTAAGAAGTACGAATCCTTGGAGCGTGACTCTAAGACTCAAGAGTCCTAGCTTGCGAAGGCCCTCCAGAGCGCGCAAGACACCAGAGCCGAAGCCTAGAGGGCCCTTCAGGAAGTCCAGGCGGCCAAAAAGATTGCGGCGGATAAGGCTTTTCTTATGCAAAGCAAGCATGTGAAGGATACATTCTTTTTACTTACCCGAATTTGGAGTTCTCCAGGAGCGTTTGCGGATCTGCCATGCAGCGTATCAGATGCTACCGAGTTCTATTGAGCCGAAGAAGGGAGCTCGACGGAGAAGCTGTTCTGGTCTCAATACCTTGGGCCATAACATCCGATGCCCTTGAGCGACTAGCTGAAACAGCTGGTCGAGCTGCACAAGGCAGCCGAACTGGCCATGAAGGACATCATAGTTCGGTTATGGCCTGCCGAGCCCATGCCCAGTAGCTACTTCGGACTCATGACGCAGCTTGTGAGTGCCTGCCCACGACTTGAAGTCATAAAGCGGGCGGTTTCCATCGAAGGTGCGTGGATGGCCTTTGTCCGTGCAAAGATGCATTGGGCAAAGATGGACACCACGGCGCTGATGACCGAGTGGCCGCCGAAGGGCAAGGAGCACCGCCGACCCGAACTATACTATGACAGGGTCCTGGAGGGATCCCGCCTTGTGGCGGAGCAATGTACAAACGATGTAATCTTTGAATGAATGCATTCAATTTATCCTGTGATATGAAACAAGTTCGTTGTGCAATATAATGTTTGCTGATTTCAAATTTTACCTCCTGTGCGACCATTTATAAAATCTGAGAGTTGGCCAGTCGTCGGCTTCTGCCCCCTCGTGACTAGTAAAGGGGTGTTCGGGATAAATCTAAACACTCTTTATCCTAGTTTTGGCCTTTAAGTAGGTGTTTAGCGCAATGAACAAGGCAATCAGACTATACGGCTTTATCACCCTCACTTAGCCATAAGAGTTCTATAATTTTAAATTTTGGCAAAGCCCCTGGTATTCGGAAGGCCAAAGTTGGGGCCCTATACACGCCTAAATCAGACAAAAGCCGATTCCTTGCATAAAGCGGAAAAAATCTTTAAGGATTTGCAACCTATCGAACAGCGACCAGCTCTCGCCGCATCATGACAGTCAGTTTTCGGATTTCTCTACTGATGTGCTCGTCTGGGAGAACTGGGACACAATCGCGGTAGTTCTCCCTGTGCCACCTTAGCCAATATAGCGGAACGTAAGGTAGCAAAACATGGGAGCCGGGCAAACCCAACATTTGACCAAAGACATGATTCAGAGCCGATGCATATAATGCTATAAGTTCGGGGTGCCGAACTGTACTATCAAAGTGTTCGGACTTTCTTGCCATGTTATGGGGTACACTGAAGCCCCTCGCGAATTAAAGTGTACCAGATTGTACGAGTGCAGTAAAATACAAAGACAAGGAAAAAGATAAGTAAAGAGCGAATGCTACAAATTATTTTCCGTTGTAATTTGATTAATACGTTAAAGCGTATGTGTACAAGTAGTGCGATAAGTGAATAAGGCTATTTGACATGCCATTACCAAGAGCGGGCTGCGTGCGGGTATGTAAAACAGGTATAGTGATCGTTAGCAGAGACCATCTGGGGATTCCCTTGTACGGCGAAGCCCCTTGCCTTCTTGGTGTATCCATCCCGCTATGGGTCCGATGATCAGGTTATCATAAAAAGCCTCAAGAAGAGAAAAATCTGAAAGGAGAAGAAAGGGTGAAAGTGTGCGGGTCCAGGGGTGGTTTAGCCGCATTATGGACCGCAATCTAGCTGTGCCTCCTTTCATGCCCATGGTATTTTAAGTGCGTAATTATGTACTCGCGGCACGAATTGCATCGCCTGATTGGGACTAGGACGGAGGCCGAATTGCTAGGTGAGCTCTGGACGAGCCGGATGGTCCTATTGCAGGGTAGTTCAGACTCGCTTGATGGTGTCTGGGGGCTTTATTGCCGAATTGAGGGTCTGCCTAAGAAGTATGCTCTATACTTCTGCTACAAGGGCCGCGGTGTGCTCCTCAGTACGGAGGGAGCGCTCCGTATTCCCATTGACTGTTATAACACTGCGAGGTCCGGGCATATTGAGCTTGAGGTAGGTATAGTGTGGCACCGCATTGAATTGAGCGAATGCGGTTCGTCCAAGCAGTGCATGATAACCACTGCGGAAGGGGACGATGTCGAAGATTAACTCTTCGCTTCGGAAATTATCTGGGGATCCGAAGACCACTTCCAGTGTGATTGAGCATGTACAATAGGCCTCTACACCTGGTATGACACCTTTAAAAGTGGTTCAGCCGCACTGGTGAAATCCATTGATAATGGGATCAAGGACCAGTGCGGCTGAACCACCATGACGAACACTAGTCGGATGGTCCCTGCATTCGAAGGTGATAGGACAGGAGGACCATGGGTTAAACTTTGGGGCTACTAGCTCCATCGCACAGACGTCCCTTAGCGTGCGTTTCCATTCCCTTTTGGGGATATGGGTAGCGTATATCATGTTCACTGTTTTGACTTGGGGAGGAAATTTCTTCTGTCCCCCTATATTCGGTGGCCGGGGCTCCTCGTCGTCATCGCTGTGCGACCCCTTTTCCTTATTTTCGGCATTTAACTTGCCGACCTGTTTGAAGACCCAGCATTCTCTATTGGCATGATTGGCTGGTTTATCGGGGGTGCCATGGATTTGGCATGGATGATCGAGTCTGCAGTCCAAGCTGGACGGGCCTGGATTATTTCTCTTAAATGGCTTCTTCCGCTGACCAGACTTGGAGCCACTGAAGCTGGCATTGACCGCTATGTCTTCGGCATTGTTGCCATTACTTTCACGCTTGTGTCTATTGTGTCGGGGATTGCCGTTGTTATCTCTCGCTTCAGAAGTGCTAGGTTTACTTGAGGTGTTATGGCTATGATCCAGATGTCCTCGCCCGCACAAAAGTGGTTCATAAGCATCATAAGGGCTGCCATGGATTTCGGCTTCTCTTGTCTGAGGTGTCGGGCAAGCCATTCCTCATGGATATTATGCTTAAAGGCCGCTAGGGCTTCGGCTTCTGGACAATCGGCGATTTGGTTCTTTTTAGTTAGGAACCGAGTCCAGAATTTTCTGGCGGACTCTCCGGGCTGCTGAGTTATGTGAATCAAGTCATCGGCATCCAGAGGTCGGACATAAGTGCCTTGAAAGTTGTCAAGGAATGCGTCTTTCAGGTTCTCCCAACTGCCAATAGAGTTAGTGGGCAGACTATTCAACTAGTGCCGAGCTGGTCCCTTGAGTTTTAGCGGGAGATACTTGATGGCATGGAGATCATCACCGCGGGCCATGTGAATGTGGAGAAGGAAGTCTTCGATCCATACCGTGGGATCTGTTGTCCCATTATATGATCGATGTTTACGGGTTTAAACACTTCTGGGAACTCATGTTCCATTACTTCATCAGTGAAGCATAGGGGGTGTACGACGCCTCTATGTCGGGCTTCGTCGCGACATAGTTCGGATGGAGCTAGTCTGCGGTATTCGACCCAGACAGGTTGGTATTTATTGTATCCATCGCGGAGGCCGTTGTCGCGCACTGGGGCGCACCCCCGTGATCCGTAGATCGATCTGGGATGTCATGCCCTGGTTTCCAAGTCATCGCGCAGGTCATGTGTGTATCCCCGAGCTTTTGTGCTTCTATTTAGACGGGGTGTAGGCTGGTGGTCGGACTGATATGCCTCTTTATCTCGACCACACGGTGGTCGATCAGCCGCCTCATATGCTGGTAGTGTAGGCTCTAGAGCCTCGTCCTCGAATTGAGGTAGCAATCTGCACTTCGGGTAACTTTTGTTTGGGCGTTCGAGGCCGTATTCCACGGCTGCCAGGACCTCAGTCCATCTATCAGTCAGCAAATCTTGATTAGCTTGAAGCTGCTGCTGCTTCTTCTTCAAGCTCTTTGCAGTGGCTATAAGCCGATGCTTGAAGCGCTCCTGCTCGGCGGGATCCTCAGGTATGGTAAATTCTTTGCCGCCGAGGCTCACCTCGTCCTTGGAGGGAGGCATGTAATTATCGTCCTCCGAATCTTCCTTCATGGCCTATTCATCAGGGCTGGCTTGCCCGTCCTGACGTGCGGCCTGTTTGAAGCTTGGCTGGGCTGGGTCGTCTTCGTCTTTGGCATCGTCCGAAGTGCTATTGTCTTCTATGCCGGTATTGTTGTTTTTACCATGGCGTGGTTTAGAGCGGCGCCGCTGACGTCGGTGCTTTGGCTACTTCTCAGGAGGCTTGTCCTCAACTGGGTCCTTTTTGTCATTGCCATTAGCTTCTTTGGGTGTATCCACCATGTAAATGTCATATGACGAGGTGGCTGCCCAGTGCCCTGTGGGCGGCGGTTCCTGTTCTTCTCCTGCATCGTCATCCATGCCATCGATATCTTCGGAGTTGAAGTCAAGCATGTCAGTTAAGTTGTCGACAGTGGCTATCAAGTGGGTGGTGGGTGGGTAACGGAATTCTTCATCGTCCGCTTCCCACTCAAGCCGGACATAGTTCGGCCAAGAATTCCCTTCCAAGGAGAGAGATTTCAAAGACTTTAACACGTCACCTAGGGGTGAGTGTTGGAAGATGCCCGCGGAGGTGAACTCCAAGATTGGTGCCCAATCAGATTCTACGGGCGCGGATGTACGCGGTTCAGAACCTATATCCGGAGATGAGTCTAGAGGTCCGATGACACAGGCCTTGTTAGAGGTTGGATCCGTGTTCGGCTCAAGCGTCGTTGAGTATGCGGCTTCCGCGGTGGGGTCTAGCCCACCGTCCTCGGACGACGCGTTCTGCTATGGATCTAGGGCTAGGACAGTTACATGCGCTGTCTTCTGAGTACGGCCAGATGATAGATCTAGGTCACGCTCATCGTGGCTGCCGGGTGCGGCTGTCATGGGCTCGAATCCATCGAAGATCAAGTCTCCGCGGATGTCAGCAGTATAGTTCAAGTTTCCAAACTTGACCTGATGGCTAGGGGCGTAGCTGTCGATCTGCTCCAGATGGCCAAGCGAGTTGGCCCGCAGTGCGAAGCCGCCGAATACGAAGATCTGTCCTGGGAGAATGATCTCACCCTGGGTCGAGTTGTTGATGATCGAAGGAGCCATCAGGCCTTATGATGACGACATAGTGGAACTCTCAATGAAAGCACCAATGTCGGTGTCAAAACCGGCGGATCTCGGGTAGGGGGTCCCGAACTGTGCGTCTAAGGCTAATGGTAACAGGAGGCGGGGGACATGATGTTTACCCAGGTTCGGGCCCTCTCTATGGAGGTAATACCCTACTTCCTGCTTGATTGATCTTGATGAAATGAGTATTACAAGAGTTGATCTACCACGAGATCGTAGAGGCTAACCCTAGAAGCTAGCCTATGATTATGCTTGTTGTTCTTGTCCTACGGACTAAACCCTCCTGTTTATATAGACACCGGAGGGGGCTAGGGTTACACAGAGTTGGTTATGAAGAAGGAAATCTACATATCTGAATCTCCAAGCTTGCCTTCCATGCAAAGGAGAGTCCCACCCGGACACGGGACGAAGTCTTCTATCTTGTATCTTCATAGCCCAACAGTCCGGCTAAAGTATATAGTCCGGCTGTCAGAGGACCCCTTAATCCAGGAGTCCCTCAGTGGGCTCGATGATGACATCCGTCTTGCCGTCCTGGTGGTATTGGTCTTGTAGCACGAGAGTGGGAACCTTTGGCTAATTCCTTGGGACTCCGCGCCTGTGGCTTGCCTCCCTTGCACCAAAGAGGGAACTGGCTTTCTGCGCCTGCCTACCGCTTGCCGAGCGCTCGCCTGGCCTTGGTCATCACGGCTCACGTTAGCTGAGCCTCGTGAGGTGCACCTTGCATAGAACTCTCCGCCCCTCAGGTGCTAGCCTGAAGAGATCGATCCCCTCGGGGGTGTTGGCGTCGTCCACCTCATGAGGCTTGGCCCCTCGTGAGGGTCTTGAGCTGTTGATGTAGAAGCAGGGCCGTACCAGGCCGTCGATGGAGCCATGTGGTGGGCCACAGGCAGGCAAGTCTGGATACCCCCATACCCAGAACACCGCTAGTAGCCCCCGGGCCCAAGGCGCGCTCGGACTTGGCTTCCAGGCAAAGCCAAAGGGCAAGTGCGGAGCATCGCGGGCCCTAACCTCCTGCGGCCTTTATGATGCATGGCGATTGATGGGACGCGAGCGTCTCCACTTCCCCATGCTGCCTCGGTAATTGTTCGACTTGAAGGAACGATGCGGCATGCAAAAGATCATCATGGCGCGAGGTCGTGGAGTCTGGCCGTTGGCCTTCCTTGGCTATAAATATGGGGAGGGGCAGAGCCCCTCGCCCATCTCTCCTTCGTCTTCCTGTCGCCCGCTTCTTCTCCTTCTTCTTCTTGCTTCCATGGCGCCGATCAAGAGGTTCTCGGTGGCTAAAAAGGGGAAGGCCCCTAGGGAGGGGCATGATCCTCTCCTGTCAAAGAAGCGACTCCGCCTCCCTCATGATGCCAGTGTGGGGCGAGTGGTGACCATGCCTTGGCAATCGAGGCCTCCGCCTGGCTTCCTCCTCCCCATGTACGCCCGCGCTCGAGATGAAGATGTTTCCCAGCGAGCGGCAACCAACGATGGAGGGCGAGCCACCATTGCCTTGCCGATCGTGCCATGGACTCATGCTGAGGGTAGCTCGCGCGAGTTCGTGGAGTGGGCGGTGATGCCTCCCGATACCTAGATCCGGCTCCTGAGGTTCTTCACCAACGAGCTGCCTCTGAGGGGTCCGCTTGAGTTGTGGCTGCAGCACACCGGATGCTGCTGCTTGGCCACCGGAGCTGAGGTCGAGGTGGTCCCCCCGGAGACGTCTTCATGACCCCCGGATGGGGTGAGGTCGCCCGGGCTTCCCGCGCAGAGAGAGAGACCTCGCGATTCACTTTGAGTATGTTGGCGCGACCACCTTGTTCTTCAAGGTCTTCAACGAGGAGCGCAAATGGCTGGAGTGCTGCCCTAGAGGAAGCAGCCCGTGGAGCGCAGCCGTGGGCGCTGGACCTGCTTATGTCCCCTTTGGTGCCTCCTCCGACAGCAGCGACAACTCCTGGGAATCCAGTGACTCTCCTGAGCCTAGCGAGTCTCCGAAATCTAGTGACGATAGCTATGTGCCGCCGAGCTCCCGCCGTGGTCGAAGCACAGCAGCGGCTGCCGCCTGGCATCGTCGGTGACGCCCAACGGCTTAGTAGTATCCTTCCTTCTTTTGCTTTCCCTGCGCGGAATGAAAACCAGCCCCCGTGGGGTTTGTAAGGATCGGAAGGTATTTAATTCCAGTGTTGCCTTCTTTGATTCTGTGGTGAATTCGTGTATCCCAGTTCGGCACAATTCCTCCCTTTTCTTTTCCCTGGACGATCGATGCTCTACGCCAACGGGACCCAGTCCCCAGGCAGGCTTCAACCGTCGCTAGTACGCCAGGTCGCGATGCCGTGGTCAAGGCTAGGAGGTGAGTGACCCGAGGTCCGGTGAGAGCTCATGAGGCGCGATGATCACGAGGTCCCCCTTGGCATGCAAGCAGCCGCCCAGAGAATTGAAAAGGGGAGTGAAGCCATCGGAGTGGGACTGCAAGGCTGGTGCGTGCAGGGAGCGAGGTCGGTGCCACAACGAACATGACTTATCTTTTGGTGGTCTTGATCCGTGGGAGGAGGGTGCCTGCTCTTGCGTCTGTGGCGGTATCATTAGGCACGGCCCGCAACGAACACCCTCTTGCCTCGCTTACCCATGTTCTCTATGTCCTTGGGTCCCGGCCCTCGAGCGAGCTCAGCCGCCGCTAGTTTGCCAGGTTGCGGTGTGGTGGTCAAGGCCAAGGGGTGAGGGCTGGAGAGCCAGTAGGCGCTCCTGAGACGCGATGCTCGGGACCTCCCCCTTTAATGTGAAAGCGACTCGCGAGACAAGATGGCGGTCGTCCAAACCGGCCCGTGAATCACCGTCAGGTGAACCTGCAGGTTAGATAACAGGAGAGGCCGAGAATCCCTGCAGAGCGGGTCGCCAGCCCAGGGCCCTGGGCACCAGACGAAGGCACCGAGGACCGGGGTCGCGAGCCAGAGCTCGATCCTCGGGTTTGTCGGCGTTGCAGGGACGGACCCGAGCACAAGCGCTGTGCCGACGTGAGTAGCCATGGAGCAAGGTGAGCGAGGGACAAGCCAGCAAATACAGGGAGGCCGCGAGACAGTTAAGACTCGGGGCCGCAGAGTGACGATCATAAGTAAACTCATAGAAGATGGTTAGACAATCCTGGTGAATGCAAAACAATACGCACCGCAGGGACGGACCCACGCGGCCTGGGGATGATGCAGCCCGAGGGACGCCACCAAACTGAATAAACTGGAGAGATGTCACCTGGTACCGTCACTGAAGAGGTGTTGGGGTAGCGGAAGACGCGCGCTGCTGGAGTCGTCCCTCATGAGCCATCCTGGCCCCGAGCCTCGGGAGGTCTAGAGGGTCCAGGAGGTTCCTGGAGGCGCTCCTCCATCTCGACCAGGATCGCCTGGTGCCTGGCCTCACGAGCCGCCAGGGCATCCCTCGTGCAGCACTGGAACACCATGGCTACGCCTGGCAGGCCGAAGGGCATGCAGACGTAGCTGTGGGGTGGACCCTCGCATCGACCGACAAGAGACAGCCAGAAGAGCTGGTGAGATGTGGCCTTGTTGAGCCCTGGAAGTCGATGCAGATGCGGAACTCCTTACCCTCGCTAGGGCAGTGAGCCACACCTTGCGGTAGGCGATGATCGCCTTGCAGAACCCTTGCCTCTTGAATCTCCTTGATTGCCTTGCTGATGAACTCCTGAATGCCCAACGCCTCCCGCCTGACGCCTTCTCCTGGGAAGTGTGCTCTGAAGCGCGCCTCCACATGGTGCCCGAGTGCCTCCCTCGTGACCCTGGCTAGGTCTGAGGCTCTCCCGAGGAGAGCCCGGAGCCCAGCCTGAGAGGGGCACCAGGTGTGCCTTCTTATGCGATGGGTGAAGGTGCCCCATCCGGGGAAGCGAGGCTGAGTGTGGCGTCCTCAGGCAATGCTTCCTCACGAGATCCCTGACCCAACTGTCGCTTCTTCGTCTTGGGGGTGACCTCAGGAGGGAGGGCACCACCCTCATCTTCAGGGCTCTCGACTGCTGCAGCTTGGAAGGCGCGCTCGAGGGAGCACACCATGTCATTTTCCTAGCATGCGACCGTGATGACGCCACCACTTCCTGGCATCTTGAGGACGTTGTAGCCCTGGTGCTTTGCTGCCATGAACTTGGCCAGTGCCGGGTACCCTAGGATGGCGTTGTAGGGCAGGCGAATGTCAGTGACGTCGAAGTCGATGAGCTCGGTGTGGTAGTTGTTGCATTCGCCGAAGGTGACAGGGAGGCGGACCTGCCCTATCGGGTGTGTGGACCCGTCAGTTACACCTGAAAATGGCTTAGTCAGCTGAAGCTGGTAGTACGGCACTTGGAGTCTATAGAACGTTTGAACGGATAGGACATTGAGCCCTGCTCCACCATCAATGAGAGTCTTGGTGACAACCACGTTGCTGATGACGGGAGAGCAGAGCATGGGGAGAGCACCGGCAATGGCCGCGCACTTGAGTTGGTATAAGGAGCTGAAGCTGATGGCGCATTTGGACCACTTGAGAGGGCGAGTTGCTTTGGGCTTGGGGAGCACCGCGTTCACCTCACGCGCGAACTGCTTGAAGATGCAGTGAGAATCTGGGGCCCGTGTGCCGCCCAGGATGCAGGCGATGGCTCGATGCACCTGGAAGCTCCCAACCCCCTCGTCCTGGTGGTGATCTTTGTTCCTTCTTGGTGGTGGAGGCAGTGGAGGCAGACTGGCATTGCCCTGAGGGCGCTTCTCACGAGGCTGCTCCCTCTAGGCGCCCTCGCGATGTTGGCCCTGCGATCGGTCCTCTCGAGGATGGTCGCTCCACTCCTGGCGATGGTCGCGTCCGTCCCAGCGTCCTCCTCCTCGGCCATCTCCACGGTCGTAGCCTCGGTCATTGCGCTCGAGGCGTCGATCGAGGCACCCGCCGCAAAGGGCCCTGAGCTCCTGGCAGTCGTTGGTGTTGTGGCTGCGGACATTGTGGAAGACGCAGAACGGTCGATTGCTCTTGGATGACTCGGGGTGGTCGCAGCCGCGCTTCATCTCTGGCTCAGCCGCGAGCACGGTCGTCCCCTTGCGCTTACGTCCTTGGCCTTGGCCTTCTTCTCTTCTGGGTCAGCATTAGGGAGCTCGAGGAGGGAGAGGCGCCCCTCCTCAGCCCTTGCACACTTGTTCGCCATGTTGAACATCTCCAGGGATGTGCAGAGGTCCTCATGGATGGCGAGTCCTCCTTCATCTTGACATCACAGATGCCATCAGTGAACGCTGAGATGATGGCCTCGTCCGACATCTTGGGGATCTTGAGGTGAACGTTGTTGAAGTGCTGGATATACTTCTGCAGGGTCTCTCCTGGCTGCTGCTTGATGCAACGCAGGTCACCCGCGGCTGGCGGACGGTCGCGAGTGCCCTGGAAGTTGGCGATGAAGCGGTCGCGCATCTCCTCCCAGGAAGAGACCGATCCCTCGGGGCGGTTCAGGAGCCAAGAACACGCGCCATCGTTGAGGGACATAGGGAACCGGTTCGCCATGATCTTCTCGTCGCCGCTGGCCGCCTTGATGCTCAGCTCGTAGAGCTGCAGGAACTCGACAGGGTAGGCGGTGTCGTCATAGCGTGGGGGCAGGTCAGGCATGAACTTGCTCGGCCAGATGACGTTGCGGAGCTCCGAGGTGAACATGCGACATCCTGCAGTGGCCACTGGAGCCCGCCGAGGAGGTAGAACTTGGTCCTGGTGCATGCGTGCCGCCACCTCCTGTGGCGGCACGCGGGCCTGATGCGGGGGTGCACGAAGCACGCACGCGTCCCCTTGAGGCCGCTGCACCACTTGGCAGCTCACCTCCTCCTGAGCAGGCACCGGGCGCGGCGAGTCGCGCGGCAGTGCCACACGCCCTGGCCTGATGGTGATGGCCTGGGCCGGAGGTGGAGGAGCCCCGTGAGCCACGTCGCCCGTGGCAGGCGACTGCTAGGGCAGCAAGCGGGCCGGTGCAGTGGAGCCCCCAGCTACGCTCACGAGCTCAGCAATCCGCTCAAGTCATTCCTCATAGAAGTCGTCGACCGGGCGGTAGCGAAGGAGCTCCCACGCCATGAGGAGAGCGGCCTGCGCGTTCACGGGTCGTGGGGCGCGTGGGAGGATGAAGCTGCTTGGGTAAGTGACGGAGTGGTGGTGCGCCCATCGCGGCGCACCGAAGGGTGCTGCGAAGAAGCTTGCTGCTCATGGCTGGCAGGGCCCGTGGCAGTGTTGGCCACCGGAGACGGATCACGTCGAGCACAACCATCACCGACAGGGGCCGTCTGAGCAACACGAGCCGCGACTGTGGCCCGACGCTCGGTGCGAGCCCGACGTGCGTCAGCCATGGAGTTGTCGGAGCGATGGTGGATCGGCCGATGGAAGAGAAAATCCGGCGCACCCCTACCTGGCACGCCAAATGTTGGATTACGGGTTCCGCAAACCCTTGAAAGGTTCAAACTCTTGGGTGCGTGCGGAAATCTCAACCTACCCAGCCTGCCTACTCTCGATTCTGCTAAGCCTAGCTCGACGAGCTCAAAGGGACAGGGACACAACTGTTTATCCTGGTTGAGGCCACCTTGCGGTGTAATACCCTACTCTAGCGTTTTGGTGGACTGCCTCGAAGGGATGAGGATGAACTAGTACAGTGGATGAACTGGCCTTAGGAGGTGAGGTGTTCTTGAGCTCAAGAGAGCTAGTGAGGTGGTCGTGTGAGAATGGGTCCGATCCCCACTATGGTGGTGGCTAAGTCCTATTTATAATGGCCTTGGTCCTCTTCCCAAATGTAGGCGGGAAGGGATCACACAATGGCCGAATTTGAAAGGGGATAAGTAGTACAGGTTATCCTGACAAAAGTAGTATTCGCCTGCGAAAAGCCCTTGGTCTTGACACTGTGGTGGGCTCGATGATGACCTCCGTCCTTCTGTCCTCGTGGTCTTTGTCTTGTAGCACGGGATTGGAAACCTTTGGATGATTCCTCGGGACTCCGCGCCTATGGCTTGCCTCCCTTGCACCGAAGAGGAAACTGGCACTCTGCGCCCGCTAGCGTCCGCCTGGCTTTGGTCATCGCGGCTCACGTCAGCTGAGCCTCGTGAGGTGCACCTTGCATAGAACTCTCTGCCCCTCGGGAGCCAGCCTGAAGAGGCTGATCCCCTCAGGGGTATTGGCATCATCCGCCTCACGAGGCTTGGCCCCTCGCGAGGGTCTTGAGCTGTTGATGTAGAAGCTGGGCCGTACTAGGCCGTCAATGGAGCCATGTGGTGGGCCACAGGCAGGCAAGTCTGGATACCCCCATATCCAGAACGCAGACATATACTATTGGGCTGACGTTTTGTCACATCCCTGGTCCTGTTATGCACTAGGCTAGACCTCATGTGAGCATCATGTTTTATTTCAAATGAAATTTGAATTGAGGAATTTTCAAAGCCTCAGAAACCTTCTAAAAATGATCAACATTAAAATCTCCTCAAAGAAGTCCAAGAAAATGTTCCTCTTAGTCTCTGAAAATATTGCAAAGAGGTAAAACTCAAAACAATATTGTTGGTATCTCAGAGTTAATTATTTTGGGCCTTTGAATTAAATAAATAGCTATTTGCATTGGATATATATTTGATATATAAATAATATATGTCCAATAATTACTGGAACATTTTATGTGGTTTGGTATATTTTAACTCTAGCCACATAACTATTTTCAGGATTTTATAAAATGGTTTAGTATTTTACTAAACTAAAACAACACAGAACAAAATAGATAAATAAAAACAGAAATAGAAAGAGAGAGAAGGACTACCTGGCGCTCACCTGGTAGCCCACCTGGCCCAGCAGCACGGCCCAGCCCATCTCCACTTCCCCTCCTGTCGTCTTCCTCTTGCCAGTGGGAGCAGCTGCGTGCTCGCACGCGTGCGGCCGAGGAGGCCAGCTCCTCCCTGCCAGGCTGCCTCCTCCTCCCCCGGGACGTCTCCCGCAGCACCACGCCACCCCCTGGACCTCTCTCACTCCCTCTCGTGCTTCTTCCCCCCCTCCTCTGCTCTCTGCCGCGCCACACCCGAGCGCACCCGACGCCGCCGTTCGCTGCCACCATGGCCACCGGCCACCCCACGCCTCACCGACGCGCCCAGAAACTCTGCCACTTCGTCCTCTACCTCCTCAACGAGCCACGAGGCCCCGGATGTGCCGCAACACCGCCCTCGATGTCTTCTTCAACCTCGGGACCGCCGGCCATCTTCGTCAAATTCATCGGCTCCGGACCGTCCCCGACCTCGCCGAGCGTCCCCTCGTCATCGCCGTGAGCCACTGACCTTCTCCCCTAACTCAGCATGCTCTCCTCCGTGCCGTAGCGCCGTTCCCCACGAGCACCGAAGCCACCGTCCGCCATTGCTGCTGCACGCATAGCCTCCGTGCTCCCCTGGCCTCACTGTGCTGCTCTTAGTGCTCCCCATGTCTAGCAGGTGCTGCCCAGCCTCTCCATTTGCTCACTGATGCACCGTAGCGACGCGCCCAAGCACCACCGAACACCATCGCCGCCAAAGCTCGTCGCCGGCATGAGTTCCGGCGACCCCACGACCTCCCACTTGGTCCTCTGGATGTGCGAGAGCAAGGGCCATCCCCTGGTGCCCTCAGCACGCCAAGCTGACGCCTCTAGCGTAAGTCCGGCGTGCCCCCGCCGTGTCCTGTGGTCGCCGCCGGCTGGTCTCCGGTGGCTGACGTGGCACCATTAGTTTAGGTGCTAATCGCGTTTAGTCAGTGTCGCGTGTCGATGACATATGGGCCCAACGCCCTTAACTAACCACAGTTTAACCCCTGTTTAGTTTAAGTTAACCACAGTGGCCCCACGCGTAGGAGTGACCTAGCTGACGTGGCCGTTGACCGGTCCCACCTGTCAGTGAGTTAAACAACCCTGTGTCACTGACGTGTGGCCCCCACACGTCAGGTTTGACCAGCAGCAGCGTCTGTTGACCTGCTAACGTCACGGTGATGCCACTGCTGACGCAGTAAATGTTTTCTAGAATTTAAATAATTCTTAAATGATTTATTAATTCCAGAAAATTGTAAAAACTTCTAAAAATCATAGAAATTCAACCGTACTCCAAATGAAATAATTTATATATGAAAAATTATCAGAAAAATTCAAGGAATCCATCTGTACCACTTTCATGCATGTTAGAACAACTTATAGCTGCTGTTTAGCACAAATCAATTAAATGGCATTTGAATAATCACATATGGAGTTTGAATTTGAATCTTGTATTCAAACCAACTTCATTTAATCTGTTGCTAGTTGCATTAGCCCAAAACACATTCATTTTGCCATGTCATGATCATGCATCATATTGTGCATTGCATTGATTGTGTTCCCTTCTGTGTTGCCGGTATTTGTCCCCTCTTGATAGACGTGATACCGATGATGTGATCGTTGACACTGATGAAGACTCAATGTTATCTTCAGAAGTGCCAGGCAAGCAAAACCCCCTTGTTCATTCCGATACAATCCCACTCTCTCGCTCCTGCTCTCTTTTACTGCATTAGGACAACATCGATTCATCTGTTACTTGCTGCGGTAGCTGAACCCCTTTATCCTCTGCATGACCTGTCATTCCACAGTAATTAGATGAAACCCACTAGCATGAGTAGGAGTTGTTTGAGCCCTGATGTGCCTACTCATTCATGCTTGTTTGTCATGCCTGCTACTGCTTAGAGTTGAGTCAGGTCTGATTCATCCGGGATGAATCAGAGGTGTGTGAACACGTCCTACGGTGTGTGAGCTAAGCGTGTGAACACGATTTGGTAAAGGTAGCGGTGAGGGGCCATGTAGGAGTACATGGTGGGTTGTCTCATTGCAGCCGTCCTCAGGAACTGAGTTCTGTGTTTGTGATCCATGATTCAACTACTACCACGCATTGGGCCCGAAACCAATGGACCCTCTCGGCTTCTTGATCACCCTTGTCCTCTGTCCAGGAGTTGCAAGTAGTTTCTGGTGTTTGTAGTATGCTGGAGGCCGTGCGCAGCGCTAACCATAGGGGTGGGCTGTGATGCGGTAGGCGCGTGGCCGGGTAAACCAGGCGCCCGTTTGGTGTCACGAAACCCTGTTCACATCGTTTGGGGCTGTGAGCGAAACTCCGGCCGGATCTCCTCATGGATGGAACCCGAATAGGCGATAAACCTGGACTAGAGACTTGAGTGTTTGGGCAGGCCGTGGCCAACACCCACGTTGGGCTTCCGCTTGAAGGTTTCCGAGTACATGTCATGTAAACGGCGGTAAGTGGTGAGAGCGTGTGTGAAGAAGTACACCCCTGCAGGGTTAACATCATCTATTCGAATAGCCGTGTCCGCGGAAAAGGACTTCTGGGTTGCTTATATCAGTTCATAGACAAGTGAAAGTGGATACTCTAAAATACGCAAGATAAGCGTGAGTGCTATGGATGGCGCTCTCGTAGGGAGACGGGAGTGGATCCATAGTGGTGTATTGATATGGTGAATATGTGGACTCGTGTGCGCCACCTCAAAAGAGTTACATTGCAGTCGTAGTTCAGGATAGCCACCGAGTCAAAGCTGGCTTGCTGCAGTTAAACCCCACCATCCCCTTGTTGATAATGACGCATATGTAGTTAGTTCTGATGTAAGTCTTGCTGGGTACAATTGTACTCATGTTTGCCTATTTTATGTTTTTGCAGAGAGACTTCGGTCTCACTAGTAGTTCCACGTGGACTTCGACGTTTAGCTTGTTACCTCAGCTACGATCTTGTGCCCTCGGCAGGATCTGGTAGATAGTCAGGCTTCTCAGCCTTTTTCATTTATAGATGTCTGTACTCAGACATGATAGCTTCCGCTTGTGCTTTGATTTGTATGCTCTGAATGTTGGGTTGTGAGACCCCTGTTTGTAATATCTCGCTCCTCGGAGCCTATTGATTAAATTACTTGAGTCGTAGAGTCATGTTGTGATGCCATGTTGTATTTGCACATATTGAGCATATTGTGTGTATGTTATTGAAATGCTTGGTATGTGTGGGATCTGACCATCTAGTTGTTTATCTTTAGTAGCCTCTCTTACGGGGAAATGTCTCCTAGTGTTTCCACCGAGCCATGGTAGCTTGCTACTGCTCCGGAACACTTAGGCTGGCCGGCATGTGTCCTTCTTCGTTCCTGTGTCTGTCCCTTCGGGGAAATGTCACGCGATGAATACCGGAGTCCTGTTAGCCCGCTACAGCCCGGTTCACCGGAGTCCTGCTAGCCCAGTGCTACAGCCTGGTTTCACTCGCTGATGACCGACACGTTCGATTCTGGGTCATGGATGCCTGTCCCTGTAAGTCTGTGCCACTTTGGGTTTACGACTAGCCATGTCAGCCCGGGCTCCTTATCATATGGATGCTAGCGACACTGTCATATACGTGTGCCAAAAGGCGCAAACGGTCCCGGGCTAAGGTAAGGCGACACCCGTGGGAATACCGTGCGTGAGGCCGCAAAGTGATATGAGGTGTTACATGCTAGATCGATGTGGCATTGAGTCGGGGTCCTGACAGTGTTGGTATCAGAGCTTGACTGCCTGTAGGATTACCAAGCCAAACTGGTCGAAGTTGAGTCTAGAAATTCTTTAGTTATATAAGGGAATTGATTGTGGGATGGAACGTAAGGCTCTTTTACTCCTTATACCTCATGCCCTTCTGATCTGAGTCATCTTATCTTTCCTACGGGGATTAAGAGCTAGGCTATCTCTTCTTTCTATCAGGATCACGCATTACTAATCCGTAGACTTATAAGATTGTTGGATTAAGCTTGAGTTCAGTTTCTACTACTTCCGTATGTTAATTGTTGATCTCGAAACCTTGATATTGTGCTTCTGAGTGGTTATGCCACCATTTTTGTGAATGTCTCAAATCTATTCTGAGCATTTACAGCCGTTATGTTGTCTGAGTCATTCCAGGTTTCTAAATAGTCTGATGCATTTGCAAAATACTTTCCCTCTAGTTTCGATGTTCCTTTATGCCAGCTCAATCACACTAATTGTTGAGTTGATGTATTCTATTGCCTTGACATTTATGTTGGAGTTACTATTATGACCCTAGGTATTTAGGGAGTCACCTAGTAATCTAGCAATGTTTTGTGTTCCCAGTGTGAGATTCTGGCCTTTATTCTCGAAAGCATTCCGTGATGCTACTTAGTAGTAGGTATTCTATTCCTGGGTTCTGAACCCGAGATTCACTCTACTTACTTCATGTTGATAGTGTTGCTAGTTCCTTTAGGATATTAGTAACCTTGCGATAGTCCTCGAGGTTCGTGGTATATCCTTCTTCCAATTACCATGAACCATTCTTGGCAGAAGTTCTTCTGAACCAAAAGATGACAACAAGAGTGCTCTTGATGAGTTCTCCATTATATATTGTGGCTCTGCCAGTTCTACCTTTCCGCATGGATTGTCCGGAAGAAATATGTTGAATTCGTTCGACATGCCAAACCATGCATCCACAACTCAGAAAATCGTGTGTTCCTTTGAGTTGTCCCTCTTTAGTTGTCTACTGCCCTTCGTCTATCAATTGATAGTCAAGAGTATGCGTGCGCTCGTTTATCAATGCCTATTACTCTTGTGGTCCGTCAAGCCATTCTATCGCAGAATGACTTGGAGAAACAAACTCCAGTACCTCATCCATATCTAGGATTGGGTCAAAGTAGTCGTACTCCGCAGATCAAATTGCTAATCTTGCTTTTACTCTGCTCTACCTTGGAGTATTACCATCTTTATATCAGGATTGTTATAGGAATCGCACATCATCCTATGAACTCTTGGTACAGTGATACTTCTCGCCATCATTGTTCATTCCTCGGTTCCTGTGTTATCGTAACCGGAATGCCGACAAATGAATCGTGGTGTATGAAATCAATACTCCCAGCAACCTCGTTGCTTGGTAGTTAAAGGATAATAATTTCATTCTTAGCATGTTGGTTTTTGAATCATCCTTCTAAGACTGATCGTGCTACCTAGTCCTTATTTCGGTGCACCCTTCGATTGATGAGTTAGGATCTTGTCAAGTCCTCCCTCATTTGATCATATCGTCTTGCCCTCAAAAGCGAGATTGTTCTCGAGCTTAGTAACATACCGGTGGCTCGTGATTTTTTGAATGCCTTCTCGGAAGTATCACCAGGTCGTCACCTGACCGTTATGTTGAGCTCGTGATCAAGTTGGTTTCTTATGAACCACCTTCTCTCCAAGAATCGGTGTTAGATATCCCTGAGCTAGTTGGTTAAGCTAGACAACAACTTGGAGAGTTGGAAGATAAAAGCTTGCCTGGCTTAGTTCGTTCCAAAGGGATATCCTTGTGTAGGGTGTGTTGAAGAAAGATGATATCTTCATCGATTGGTTCCTGTGATCAGTTGTTGGACCTATTGTCTTATTAATCCTTTGATTTGAGTGTGGGCCATCGTCAAGTCAAATCAGCACCAACGATGCTCGTAATGTTGTCTTACTCGTGGTTTTTCCTTGAGCATACACCGTTATATTACTGGGTCTGACCAATACTATCACCTTGTTCACATAGTTATGGAATTCCATCTCCACGGGAAGCTGGATGAATTGTTGTTGAGCCCATCGACAACATCCTTGTCCTCTCCATAATTTTGCTGAACATTAAGCTAGTGTTGGAAACTTTTGAAAGCATTTTCTTCATGCTAGCTCATGAAGTACTTGTTTGATGAAAGGAGTGACTTCCTCTTATACATGTGCATTTGGTGAAAGTTGCCGCTGTGAATTTGAGAAAGTTAGTTTTGCTTCCTCTGGAATCATCCCAAATCAGTCATGCACACGTGCGAAGTATTCTGTGGTATGGAGACTTGCAACCTTCATTCCATATGTGTCCCGAGCACACCAAGCCACTGATTGATTTGTTCAAGGAGAAGGAGTTCCTTCATAAGAGCTAATCCGGACTTATGTAAGGACTTCGATACCTCGTTGATGGTTCCCCCTCCTGAACTCGGTAGTGTTTTATTATAAGACTACTTTGTGGTCATGCTTGTCTGGGACAACGTGTTCACATGTTTGTAGCAGAACCAGCTCATGTTTTGGAGCTTGCTATCGTAGTTCATCTCCCAAGAATCCCGCAATGTCATCTCGTCGATTTGTGTTGCAAACTTTCATTTTTCTTCCTAGACTCGATGAGTCTGGAATATCCTGACCCCAACCAGATCTGAATCTCAGGCAGATATGATGGTTGGAACATTTCCCCAAGAACTATAATATTGGTTCCTCAATAACCGGCAAGGTGGATGTCGTGGCCAACACAACCATCCGGTAGACCTATTATTATAGTATCTTGTTTGAGGAAGTTGGCCACCTCCCCATAGGGATTTCGTAGGGTTTACTCCCTAGTTGCCCCTATGGATTTCTGAGATCCCGAAGTCCGACCTTTTTACTTGATGTTCTAGATATCAAACCATATCTATGAATGGGTTACACTAGCACATCAAGGAGAACATTAGAAGCGGAGTGCTAAATGTCTCTCGGTCGATCATCCAGATTTTTATTTCCTTGGCCTCGCTAAGGTGAAATCTGAGAAGGTGTTATCTTCCTTTGCATCTGCATCATCCATCATTAGCCATCATGGTAGCAAGTTGTGTTGCCAGGATCCTTGACACGGATATTGGTAAAACCTTGATGGTTGTGGAAATGCTCAAGTTCTTGAGAGCACGCTCAAGCGCTAGGTGTTATCATTGACGCAAACTGGGATTCCTCTCAGTTTCCTCGACAATGCTATGACCTTTTCAACCAGTGAATTAACTCTCTAGTGTGGGGTTCTTCCCCAGTTACCAGAATCATTCCCAGCATTTGCATTTTGCTCCCAGCTTGCACCGCCAATGTGCCTTTCTACCATGGGTCTCTTCCATTTCCGGTGGTAAGCAAATTCATCCATTACGTTGTCTTCAACAAGGTAATCCACATCATCCAAGTCCGAGTATGCCATTCTACCGACCCCCCTCCAAACGATCGGTCGAGAATTGCCTTAGGTTGGTTTAAAGAGTCTCAATGATCTCTGAATCAAAGGTAATTCTTTTTGCCACTTAAGGGGATATTTCTATGAGTCACCTTCCCTAAGGTGCATCGTTATGGTATTATGGAAACTCAACTCCTCGCTACATTGACAACCGTTCACCACCCTCTTAGGTGTGGAATTGTGGTCTACCTAGTGAACCTTCGTCATCTGCTTCACTCCATTCCTATGGATGTGTGCTTCGCCTCTCAGCTCGAGAGATGTTGCTATGTCTCATTCCGTGAGTTAATCCTGAGTTGTTCGACCTTCGAGAAGAACCATTCTTTTAGGGTCTTTCCTTTCCTCTCGTTGTCATGTTAGCTGGAGTTCTCAGAGCAAGACTTCGAGACAATGATGGTGGACGAATCAACGTCCATTTGAAGTGCAACCTGGATCGTGAAGATTGTACTAGTTGCGTTCCCCTTCACCTTACCCTACGCTTGAATCTCGGGACGAGATTTTTGTTTAGTGGGGGTGAGTTGTCACATCCCTGGTCCTGTTATGCACTAGGCTAGACCTCATGTGAGCATCATGTTTTATTTCAAATGAAATTTGAATTGAGGAATTTTCAAAGCCTCAGAAACCTTCTAAAAATGATCAACATTAAAATCTCCTCAAAGAAGTCCAAGAAAATGTTCCTCTTAGTCTCTGAAAATATTGCAAAGAGGTAAAACTCAAAACAATATTTTTGGTATCTCAGAGTTAATTATTTTGGGCCTTTGAATTAAATAAATAGCTATTTGCATTGGATATATATTTGATATATAAAAAATATATGTGCAATAATTACTGGAACATTTTATGTGGTTTGGTATATTTTAACTCTAGCCACATAACTATTTTCAGGATTTTATAAAATGGTTTACTATTTTACTAAACTAAAACAACACAGAACAAAATAGATAAATAAAAACAGAAATAGAAAGAGAGAGAAGGACTACCTGGCGCTCACCTGGTAGCCCACCTGGCCCAGCAGCACGGCCCAACCCATCTCCACTTCCCCTCCTGTCATCTTCCTCTTGCCAGTGGGAGCAGCTGCGTGCTCACACGCGCGCGGCCGAGGAGGCCAGCTCCTCCCTGCCTGGCTGCCTCCTCCTCCCCCGGGACGTCTCCCGCAGCACCACGCCACCCCCTGGACCCCTCTCACTCCCTCTCGTGCTTCTTCCCCCCCCCCTCCTCTGTTCTCTGCCGCGCCACACCCGAGCGCACCCGACGCCGCCGTTCGCTGCCACCACGGCCACCGGCCACCCCACGCCTCACCGACGCGCCCAGAAACTCTGCCACTTCGTCCTCTACCTCCTCAACGAGCCACGAGGCCCCGGACGTGCCGCAACACTGCCCTCGATGTCTTCTTCAACCTCGGGACCGCCGGCCATCTTCGTCAAATTCGTCGGCTCCGGACCGTCCCCGACCTCGCCGAGCGTCCCCTCGTCATCGCCGTGAGCCACTGACCTTCTCCCCTAACTCAGCATGCTCTCCTCCGTGCCGTAGCGCCGTTCCCCACGAGCACCGAAGCCACCGTCCGCCATTGCTGCTGCACGCATAGCCTCCGTGCTCCCCTGGCCTCACTGTGCTGCTCTTAGTGCTCCCCATGTCTAGCAGGTGCTGCCCAGCCTCTCCATTTGCTCACTGATGCACCGTAGCGACGCGCCCAAGCACCACCGAACACCATCGCCGCCAAAGCTCGTCGCCGGCATGAGTTCCGGCGACCCCACGACCTCCCACTTGGTCCTCTGGATGTGCGAGAGCAAGGGCCATCCCCTGGTGCCCTCAGCACGCCAAGCTGACGCCTCTAGCGTAAGTCCGGCGTGCCCCCGCCGTGTCCTGTGGTCGCCGCCGGCTGGTCTCCGGTGGCTGACGTGGCACCATTAGTTTAGGTGCTAATCGCGTTTAGTCAGTGTCGCGTGTCGATGACATATGGGCCCAACGCCCTTAACTAACCACAGTTTAACCCCTGTTTAGTTTAAGTTAACCACAGTGGCCCCACGCGTAGGAGTGACCTAGCTGACGTGGCCGTTGACCGGTCCCACCTGCCAGTGAGTTAAACAACCCTGTGTCACTGACGTGTGGCCCCCACACGTCAGGTTTGACCAGCAGCAGCGTCTGTTGACCTGCTAACGTCACGGTGATGCACTGCTGACGCAGTAAATGTTTTCTAGAATTTAAATAATTCTTAAATGATTTATTAATTCCAGAAAATTGTAAAAACTTCTAAAAATCATAGAAATTCAACCGTAACTCCAAATGAAATAATTTATATATGAAAAATTATCAGAAAAATTCAAGGAATCCATCTGTACCACTTTCATGCATGTTAGAACAACTTATAGCTGCTGTTTAGCACAAATCAATTAAATGGCATTTGAATAATCACATATGGAGTTTGAATTTGAATCTTGTATTCAAACCAACTTCATTTAATCTGTTGCTAGTTGCATTAGCCCAAAACACATTCATTTTGCCATGTCATGATCATGCATCATATTGTGCATTGCATTGATTGTGTTCCCTTCTGTGTTGCCGGTATTTGTCCCCTCTTGATAGACGTGATACCGATGATGTGATCGTTGACACTGATGAAGACTCAATGTTATCTTCAGAAGTGCCAGGCAAGCAAAACCCCCTTGTTCATTCCGATACAATCCCACTCTCTCGCTCCTGCTCTCTTTTACTGCATTAGGACAACATCGATTCATCTGTTACTTGCTGCGGTAGCTGAACCCCTTTATCCTCTGCATGACCTGTCATTCCACAGTAATTAGATGAAACCCACTAGCATGAGTAGGAGTTGTTTGAGCCCTGATGTGCCTACTCATTCATGCTTGTTTGTCATGCCTGCTACTGCTTAGAGTTGAGTCAGGTCTGATTCATCCGGGATGAATCAGAGGTGTGTGAACACGTCCTACGGTGTGTGAGCTAAGCGTGTGAACACGATTTGGTAAAGGTAGCGGTGAGGGGCCATGTAGGAGTACATGGTGGGTTGTCTCATTGCAGCCGTCCTCAGGAACTGAGTTCTGTGTTTGTGATCCATGATTCAACTACTACCACGCATTGGGCCCGAAACCAATGGACCCTCTCGGCTTCTTGATCACCCTTGTCCTCTGTCCAGGAGTTGCAAGTAGTTTCTGGTGTTTGTAGTATGCTGGAGGCCGTGCGCAGCGCTAACCATAGGGGTGGGCTGTGATGCGGTAGGCGCGTGGCCGGGTAAACCAGGCGCCCGTTTGGTGTCACGAAACCCTGTTCACATCGTTTGGGGCTGTGAGCGAAACTCCGGCCGGATCTCCTCATGGATGGAACCCGAATAGGCGATAAACCTGGACTAGAGACTTGAGTGTTTGGGCAGGCCGTGGCCAACACCCACGTTGGGCTTCCGCTTGAAGGTTGCCGAGTACATGTCATGTAAACGGCGGTAAGTGGTGAGAGCGTGTGTGAAGAAGTACACCCCTGCAGGGTTAACATCATCTATTCGAATAGCCGTGTCCGCGGAAAAGGACTTCTGGGTTGCTTATATCAGTTCATAGACAAGTGAAAGTGGATACTCTAAAATACGCAAGATAAGCGTGAGTGCTATGGATGGCGCTCTCGTAGGGAGACGGGAGTGGATCCATAGTGGTGTATTGATATGGTGAATATGTGGACTCGTGTGCGCCACCTCAAAAGAGTTACATTGCAGTCGTAGTTCAGGATAGCCACCGAGTCAAAGCTGGCTTGCTGCAGTTAAACCCCACCATCCCCTTGTTGATAATGACGCATATGTAGTTAGTTCTGATGTAAGTCTTGCTGGGTACAATTGTACTCATGTTTGCCTATTTTATGTTTTTGCAGAGAGACTTCGGTCTCACTAGTAGTTCCACGTGGACTTCGACGTTTAGCTTGTTACCTCAGCTACGATCTTGTGCCCTCGGCAGGATCTGGTAGATAGTCAGGCTTCTCAGCCTTTTTCATTTATAGATGTCTGTACTCAGACATGATAGCTTCCGCTTGTGCTTTGATTTGTATGCTCTGAATGTTGGGTTGTGAGACCCCTGTTTGTAATATCTCGCTCCTCGGAGCCTATTGATTAAATTACTTGAGTCGTAGAGTCATGTTGTGATGCCATGTTGTATTTGCACATATTGAGCATATTGTGTGTATGTTATTGAAATGCTTGGTATGTGTGGGATCTGACCATCTAGTTGTTTATCTTTAGTAGCCTCTCTTACGGGGAAATGTCTCCTAGTGTTTCCACCGAGCCATGGTAGCTTGCTACTGCTCCGGAACACTTAGGCTGGCCGGCATGTGTCCTTCTTCGTTCCTGTGTCTGTCCCTTCGGGGAAATGTCACGCGATGAATACCGGAGTCCTGTTAGCCCGCTACAGCCCGGTTCACCGGAGTCCTGCTAGCCCAGTGCTACAGCCTGGTTTCACTCGCTGATGACCGACACGTTCGATTCTGGGTCATGGATGCCTGTCCCTGTAAGTCTGTGCCACTTTGGGTTTACGACTAGCCATGTCAGCCCGGGCTCCTTATCATATGGATGCTAGCGACACTGTCATATACGTGTGCCAAAAGGCGCAAACGGTCCCGGGCTAAGGTAAGGCGACACCCGTGGGAATACCGTGCGTGAGGCCGCAAAGTGATATGAGGTGTTACATGCTAGATCGATGTGGCATTGAGTCGGGGTCCTGACAGTGTTGGTATCAGAGCTTGACTGCCTGTAGGATTACCAAGCCAAACTGGTCGAAGTTGAGTCTAGAAATTCTTTAGTTATATAAGGGAATTGATTGTGGGATGGAACGTAAGGCTCTTTTACTCCTTATACCTCATGCCCTTCTGATCTGAGTCATCTTATCTTTCCTACGGGGATTAAGAGCTAGGCTATCTCTTCTTTCTATCAGGATCACGCATTACTAATCCGTAGACTTATAAGATTGTTGGATTAAGCTTGAGTTCAGTTTCTACTACTTCCGTATGTTAATTGTTGATCTCGAAACCTTGATATTGTGCTTCTGAGTGGTTATGCCACCATTTTTGTGAATGTCTCAAATCTATTCTGAGCATTTACAGCCGTTATGTTGTCTGAGTCATTCCAGGTTTCTAAATAGTCTGATGCATTTGCAAAATACTTTCCCTCTAGTTTCGATGTTCCTTTATGCCAGCTCAATCACACTAATTGTTGAGTTGATGTATTCTATTGCCTTGACATTTATGTTGGAGTTACTATTATGACCCTAGGTATTTAGGGAGTCACCTAGTAATCTAGCAATGTTTTGTGTTCCCAGTGTGAGATTCTGGCCTTTATTCTCGAAAGCATTCCGTGATGCTACTTAGTAGTAGGTATTCTATTCCTGGGTTCTGAACCCGAGATTCACTCTACTTACTTCATGTTGATAGTGTTGCTAGTTCCTTTAGGATATTAGTAACCTTGCGATAGTCCTCGAGGTTCGTGGTATATCCTTCTTCCAATTACCATGAACCATTCTTGGCAGAAGTTCTTCTGAACCAAAAGATGACAACAAGAGTGCTCTTGATGAGTTCTCCATTATATATTGTGGCTCTGCCAGTTCTACCTTTCCGCATGGATTGTCCGGAAGAAATATGTTGAATTCGTTCGACATGCCAAACCATGCATCCACAACTCAGAAAATCGTGTGTTCCTTTGAGTTGTCCCTCTTTAGTTGTCTACTGCCCTTCGTCTATCAATTGATAGTCAAGAGTATGCGTGCGCTCGTTTATCAATGCCTATTACTCTTGTGGTCCGTCAAGCCATTCTATCGCAGAATGACTTGGAGAAACAAACTCCAGTACCTCATCCATATCTAGGATTGGGTCAAAGTAGTCGTACTCCGCAGATCAAATTGCTAATCTTGCTTTTACTCTGCTCTACCTTGGAGTATTACCATCTTTATATCGGGATTGTTATAGGAATCGCACATCATCCTATGAACTCTTGGTACAGTGATACTTCTCGCCATCATTGTTCATTCCTCGGTTCCTGTGTTATCGTAACCGGAATGCCGACAAATGAATCGTGGTGTATGAAATCAATACTCCCAGCAACCTCGTTGCTTGGTAGTTAAAGGATAATAATTTCATTCTTAGCATGTTGGTTTTTGAATCATCCTTCTAAGACTGATCGTGCTACCTAGTCCTTATTTCGGTGCACCCTTCGATTGATGAGTTAGGATCTTGTCAAGTCCTCCCTCATTTGATCATATCGTCTTGCCCTCAAAAGCGAGATTGTTCTCGAGCTTAGTAACATACCGGTGGCTCGTGATTTTTTTGAATGCCTTCTCGGAAGTATCACCAGGTCGTCACCTGACCGTTATGTTGAGCTCGTGATCAAGTTGGTTTCTTATGAACCACCTTCTCTCCAAGAATCGGTGTTAGATATCCCTGAGCTAGTTGGTTAAGCTAGACAACAACTTGGAGAGTTGGAAGATAAGAGCTTGCCTGGCTTAGTTCGTTCCAAAGGGATATCCTTGTGTAGGGTGTGTTGAAGAAAGATGATATCTTCATCGATTGGTTCCTGTGATCAGTTGTTGGACCTATTGTCTTATTAATCCTTTGATTTGAGTGTGGGCCATCGTCAAGTCAAATCAGCACCAACGATGCTCGTAATGTTGTCTTACTCGTGGTTTTTCCTTGAGCATACACCGTTATATTACTGGGTCTGACCAATACTATCACCTTGTTCACATAGTTATGGAATTCCATCTCCACGGGAAGCTGGATGAATTGTTGTTGAGCCCATCGACAACATCCTTGTCCTCTCCATAATTTTGCTGAACATTAAGCTAGTGTTGGAAACTTTTGAAAGCATTTTCTTCATGCTAGCTCATGAAGTACTTGTTTGATGAAAGGAGTGACTTCCTCTTATACATGTGCATTTGGTGAAAGTTGCCGCTGTGAATTTGAGAAAGTTAGTTTTGCTTCCTCTGGAATCATCCCAAATCAGTCATGCACACGTGCGAAGTATTCTGTGGTATGGAGACTTGCAACCTTCATTCCATATGTGTCCCGAGCACACCAAGCCACTGATTGATTTGTTCAAGGAGAAGGAGTTCCTTCATAAGAGCTAATCCGGACTTATGTAAGGACTTCGATACCTCGTTGATGGTTCCCCCTCCTGAACTCGGTAGTGTTTTATTATAAGACTACTTTGTGGTCATGCTTGTCTGGGACAACGTGTTCACATGTTTGTAGCAGAACCAGCTCATGTTTTGGAGCTTGCTATCGTAGTTCATCTCCCAAGAATCCCGCAACGTCATCTCGTCGATTTGTGTTGCAAACTTTCATTTTTCTTCCTAGACTCGATGAGTCTGGAATATCCTGACCCCAACCAGATCTGAATCTCAGGCAGATATGATGGTTGGAACATTTCCCCAAGAACTATAATATTGGTTCCTCAATAACCGGCAAGGTGGATGTCGTGGCCAACACAACCATCCGGTAGACCTATTATTATAGTATCTTGTTTGAGGAAGTTGGCCACCTCCCCATAGGGATTTCGTAGGGTTTACTCCCTAGTTGCCCCTATGGATTTCTGAGATCCCGAAGTCCGACCTTTTTACTTGATGTTCTAGATATCAAACCATATCTATGAATGGGTTACACTAGCACATCAAGGAGAACATTAGAAGCGGAGTGCTAAATGTCTCTCGGTCGATCATCCAGATTTTTTTTTTTTTTTCCTCGCTAAGGTGAAATCTGAGAAGGTGTTATCTTCCTTTGCATCTGCATCATCCATCATTAGCCATCATGGTAGCAAGTTGTGTTGCCAGGATCCTTGACACGGATATTGGTAAAACCTTGATGGTTGTGGAAATGCTCAAGTTCTTGAGAGCACGCTCAAGCGCTAGGTGTTATCATTGACGCAAACTGGGATTCCTCTCAGTTTCCTCGACAATGCTATGACCTTTTCAACCAGTGAATTAACTCTCTAGTGTGGGGTTCTTCCCCAGTTACCAGAATCATTCCCAGCATTTGCATTTTGCTCCCAGCTTGCACCGCCAATGTGCCTTTCTACCATGGGTCTCTTCCATTTCCGGTGGTAAGCAAATTCATCCATTACGTTGTCTTCAACAAGGTAATCCACATCATCCAAGTCCGAGTATGCCATTCTACCGACCCCCCTCCAAACGATCGGTCGAGAATTGCCTTAGGTTGGTTTAAAGAGTCTCAATGATCTCTGAATCAAAGGTAATTCTTTTTGCCACTTAAGGGGATATTTCTATGAGTCACCTTCCCTAAGGTGCATCGTTATGGTATTATGGAAACTCAACTCCTCGCTACATTGACAACCGTTCACCACCCTCTTAGGTGTGGAATTGTGGTCTACCTAGTGAACCTTCGTCATCTGCTTCACTCCATTCCTATGGATGTGTGCTTCGCCTCTCAGCTCGAGAGATGTTGCTATGTCTCATTCCGTGAGTTAATCCTGAGTTGTTCGACCTTCGAGAAGAACCATTCTTTTAGGGTCTTTCCTTTCCTCTCGTTGTCATGTTAGCTGGAGTTCTCAGAGCAAGACTTCGAGACAATGATGGTGGACGAATCAACGTCCATTTGAAGTGCAACCTGGATCGTGAAGATTGTACTAGTTGCGTTCCCCCTTCACCTTACCCTACGCTTGAATCTCGGGACGAGATTTTTGTTTAGTGGGGGTGAGTTGTCACATCCCTGGTCCTGTTATGCACTAGGCTAGACCTCATGTGAGCATCATGTTTTATTTCAAATGAAATTTGAATTGAGGAATTTTCAAAGCCTCAGAAACCTTCTAAAAATGATCAACATTAAAATCTCCTCAAAGAAGTCCAAGAAAATGTTCCTCTTAGTCTCTGAAAATATTGCAAAGAGGTAAAACTCAAAACAATATTTTTGGTATCTCAGAGTTAATTATTTTGGGCCTTTGAATTAAATAAATAGCTATTTGCATTGGATATATATTTGATATATAAAAAATATATGTGCAATAATTACTGCAACATTTTATGTGGTTTGGTATATTTTAACTCTAGCCACATAACTATTTTCAGGATTTTATAAAATGGTTTACTATTTTACTAAACTAAAACAACACAGAACAAAATAGATAAATAAAAACAGAAATAGAAAGAGAGAGAAGGACTACCTGGCGCTCACCTGGTAGCCCACCTGGCCCAGCAGCACGGCCCAACCCATCTCCACTTCCCCTCCTGTCATCTTCCTCTTGCCAGTGGGAGCAGCTGCGTGCTCACACGCGCGCGGCCGAGGAGGCCAGCTCCTCCCTGCCTGGCTGCCTCCTCCTCCCCCGGGACGTCTCCCGCAGCACCACGCCACCCCCTGGACCCCTCTCACTCCCTCTCGTGCTTCTTCCCCCCCCCCTCCTCTGTTCTCTGCCGCGCCACACCCGAGCGCACCCGACGCCGCCGTTCGCTGCCACCACGGCCACCGGCCACCCCACGCCTCACCGACGCGCCCAGAAACTCTGCCACTTCGTCCTCTACCTCCTCAACGAGCCACGAGGCCCCGGACGTGCCGCAACACTGCCCTCGATGTCTTCTTCAACCTCGGGACCGCCGGCCATCTTCGTCAAATTCGTCGGCTCCGGACCGTCCCCGACCTCGCCGAGCGTCCCCTCGTCATCGCCGTGAGCCACTGACCTTCTCCCCTAACTCAGCATGCTCTCCTCCGTGCCGTAGCGCCGTTCCCCACGAGCACCGAAGCCACCGTCCGCCATTGCTGCTGCACGCATAGCCTCCGTGCTCCCCTGGCCTCACTGTGCTGCTCTTAGTGCTCCCCATGTCTAGCAGGTGCTGCCCAGCCTCTCCATTTGCTCACTGATGCACCGTAGCGACGCGCCCGAGCACCACCGAACACCATCGCCGCCAAAGCTCGTCGCCGGCATGAGTTCCGGCGACCCCACGACCTCCCACTTGGTCCTCTGGATGCGCGAGAGCAAGGGCCATCCCCTGGTGCCCTCAGCACGCCAAGCTGACGCCTCTAGCGTAAGTCCGGCGTGCCCCCGCCGTGTCCTGTGGTCGCCGCCGGCTGGTCTCCGGTGGCTGACGTGGCACCATTAGTTTAGGTGCTAATCGCGTTTAGTCAGTGTCGCGTGTCGATGACATATGGGCCCAACGCCCTTAACTAACCACAGTTTAACCCCTGTTTAGTTTAAGTTAACCACAGTGGCCCCACACGTCGGAGTTGACCTAGCTGACGTGGCCGTTGACCGGTCCCACCTGTCAGTGAGTTAAACAACCCTGTGTCACTCACGTGTGCCCCCCACACGTCAGGTTTGACCAGCAGCAGCGTCTGTTGACCTGCTGACGTCACGGTGACACACTGCTGACGCAGTAAATGTTTTCTGGAATTTAAATAATTCTTAAATGATTTATTAATTCCAGAAAATTGTAAAAACTTCTAAAAATCATAGAAATTCAACCGTAACTCCAAATGAAATAATTTATATATGAAAAATTATCAGAAAAATTCAAGGAATCCATCTGTACCACTTTCATGCATGTTAGAACAACTTATAGCTGCTGTTTAGCACAAATCAATTAAATGGCATTTGAATAATCACATATGGAGTTTGAATTTGAATCTTGTATTCAAACCAACTTCATTTAATCTGTTGCTAGTTGCATTAGCCCAAAACACATTCATTTTGCCATGTCATGATCATGCATCATATTGTGCATTGCATTGATTGTGTTCCCTTCTGTGTTGCCGGTATTTGTCCCCTCTCGATAGACGTGATACCGATGATGTGATCGTTGACACTGATGAAGACTCAATGTTATCTTCAGAAGTGCCAGGCAAGCAAAACCCCCTTGTTCATTCCGATACAATCCCACTCTCTCGCTCCTGCTCTCTTTTACTGCATTAGGACAACATCGATTCATCTGTTACTTGCTGCGGTAGCTGAACCCCTTTATCCTCTGCATGACCTGTCATTCCACAGTAATTAGATGAAACCCACTAGCATGAGTAGGAGTTGTTTGAGCCCTGATGTGCCTACTCATTCATGCTTGGTTGTCATGCCTGCTACTGCTTAGAGTTGAGTCAGGTCTGATTCATCCGGGATGAATCAGAGGTGTGTGAACATGTCCTACGGTGTGTGAGCTAAGCGTGTGAACACGATTTGGTAAAGGTAGCGGTGAGGGGCCATGTAGGAGTACATGGTGGGTTGTCTCATTGCAGCCGTCCTCAGGAACTGAGTTCTGTGTTTGTGATCCATGATTCAGCTACTACCACGCATTGGGCCCGAAACCAATGGACCCTCTCGGCTTCTTGATCACCCTTGTGCTCTGTCCAGGAGTTGCAAGTAGTTTCTGGTGTTTGTAGTATGCTGGAGGCCGTGCACAGCGCTGACCGTAGGGGTGGGCTGTGATGCGGTAGGCGCGTGGCCGGGTAAACCGGGCGCCCGTTTGGTGTCACGGAACTCTGTTCACATCGTTTGGGGCTGTGAGCGAAACTCCGGCCGGATCTCCTCATGGATGGAACCCGAATAGGCGATAAACCTGGACTAGAGACTTGAGTGTTTGGGCAGGCCATGGCCGACACCCACGTTGGGCTTCCGCTTGAAGGTTGCCGAGTACATGTCGTGTAAACGGCGGTAAGTGGTGAGAGCGTGTGTGAAGAAGTACACCCCTGCAGGGTTAACATCATCTATTCGAATAGCCGTGTCCGCGGAAAAGGACTTCTGGGTTGCTTATATCAGTTCATAGACAAGTGAAAGTGGATACTCTAAAATACGCAAGATAAGCGTGAGTGCTATGGATGGCGCTCTCGTAGGGAGACGGGAGTGGATCCATAGTGGTGTATTGATATGGTGAATATGTGGACTCGTGTGCGCCACCTCAAAAGAGTTACATTGCAGTCGTAGTTCAGGATAGCCACCGAGTCAAAGCTGGCTTGCTGCAGTTAAACCCCACCATCCCCTTGTTGATAATGACGCATATGTAGTTAGTTCTGATGTAAGTCTTGCTGGGTACAATTGTACTCACGTTTGCCTATTTTATGTTTTTGCAGAGAGACTTCAGTCTCACTAGTAGTTCCACGTGGACTTCGACGTTTAGCTTGTTACCTCAGCTACGATCTTGTGCCCTCGGCAGGATCTGGTAGATAGTCAGGCTTCTCAGCCTTTTTCATTTATAGATGTCTGTACTCAGACATGATAGCTTCCGCTTGTGCTTTGATTTGTATGCTCTGAATGTTGGATCGTGAGACCCCTGTTTGTAATATCTCGCTCCTCGGAGCCTATTGAATAAATTACTTGAGTCGTAGAGTCATGTTGTGATGCCATGTTGTATTTGCACATATCGAGCATATTGTGTGTATGTTATTGAAATGCTTGGTATGTGTGGGATCTGACCATCTAGTTGTTTATCTTTAGTAGCCTCTCTTACGGGGAAATGTCTCCTAGTGTTTCCACCGAGCCATGGTAGCTTGCTACTGCTCCGGAACACTTAGGCTGGCCGGCATGTGTCCTTCTTCGTTCCTGTGTCTGTCCCTTCGGGGAAATATCACGCGATGAATACCGGAGTCCTGTTAGCCCACTACAGCCCGGTTCACCGGAGTCCTGCTAGCCTAGTGCTACAGCCTGGTTTCACTCGCTGATGACCGACACGTTCGATGCTGGGTCGTGGATGCCTGTCCCTGTAAGTCTGTGCCACTTTGGGTTTACGACTAGCCATGTCAGCCCGGGCTCCTTATCATATGGATGCTAGCGACACTGTCATATACGTGTGCCAAAAGGCGCAAACGGTCCCGGGCTAAGGTAAGGCGACACCCGTGGGAATACCGTGCGTGAGGCCGCAAAGTGATATGAGGTGTTACATGCTAGATCGATGTGGCATTGAGTCGGGGTGCTGACACGTTTTCCGCCCTTCTCCTGAATAAATGTGTATTTTATCAGAGATTAAAATAAAATATGAGTGCATATGCTCCACCATGCGGTTCTAGTAGTAGTACTACTCGTACTACTAGACCTTGCGCTTGGCTCTTCGCCTCTTCGTGAAGTTGAACAATGATGGTACTCCGCATGTTGGGTACTACAGTGTATGCCTTTGGCAATCTGACACCAAATGAACTGATGCATGTCCATCGCCTGGGCAAGGGTAGGTTGCATTAGTCAAAAGGAGTAAGCGAGCTTAACCTTGTCCTGCAAGATTCTCCTCATTCTGCGAGTCGACGGGACACAACAAGAAGTAGTGCTTGTCCATACTCCATCCTTTTCGGTTAATATGGCTTAATCTTTTTTGCGGGTAAATGAGAGAGATTTATTCATATATAAGCATTCTTAGGACGATCATCCAAGAGACTGGTCACTAGGAAGCGAGGTACCCCGCAAAAAAGAAGAAGGAAGCGAGGTGTTTCATCAAGCCAGCTCTCGGGCACATTCAAAGTGCAGCAAGAACGGTTTGCACAAAGATGCACCGCAAGGTTTGCTGACTTGTTTACATGATGAATAGCAAATAAGAGCAAATATTACCGAGCGCTCCTATTTGTAACAGGATATGAGCCAAAATTAAGCGAGAATTGTGGTGAGTGTTCCATGCAATCAACTTCCATTATCACATGCGAGAACCCTCGAAGAGAATCCAATGTGTTTAAGATTGCTTTATCACATTTTTAAAATATAATAAGAGTGGAGACGCTCCTCCATCCGGTTCCTAGTAGTATAGTACATACCTCTATAGACTATAGTAGTAGTACTAGTACTAGTAAACTTTGCGCTTGGTTGTTTGCCTCTTCGGGAAGTCGAACAATAATAGTACTAATATAGTGTATGCTTTTGGCAATCTGACACCGAATTAACTATTGCACGTCCACCACCTGAGCGAGGGAGAGCTTGCATTAGTCAAAAGTTTCTCCTTGTCCTGTGAGCCACCGCGCGCAAGCTTCTCCTTGTTCGGCAAGTTGACGGGACACAGCAAAGTAATGCTAGTCCATACTGCCTCCTCTCTGGTTAATATGGCTTAATTTCAAACGAGATAAATACACCGCCTGTCACTGTATATTTGTAAAAATACAGTCAGTGGACTTCATAATATGCTCATTGCGCTCAATATATACATTTTCTCCGGTGTTTATACGGTCACTAGCTCACCCTGGCTGAGTATGTGTGTGCATGCACGTGTAGGTTGAGCACTTGAGAGTGACCGTGTGTGTTCCGTCGTGTGCTCGTACATGCATGCATTAGGGCGTCACACATGTTTTTGTGTCCATGTGTACGTGTGACTGTTGCATGCATGCACGAGATTGTAGTCCCTTACATTCACATGTTCATAAGTGAATGCTTTGTCAAAACGTTGCATGCAATGTTTAATCATTGATTGTTCACGCATGCATTCCCGATATTAATATGTTGGTAAAGACAAGTTTCTTGAGGAAAACGAGCCCATGAATTGAGTACAAAGGGGGCCAATAAGCCAGGATGGAGGGAGTACCAGTAGTGAACCGGAAGGAGGGAGTAGGGACTAGTAGGATAGTACTACATAACAACGTGCGGTAATAAAATTCCTCTATGCACATCCTCTCTACGTGTCATGCAAGAAAATAGAGATAAGTACAAGTGAGACTCAGGAACAGTCATACACGTAGGGGGAGTACGTGTAGGGGCCACTAAGGAGCAGTCAAATTAGATAGTAAGTTAGTCGGAAGAAGCAACCATCATTTCACTCTTCAATTACACGTATGCAATATAAAATGGTTGATATGGAGAGAAAAAGAAAACCACTATATATACACTAGCAGGAGCCTAAGCTACAAGCCAGCTTGCTTGGGTTGCTCTCTTCACAAGCATATGTAACGCCCCGGTTTCGATGCGCCAGGTGTCTGCCAGTTATTCGCCGTCGTTGCCATGTCATTTGCTTGCGTGTTGCATTTTGCCATGTCATCATTCGCTTTGTGTCATCATGTGCATTGCATTGCATACGTGTTCGTCTCATGCTTCCGAGCATTTTCCCCGTTGTCCATTTTGCAATCCGGCGCTCCTATGTCCTCTGGCGTTCCTCTTTTGTTTCCTGTTCTGAGTGGGTGTCGAACTTTCTCGGAATGGCCCGAGTCTTGCCAAGCGGCCTTGGTATACCACCGGTAGACCGCCTGTCAAGTTTCGTGCCATTTGGAGGTCGTTTGGTACTCCAACGGTTAACCGGGTAACCGTAAAAGCCCCTTCTCTTTGCAGCCCAACACCCCTTCCAAAGTGGCCCAAAACCCACCTAACTCCCCTCCATGCTCTCGGTCGTTCGATCACGATCTCGTGGCCGAAAACCGTGCCTCATTTGGACTCTCCTAGCTCCCAGAATATATGTATATATGCCCTCCCCCCCGAAAATTCGCAGACGAAACCCTAGCCATCTTCATCCTCGCGCCACTGGACACGTCCGCCCGAGCCGGACATGTCCGCCGGACACCTCACCCCGACCAACCACGACGCGCCATGTCGCCTCCGCTGCCGCTCCCAGCCAACCACGGCGCGCCATGTGTTCCCGCCGGCTTCCCTCCACCGCGCCTCTCCACCGCAGGCCCACGGGGACCAGATCCGGCCCGCCCCAGGCCCGGATCCCGCGCCCGTGCAGCCCGCGCGCCGCTGCCCGTCTCGCTGTGCCGGCCTCCGCCGCCGCTGCCCGGCCCGCGCCGCCGCCGAGCGTGCCACCCGACTCCCGCGCGCCTCCAGCTCGCGCCCGAGCTCCGCTGCTGCGGTGCCTCCGCCGCCCAGCACCGGCCACTGCGGCCGTGGCGCCCCGCCCCCAGCGCAGGCCCGACCATGCCCCGTACCGGCCCAGGTCCTGGCCGCCATGCTCCTCGCCTCGCCGGAGTCATCCGGTCGCCGCCCCCTGCCGTCACCGGCTCCGTCGCCCGGCCCCTTCGCCGAGCTCCGCCACGCCTCCCCGGCCCCATCCCCAACAACTCCGGCCACCGCGCAGCCCGTCTCTGGCGAACCTCGAAAGTCGTGCCTCAGATCCAGATCCGGTCAAACGAGGTTGACCCCAAAAATCCAGTCCCGTATATTTTGCATAATCATACCATGTTCATCGTATCATATCTCTGCATCCGTTGCTCTGTTTCGTGCGTCTAATATGTCAAATTGTTCGTCTCGACGAGTACATCATTTCATTCCATTGCATCATGTTCATTTGAGGTCATCTTGATGCCTGAGTCATTGTTGCAAGAGTGCTTCATGATGTTTTCTGCTGTCTGTTAATAGAACTTGCTCATTTGTCATTTTTGCCATGATTGATGTGTGCATCCTATGAGGTTGATGTCTACATGTGTTTTGAACTATGCCATGTCTTCTTTACAGGGGTGCTTACCATGTTCTTTTGTGATCTCTGTGGTGATAGCACACGCATGCAAACTAGGCTTCGTAATGTTGCTGATTTTAGTCCCTGTTCTGCTGTTATTTTGATGCCATGTAAACATGATGCTACAGGGAGATCCATGCATATTTTGAGATACTTCAGTAAGGGTGTTTTGAACATATGGTTATGCTCTATCCATCCCTGCCCTTGGTTGCAATTATGGAGTAGTCTAGCATGTCATTTTTGTGCTCTACTTTTGCTACAAAATGTTTACTGGCAGATTGTTTACATGTTATTCAATTTTGCCAAGGTTGTTGTAGTTGATCCTTGCATGCTATGAACTTGTTCTTGCCTTGGTTTGTTTCATAAACATGTCTTCTTGCTGACGCTATGGTTATCTTGTCATGCAATGACTTGTGGTGAGTGAATCCAGCTTGTTAAGTAGTGTACTTGTTGTTGCTGTTTTGCTAGGCTGAATCTGTTATTTCGTGATGATATGAAAACCTGCTGCTACAAATCATTCTATGCATAATCTGGAGATGTTCAATAAATATGTTTTGTTCTACATGTTATGTTGTATCCATTCATGCCCCTGGTTGCAATTATAGCTTGCTGTAGCTTGTTCATATCTTGCTCCAAATTTACTTGATAATGTTGCTGTCAGCCTGTTAACATTAAGTTCAGTTGTTTCCATGATTGTTGCTAGTGATCAATGCACCCTATGAACTTGCTATTGCCATGATTAGCTTCACAAACATGTCTTCTTACTGTTGGGTGCCTTGCCATGCCATGTATTGCTCTGTAGTGAGTGGTACAAGCTCATCTACATGCCTAGTTATCGTTGTTCCTGCCATGTATGAATCTGTATTACAACTTGCTATGTTTACATGGGTGCCATCATTTCTTCTGATCCTTTTTGGCTCATGGTCAGTAAAGGACATTTGATCTATGCATTTAGTAGGTTCATGCCATGCCTTGGTTTGCCATGTTAAGTTCTCGTAACATGTTGTTTGATACCTCTAAACATTGCAACCTGATGTTATTTCTGCAAAGTCTGAATTGTTATTACTTGCAATCTTGCCATGTGTGTTTGAGCATGTTCTAGTGATTTTTGGAGATAGCTCGGTGTTCATGTTTTGTTATGCTTTACATGTACATCATGCCCATGCGTTTTGTTTTCTTGTTGAGGTCCTGTAGCATGTTGTTTTGATGCTTACAATATGCCTAGTTGCTGTTTTGGACAGCTTGTCCTTTAAACTTGTTCCATGTGTGTGTGTTGAACCGTTGCTCCGTTTTGAGTGTGCTCTATATGAAACTTGCTTGTTTTTGCATGTAGTTTCATATTATCATGTTGAGTCCATGTTTTGAGGTGTTTGCTTGATGTTTGGGTGCATTTTGCATCAATGCCATGTTTAACTTGTTTTGCTCATATCTTCTAGGCCGTAGCCCCGAACTAAGTGAACTTTATATGTAAATTGACTAGAATCTCATGTAGATCATCTTGGTGCATCTTAACTTGATGTTTAAAAACTTGAACATAAGGTTTATTCAGATCTGGACCAATTTCGAAATATGCATATGAGGACTTACCGGATTTGTTAGATGTTGTTCCCGGCCTCATTTAAACATGCCTTGATGTGTTGCTCTTGTTTGCATCATCTCTTGCCATGAGTAGCTTCATGTAGTCTTGTCTTGAATCATGCTTGTTTGTGCATCATGTCTTGTTCATGTGTGGTGTGTTTACCATGTTGTGTGCTTCTTCTCGATCGTTCCCGTTTCGTTGCGATTGTGAGGATTCGTTCGTCTACGCTTGGTTCGGCTTCATCCGTTCGTCTTCTTCATGGAATCATTCTTCTTCCTTGCGGAATTTCAGGCAAGATGACCACTACCCTGGATCTCACTACTATCATTGCTATGCTAGTTGCTTCGTTCTATCGCTATGTTGCGTTACCTATCTTTTGCTCTTCAAGCCTCCAAAATTGCCATGAACCTCTAACCTTTGACACCCTTCCTAGCAAACCATTGTTTGGCTATGTTACCGCTTTGCTCAGCCCCTCTTATAGCGTTGTTAGTTGCAGGTGAAGTTGAAGATTCGTCCTTGGTGGACAGGATATTGTTTGGGATATCACAATATCTCTTATATTATTTAATGCATCTATATACTGGGTAAAGGGTGGAAGACTCGGCCTTCTGCCTGTTGTTTTGTTCCACTCTTGCCGCCCTAGTTTCCGTCATACCGGTGTTATGTTCCCGGATTTTGCGTTCCTTACGCGTTTGGGTGATTTATGAGACCCCCTTGACTGTTCGCTTTGAATAAAACTCCTCCAGCAAGGCCCAACCTTGGTTTAACCATTTGCCTCACCACCAACTATACCTTTCCCTTGGGTCGGCCAACCCGAGGGTCATCTTTATTTTAGCCCCCCCGGGCCAGTGCTTGTCTAAGTGTTGGTCCGAACCGAGTAGACTGCGGGGCCCCCTCGGGGAAACTCGAGGTTTGGTTTTACTTGTAGGATGTCTCATCCGGTGTTGCCCTGGGAACGAGATATGTGCAGATCCTATCGGGATTGTCGGCGCATCGGGCGGTCTTGCTGGTCTTGTTTTACCATTGTCGAAATGTCTTTTAAACCGGGATTCCGAGTCTGATCTGGTCTTCCTGGGAGAAGGAATATCCTTCGTTGATCGCGAGAGCTTATCATGGGCTAAGTTGGGACACCCCTGCAGGGTATAATCTTTCGAAAGCCGTGCCTGCGGTTATAGGCAGATGGGAATTTGTTAATGTCCGTTGTAGATAACTTGACACCAGATCCGAATTAAAACGCATCAACCGTGTGTGTAGCCGTGATGGTCTCTTTTCGGCGGAGTCCGGGAAGTGAACACGGTTTCTGGGTTATGTTTGACGTAAGTAGGAGTTCAGGATCACTTCTTGATCATTGCTAGTTCACGACCGTTCCATTTGCTCTCTTCTCGCTCTTATTTGCATATGTTAGCCACCATATATGCTTAGTCGCTGCTGCAACCTCACCACTTTACCCCTTCCTTTCCCTTTAAGCTTTGCTAGTCTTGATACCCATGGTAATGGGATTGCTGAGTCCTCGTGGCTCACAGATTACTACAACAACAGTTGCAGGTACAGGTTATGCGATGATCATGACGCGAGAGCGATGCTTGCTTGCGTTGAGTTCTTCTTCTGCTTCTTCTTCGATCAGGGGATAGGTTCCAGGTCGGCAGCCTGGGCTAGCAGGGTGGATGTCGTTTGAGTTTCTGTTTGGGTTTCATCCGTAGTCGGGATGGTGCTCTTATGTATTGTGATGTTGTATTCGTGTGGCATTGTATGCCTTATGTATGTATCCCCATCTATTATGTAATGTTGATGTAATGATATCCAGCTTGCAAAAGCGTTTCAATATGCGGGTCTATCCTTGGTGGGACCTTCGAGTTCCTTTTGGATAGGGTCGCATATTGGGCGTGACAAGTTGGTACCAGAGCCTCGACCGACCCTAGGAGCCCCCTTGATTGATCGTGTAGTTTGGCCGTTGTTGAGTCTAGAAGAAAACTATTTTCGGAGTTTAGTTATATCGGAGAGTAGGAAATCTTTTTACTCCTCATCCCCTTCGTCGCTCTGGTAAGGAATCTTGACGTAGGTGTTTTGAATTACTCCTCTTCCCCTTCAAAATTTTTTCTTTAGGATCACGCAGTGGGTTTTCCGATCATTGGTTCTCTTCTCCTTCATCTGGTGCATTTTTCGTCAAGTCGACTCGAGCCTCTTCATCTTTGAGTTCAATCCTCAGTTGTTTTCTTTCCCCACCCGCCCACCCTTCTTCTTCTCGGAACCGGAGTCCATAATCGAGTATCCATCCTACTCGTGCGAAGTCTTTGTTTACTTTGCTCAATGATTTCAACCGGTGTTTTCTCTTCAAGATATTCGTCGGTTTCCCCTTCCAAGTTGCCTTTGTTTTTCCCGCCCTCCCACCCTTTTTCTTCCCGGAGCCTGAGTCTTTTTCGACCATCTATTTCATTTGTGTGGAGCCTCTTCAGTCTTCCCTAAATTATTTCAACGGGTGAATTCTCCTCTCGCTCGTCATTCTCCATCTCTTTTTTCTTCTCAAGTGGACGCAATTCAAGTTTTCGGGTTGATTACATTCTTTCCCTCGGCTTAAGTGTTTTCCCTGCTCGTTTGCCTCTCGCCATTCAATTATCCCGGAGTTCGGAAGACATCTCAAGAGATTCGTCAGTGTTTGAATTAATTCGAGGTTGTCACCTCATTCAAATATTTCAGTTGTTCCGATGCATCATCTACATCTTCAATATACTTTTCAACGGTGTTTTTTTCAGTGGGCCCTAACCCACATGTCTTTTCCCAGGATCTTACCTGACTCTTCAAATTCCCCCGGAGTTATTCCCAAATTATTTTCGGAGTCTGACGTAAGAATGAATTTCATCAGTCAGATGCCTTTCCAAGATCGATTTCAAATCATTTTCATTGTTGGCTCAACCTTTTCGGTTTTTGTTCTACCGGATTATCTCGGTAACTTTTGGTGGTGTTCCTCGTCGTTATTTGAAGACCGAAGAAGAGTTTTTCCTCTAAATCTTGTCCGTTCTTTCGAAGTTTCTTGGTTCTATCTTCATATCATCCTCTCGAATTATTCCATTTGCCAGATATTCCTTTTCTCACCCATCCGGAGTATTTCAGGAGTGGATTTCTGTTTCTTTTCACCGGAGGCCATCATTCCACTTATCGTTATCCAATTATCCCGGTGCTTCGTTCAAGAGTTCTTTAATCAGCTCGACTTCTTCCCGTTCTCTTGTATCTGAATCCCCTCTAGCTTATTGGTTCTTCTAATTCTTCCCGGTGATTATTTCTCTTTCATCAGTCATTTTTTCTAATTCTTACGGTGGTTCATTCAAGATACTTTTCCTTGATTATCATATCAATTCATTCGTTCTTTCCAATCCTACCGACGAATCATGAAGACCTTCTCAAGTTTGCGATATGTCACTTCTCAATCCTTTTCAAGAAGAATAAGTAATATGCAAAATCCATTGCTTGTCATCAATTTAATTTGATGAAGGATAAGCATACAATAAATCTTATTCTTATTTCATCCAAGTGATTAATCCCTTCCTTCTGAGTTTGTTCTCGATGAATAAATTCTAGTTCCAAGTGTTTCATATTTTTTTTCCGGAGTTCAAATATCCTCGACCATTTCGTCAGAACCTCCATCTAAATCATCGCAATGCTCATCTTATTCTTTCATCCTTCATTCCATCTCATCATCCTTTTGTTACCGGAGTTCTTCATGGTGGTTCTTCACGATTTAATTCTTTCTTCAAGAGTTCATCAAGATTTTGTTGGAAGAGCTCAAGTATCTTCTTCTTCTTGCTTCCTGAGGTGCTCATTCTTTCAATTCTTCCGGAGGTTTTGTGTTGTTCCTTTCATCAAGTATCTTTCCATCCTCTAAAGTTCATGTTCTATTCTTTCCATGTTCAGTCAGATTTCTGCTAAATCTTTTCAGTCTTATTCGTTTCTTATCTTGATTTAACCGGAGTGGTTTCATAGCCTATCTGATTCCGTGAGCTTTTGATTCTCGTCATTCTCGTTGTTCCTCTCTTCTTCTCGAGTGCTCTCGATTCTTTGCTTCTTCTCTTGAGTTCTTGTTTCACCGTCATCCCTTTTCCCTTCCGTCTCGGTCCTAAGATCTCGGGACGAGATCTCTTGTTAGTGGAGGAGTGTTGTAACGCCCCGGATTCGATGCGCCAGGTGTCTGCCAGTTATTCGCCATCGTTGCCATGTCATTTGCTTGCGTGTTGCATTTTTCATGTCATCATGTGCATTGCATTGCATACGTGTTCGTCTCATGCATCCGAGCATTTTCCCCGTTGTCCGTTTTGCAATCCGGCGCTCCTATGTCCTCCGGCGTTCCCCTTTTGTCTCCTGTGGTGAGTGGGTGTTGAACTTTCTCGGAATGGCCCGAGTCTTGCCAAGCGGCCTTGGTATAGCACCGGTAGACCGCCTGTCAAGTTTCGTGCCATTTGGAGGTCGTTTGGTACTCCAACGGTTTAACCGGGTAACCGTAAAAGCCCCTTCTCTTTGCAGCCCAACACCCTTCCAAAGTGGCCCAAAACCCACCTAACTACCCTCCATGCTCTCGGTCGTTCGATCACGATCGGGTGGCCGAAAACCGTGCCTCATTTGGACTCTCCTAGCTCCCAGAATCTATATATATGCCCTCCCCCGAAAATTCGCACACGAAACCCTAGCCATCTTCATCCTCGCGCCGCCGGACACGTCCGCCCGAGCCGGACATGTCCGCCGGACACCTCACCCCGACCAACCACGACGCGCCACGTCACCTCCGCTGCCGCTCCCAGCCAACCACGGCGCGCCATGTGTTCCCGCCGGCTTCCCTCATCGCGCCTCTCCACCGCAGGCCCGCGGGCCCAGATCCGGCCCGCCCGGGCCCGGATCCCGCGCCCGCGCAGCCCGCGCGCCGCTGCTCGTCTCGCCGTGCTGGCCTCCGCCGCTGCTGCCCGGCCCGCACCGACGCCGAGCGCTGCCCGACTCCCGCGCGCCTCCAGCTCGCGCCCGAGCTCCGCTGCTGCGGCGCCTCCGCCGCCCAGCGCCGGCCACCGCGGCCGCGGCGCCCCGCGCCCAGCGCCGGCCCGACCACGCCCACGCCGGCCCGACCGTGCCCGCGCCGGCCCAGGTCCCGGCCGCCATGCTCCTCGCCTCGCCGGAGTCATCTGGTCGGCGCCCCTGCCGTCGCCGGCTCCGTCGCCCGGCCCCTTCGCCGAGCTCCGCCGTGCCTCCCCGGCCCCGTCCCCGACAACTCCGGCCACCGCGCAGCCCGTCTCTGGCGAACCTCGAAAGTCGTGCCTCAGATCCAGATCCGGTCAAACGAGGTTGACCCCGAAAATCCAGCCCCGTATATTTTGCATAATCATGCCATGTTCATCGTATCATATCTCTGCATCCGTTGCTCCGTTTCATTTGTGTAATATGTCAAATTGTTCGTCTTCACGAGTACATCATTTCATTCCATTGCGTCATGTTCATTTGAGGTCATCTTGATGCCTGAATCATTGTTGCAAGAGTGCTTCATGATGTTTTCTGCTGTCTGTTAACAGAACTTGCTCATTTGTCATTTTTGCCATGATTAATGTGTGCATCCTATGAGGTTGATGTCTACATGTGTTTTGAAATATGCCATGTCTTCTATATAGGGGTGCTTACCATGTTCTTTTGTGATCTCTGTGGTGACTAGCACAAGCATGCAAACTAGGCTTCGTAATGTTGCTGATTTTAGTCCCGGTTCTGCTGTTATTTTGATGCCATGTAAACATGATGCTACAGAGAGATCCATGCATATTTTGAGATACTTCAGTAAGGCTGTTTTGAACATATGGTTATGCTCTATCCATCCCTGCCCTTGGTTGCAATTATGGAGTAGTCTAGCATGTCATTTTCGTGCTCTACTTTTGCTACAAAATGTTTCCTGGCAGATTTTTTACATGTTATTCAATTTTGCCAAGGTTGTTGTAGTTGATCCTTGCATGCTATGAACTTGTTCTTGCCTTGGTTTGTTTCATAAACATGTCTTCTTGCTGATGCTACGCTTATCTTGTCATGCAATGACTTGTGGTGAGTGAATCGAGCATGTTAAGTAGTGTACCTGCTGTTGCTGTTTTGCTAGGCTGAATCTGGTATTTCGTGATGCTATGAAAACCTGCTGCTACAAATCATTCTATGCATAATCTGGAGATGTTCACTAAATATGTTTTGTTCTACATGTTATGCTGTATCCATTCATGCCCCTGGTTGCAATTATAGCTTGCTGTAGCTTGTTCATATCTTGCTCCAAAGTTGCTTGATAATGTTGCTGTCAGCCTGTTAATATTAAGTTCAGTTGTTTCCATGATTGTTGCTAGTGATCCATGCACCCTATGAACTTGCTATTGTCATGCTTAGCTTCACAAACATGTCTTCTTACTGTTGGGTGCCTTGACATGCCATGTATTGCTCTGTAGTGAGTGGTACAAGCTCATCTACATGCCTAGTTATCATTGTTCCTCCCATGTATGAATCTGTATTACAACTTGCTATGTTTACATGGGTGCCATCATTTCTTCTGATCATTTTTGGCTCATGGTCAGTAAAGGACATTTGATCTATGCATTTAGTAGGTTCATGCCATGCCTTGGTTTGCCATGTTAAGTTCCTGTAACATGTTGTTTGATACCTCTAAACATTGCAACCTGATGTTATTTCTGCAAAGTCTGAATTGTTATTACTTGCAATCTTGCCATGTGTGTTTGAGCATGTTCTAGTGATTTCTGGAGATAGCTCAGTGTTCATGTTTTGTTATGCTTTACCTATACATCATGCCCATGCCTTCTGTTTTTTTTGTTGAGGGCTTGTAGCATGTTGTTTTGATGCTTGCAATATGCCGAGTTGCTGTTTTGGACAGCTTGTCCTTTAAACTTGTTCCATGTGTGTGTGTTGAACCGTTGCTCCGTTTTGAGTGTGCTCTATATGAAACTTGCTTGTTTTTGCATGTAGTTTCATATTATCATGTTGCATCCATGTTTGAGGTGTTTGCTTGATGTTTGGGTGCATTTTGCATCAATGTCATGTTTAACTTCTTTTGCTCATATCTTCTAGGCCGTAGCCCCGAACTAAGTGAACTTTATATGTAAATTGACTAGAATCTCGTGTAGATCATCTCGGTGCATCTTAACTTGATGTTTAACAACTTGAACATAAGGTTTATTCAGATCTGGACCAATTTCGAAATATGCATATGAGGACTTACCGGATTTGTTAGATGTTGTTCCCGGCCTCATTTAAACTTGCCTTGATGTGTTGCTCTTGTTTGCATCATCTCTTGCCATGAGTAGCTTCATGTAGTATTGTCTTGAATCATGCTTGTTTGTGCATCATGTCTTGTTCATGTGTGGTGTGTTTACCATGTTGTGTGCTTCTTCTCGATAGTTCCCGTTTCGTTGTGATTGTGAGGATTCGTTCGTCTACGCTTGGTTCGGCTTCATCCGTTCGTCTTCTTCATGGACTCGTTCTTCTTCCTAGCGGGATTTCAGGCAAGATGACCACTACCCTGGATCTCACTACTATCATTGCTATGCTAGTTGCTTCGTTCTATCGCTATGTTGTGTTACCTATCTTTTGCTCTTCAAGCCTCCCAAATTGCCATGAACCTCTAACCTTTGACACCCTTCCTAGCAAACCATTGTTTGGCTATGTTACCGCTTTGCTCAGCCCCTCTTATAGCGTTGTTAGTTGCAGATGAAGTTGAAGATTCGTCCTTGGTGGACAGGATATTGTGTGGGATATCACAATATCTCTTATATTATTTAATGCATCTATATACTGGGTAAAGGGTGGAAGACTCGGCCTTCTGCCTGTTGTTTTGTTCCACTCTTGCCGCCCTAGTATCCGTCATACCGGTGTTATGTTCCCGGATTTTGTGTTCCTTACGCGTTTGGGTGATTTATGAGACCCCCTTGACAGTTCGCTTTGAATAAAACTCCTCCAGCAAGGCACAACCTTGGTTTTACCATTTGCCTCACCACCACCTATACCTTTCCCTTGGGTCGGCCAACCCGAGGGTCATCTTTATTTTAGCCCCCCCGGGCCAGTGCTTGTCGAAGTGTTGGTCCGAACCGAGTAGACTGCGGGGCCCCCTTGGGGAAATTCGAGGTTTGGTTTTACTTGCAGGATGTCTCATCCGGTGTTGCCCTGGGAACGAGATATGTGCAGCTCCTATCGGGATTGTCGGCGCATCGGGCGGTCTTGCTGGTCTTGTTTTACCATTGTCGAAATGTCTTGTAAACCGGGATTCCGAGTCTGATCGGGTCTTCCTGGGAGAAGGAATATCCTTCGTTGATCGCGAGAGCTTATCATGGGCTAAGTTGGGACACCCCTGCAGGGTATAATCTTTCGAAAGCTGTGCCTGCGGTTATAGGCAGATGGGAATTTGTTAATGTCTGGTTGTAGATAACTTGACACCAGATCCGAATTAAAACGCATCAACCGTCTGTGTAGCCGTGATGGTCTCTTTTCGGCGGAGTCCGGGAAGTGAACACGGTTTCTGGGTTATGTTTGACGTAAGTAGGAGTTCAGGATCACTTCTTGATCAAGCTTCATGACCGTTCCATTTGCTCTCTTCTCGCTCTTATTTGCATATGTTAGCCACCATATATGCTTAGTCGCTGCTGCAAACTCACCACTTTACCCCTTCCTTTCCCTTTAAGCTTTGCTAGTCTTGATACCCATGGTAATGGGATTGCTGAGTCCTCGTGGCTCACAGATTACTAAAACAACAGTTGCAGGTACAGGTTATGCGATGATCATGACGCGAGAGCGATGCTTGCTTGCGTTGAGTTCTTCTTTTGCTTCTTCGATCAGGGGATAGGTTCCAGGTCGGCAGCCTGGGCTAGCGGGGTGGATGTCGGTTGAGTTTCTATTTGGGTTTCATCCGTAGTCGGGTGGTGCTCTTATGTATTGTGATGTTGTATTCGTGTGGCATTGTATGCCTTATGTATGTATCCCCATCTATTATGTAATGTTGATGTAATGATATCCAGCTTGCAAAAGCGTTTCAATATGCGGGTCTATCCTTGGTGGGACCTTCGAGTTCCTTTTGGATAGGGTCGCATATTGGGCGTGACAAGTTGGTACCAGAGCCTCGACCGACCCTAGGAGCCCCCTTGATTGATCGTGTAGTTTGGCCGTTGTTGAGTCTAGAAGAAAAATATTTTCGGAGTTTAGTTATGTCGGAGAGTAGGAAATCTTTTTACTCCTCATCCCCTTCGTCGCTCTGGTAAGGAATCTTGATGTAGGTGTTTTGAATTACTCCTCTTCCCCTTCAAAAATTTTTCTTTAGGATCACGCAGTGGGTTTTCCAATCATTGGTTCTCTTCTCCTTCATCCGGTGCATTTTTCGTCAAGTCGATTCGAGCCTCTTCGTCTTTGAGTTCAATCCTCAGTTGTTTTCTTTTCCCACCCGCCCACCCTTCTTCTTCTCGGAACCGGAGTCCATAATCGAGTATCCATCCTACTCGTGCGAAGTCTTTGTTTTCTTTGCTCAATGATTTCAACCGGTGTTTTCTCTTCAAGATATTCGTCGGTTTCCCCTTCCAAGTTGCCTTTGTTTTTCCCGCCCTCCCACCCTTTTTCTTCCCGGAGCCTGAGTCTTTTTCGACCATCTATTTCATTTGTGTGGAGCCTCTTCAGTCTTCCCTAAATTATTTCAACGGGTGAATTCTCCTCTCGCTCGTCATTCTCCATCTCTTTTTTCTTCTCCAGTGTACGCAATTCAAGTTTTCGGGTTGATTACATTCTTTCCCTCGGCTTAAGTGTTTTCCCTGCTCGTTTGCCTCTCGCCATTCAATTATCCCGGAGTTCAGAAGACATCTCAAGAGATTCGTCAGTGTTTGAATTAATTCGAGGTTGTCACCTCATTCAAATATTTCAGTTGTTCCGATGCATCATCTATATCTTCAACATACTTTTCAACGGTGTTTTCTTCAGTGGGCCCTAACCCACATGTCTTTTCCCAGGATCTTACCTGACTCTTCAAATTCCCCCGGAGTTATTCCCAAATTCTTTTCGGAGTCTGACGTAAGAATGAATTTCATCAGTCAGATGCCTTTCCAAGATCGATTTCAAATCATTTTCATTGTTGGCTCAACCTTTTTGGTTTTTGTTCTACCGGAGTATCTCGGTAACTTTTGGTGGTGTTCCTCGTCGTTATTTGAAGACCGAAGAAGAGTTTTTCCTCTAAATCTTGTCCGTTCTTTCGAAGTTTCTTGGTTCTATCTTCATATCATCCTCTCGAATTATTCCATTTGCCAGATATTCCTTTTCTGACCCATCCGGAGTATTTCAGGAGTGGATTTCTGTTTCTTTTCACCGGAGACCATCATTCCAGTTATCGTTATCCAATTATCCCGGTGCTTCGTTCAAGAGTTCTTTAATCAGCTCGACTTCTTCCCGTTCTCTTGTATCTGAATCCCCTCTAGCTTATTGGTTCTTCTAATTCTTCCCGGTGATTATTTCTCTTTCATCAGTCATTTTTTCTAATTCTTACGGTGGTTCATTCAAGATACTTTTCCTTGATTATCATATCAATTCATTCGTTCTTTCCAATCCTACCGACGAATCATGAAGACCTTCTCAAGTTTGCGATATGTCACTTCTCAATCCTTTTCAAGAAGAATAAGTAATATGCAAAATCCATTGCTTGTCATCAATTTAATTTGATGAAGGATAAGCATACAATAAATCTTATTCTTATTTCATCCAAGTGATTAATCCCTTCCTTCTGAGTTTGTTCTCGATGAATAAATTCTAGTTCCAAGTGTTCCATATTTTTTTTCCGGAGTTCAAATATCCTCGACCATTTTGTCAGAACCTCCATCTAAATCATCGCAATGCTCATCTTATTCTTTCATCCTTCATTCCATCTCATCATCCTTTTGTTACCGGAGTTCTTCATGGTGGTTCTTCACGATTTAATTCTTTCTTCAAGAGTTCATCAAGATTTTGTTGGAAGAGCTCAAGTATCTTCTTCTTCTTGCTTCCTGAGGTGCTCATTCTTTCAATTCTTCCGGAGGTTTTGTGTTGTTCCTTTCATCAAGTATCTTTCCATCCTCTAAAGTTCATGTTCTATTCTTTCCATGTTCAGTCATATTTCTGCCTAAATCTTTTCAGTCTTATTCGTTTCTTATCTTGATTTAACCGGAGTGGTTTCATAGCCTATCTGATTCCGTGAGCTTTTGATTCTCGTCATTCTCGTCGTTCCTCTCTTCTTCTCGAGTGCTCTCGATTCTTTGCTTCTTCTCTTGAGTTCTTGTTTCTCCTCATCCCTTTTCCCTTCCTCTCGGTCCTAAGATCTCGGGACGAGATCTCTTGTTAGTGGAGGAGTGTTGTAACGCCCCGGTTTCGATGTGCCAGGTGTCTGCCAGTTATTCAACGTCGTTGCCATGTCATTTGCTTGCGTGTTGACTTTTTCCATGTCATCATGTGCATTGCATTCCATACGTGGTCGTCTCATCCTTCCGAGCATTTTCCCCATTGTCCGTTTTGCAATCCGGCGCTCCTATGTCCTCCGGCGTTGCTCTTTTGTCTCCTGTTGTGAGTGGGTGTTGAACTTTCTCGGAATGGCCCGAGTCTTGCCAAGCGGCCTTGGTATACCACCGGTAGACCGCCTGTCAAGTTTCGTGCCATTTGGAGGTCGTTTGGTACTCCAACGGTTAACCGGGTAACCGTAAAAGCCCCTTCTCTTTGCAGCCCAACACCCCTTCCAAAGTGGCCCAAAACCCACCTAACTACCCTCCATGCTCTCGGTTGTTCGATCACGATCGCGTGGCCGAAAACCGTGCCTCATTTGGACTCTCCTAGCTCCCAGAATCCATATATATGCCCTCCCCCCGAAAATTCGCACACGAAACCCTAGCCATCTTCATCCTCGCGCCGCCGGACACGTCCGCCCGAGCCGGACATATCCGCCGGACACCTCACCCCGACCAACCACGACGCGCCACGTCACCTCCGCTGCCGCTCCCAGCCAACCACGGCGCGCCATGTGTTCCCGCCGGCTTCCCTCCATCGCGCCTCTCCACCGCAGGCCCACGGGGCCCAGATCCGGCCCGCCCGGGCCCGGATCCCGCGCCCGCGCAGCCCGCGCGCCGCTGCCCGTCTCGCCGTGCTGGCCTCCGCCGCTGCTGCCCGGCCCGCGCCGACGCCGAGCACGCTGCCCGACTCCCGCGCGCCTCCAGCTCGCGCCCGAGCTCCGCTGCTGCGGCGCCTCCGCCGCCCAGCGCCGGCCACCGCGGCCGCGGCGCCCCGCGCCCAGCGCCGGCCCGACCACGCCCAGCGCCGGCCCGACCGTGCACCGCGCCGGCCCAGGTCCCGGCCGCCATGCTCCTCGCCTCGCCGGAGTCATCCGGTCGGCGGCCCCTGCCGTCGCCGGCTCCGTCGCCCGGCCCCTTCACCGAGCTCCGCCGCGCCTCCCCGGCCCCGTCCCCGACAACTCCGGCCACCGCGCAGCCCGTCTCCGGCGAACCTCGAAAGCCGTGCCTCAGATCCAGATCCGGTCAAACGAGGTTGACCCCGAAAATCCAGCCCAGTATATTTTGCATAATCATGCCATGTTCATCGTATCATATCTCTGCATTCGTTGCTTCGTTTCATGCGTGTAATATGTCAAATTGTTCGTCTCGACGAGTACATCATTTCATTCCATTGCGTCATGTTCATTTGAGGTCATCTTGATGCCTGAATCATTGTTGCAAGAGTGCTTCATGATGTTTTCTGCTGTCTGTTAACAGAACTTGCTCATTTGTCATTTTTGCCATGATTAATGTGTGCATCCTATGAGGTTGATGTCTACATGTGTTTTGAAATATGCCATGTCTTCTATATAGGGGTGCTTACCATGTTCTTTTGTGATCTCTGTGGTGACTAGCACAAGCATGCAAACTAGGCTTCGTAATGTTGCTGATTTTAGTCCCGGTTCTGCTGTTATTTTGATGCCATGTAAACATGATGCTACAGAGAGATCCATGCATATTTTGAGATACTTCAGTAAGGCTGTTTTGAACATATGGTTATGCTCTATCCATCCCTGCCCTTGGTTGCAATTATGGAGTAGTCTAGCATGTCATTTTCGTGCTCTACTTTTGCTACAAAATGTTTCCTGGCAGATTGTTTACATGTTATTCAATTTTGCCAAGGTTGCTGTAGTTGATCCTTGCATGCTATGAACTTGTTCTTGCCTTGGTTTGTTTCATAAACATGTCTTCTTGCTGATGCTATGCTTATCTTGTCATGCAATGACTTGTGGTGAGTGAATCGAGCTTGTTAAGTAGTGTACTTGCTGTTGCTGTTTTGCTAGGCTGAATCTGTTATTTCGTGATGCTATGAAAACCTGCTGCTACAAATCATTCTATGCATAATCTGGAGATGTTCACTAAATATGTTTTGTTCTACATGTTATGCTGTATCCATTCATGCCCCTGGTTGCAATTATAGCTTGCTGTAGCTTGTTCATATCTTGCTCCAAAGTTGCTTGATAATGTTGCTGTCAGCCTGTTAATATTAAGTTCAGTTGTTTCCATGATTGTTGCTAGTGATCCATGCACCCTATGAACTTGCTATTGTCATGCTTAGCTTCACAAACATGTCTTCTTACTGTTGGGTGCCTTGACATGCCATGTATTGCTCTGTAGTGAGTGGTACAAGCTCATCTACATGCCTAGTTATCGTTGTTCCTGCCATGTATGAATCTGTATTACAACTTGCTATGTTTACATGGGTGCCATCATTTCTTTTGATCCTTTTTGGCTCATGGTCAGTAAAGGACATTTGATCTATGCATTTAGTAGGTTCATGCCATGCCTTGGTTTGCCATGTTAAGTTCCTGTAACATGTTGTTTGATACCTCTAAACATTGCAACCTGATGTTATTTCTGCAAAGTCTGAATTGTTATTACTTGCAATCTTGCCATGTGTGTTTGAGCATGTTCTAGTGATTTCTGGAGATAGCTCAGTGTTCATGTTTTGTTATGCTTTACCTGTACATCATGCCCATGCCTTCTGTTTTTTTTGTTGAGGTCCTGTAGCATGTTGTTTTGATGCTTGCAATATGCCTAGTTGTTGTTTTGGACAGCTTGTCCTTTAAACTTGTTCCATGTGTGTGTGTTGAACCGTTGCTCCGTTTTGAGTGTGCTCTATATGAAACTTGCTTGTTTTTGCATGTAGTTTCATATTATCATGTTGCATCCATGTTTGAGGTGTTTGCTTGATGTTTGGGTGCATTTTGCATCAATGCCATGTTTAACTTCTTTTGCTCATATCTTCTAGGCCGTAGCCCCGAACTAAGTGAACTTTATATGTAAATTGACTAGAATCTCATGTAGATCATCTCGGTGCATCTTAACTTGATGTTTAACAACTTGAACATAAGGTTTATTCAGATCTGGACCAATTTCGAAATATGCATATGAGGACTTACCGGATTTGTTATATGTTGTTCCCGGCCTCATTTAAACTTGCCTTGATGTGTTGCTCTTGTTTGCATCATCTCTTGCCATGAGTAGCTTCATGTAGTCTTGTCTTGCATCATGCTTGTTTGTGCATCTTGTCTTGTTCATGTGTGGTGTGTTTACCATGTTGTGTGCTTCTTCTCGATAGTTCCTGTTTCGTTGCGATCGTGAGGATTCGTTCGTCTACGCTTGGTTCGGCTTCATCCGTTCGTCTTCTTCATGGACTCGTTCTTCTTCCTTGTGGGATTTCAGGCAAGATGACCGCTACCCTGGATCTCACTACTATCATTGCTATGCTAGTTGCTTCGTTATATCGCTATGCTGCGTTACCTATCTTTTGCTCTTCAAGCCTCCCAAATTGCCATGAACCTCTAACCTTTGACACCCTTCCTAGCAAACCATTATTTGGCCATGTTACCGCTTTGCTCAGCCCCTCTTATAGCGTTGTTAGTTGCAGGTGAAGTTGAAGATTGCTCCTTGGTGGACAGGATATTGTTTGGGATATCACAATATCTCTTATATTATTTAATGCATCTATATACTGGGTAAAGGGTGGAAGACTCGGCCTTTTGCCTGGTGTTTTGTTCCACTCTTGCCGCCCTAGTTTTCGTCCTACCGGTGTTATGTTCCCGGATTTTGCGTTCCTTACGCGGTTGGGTGATTTATGGGACCCCCTTGACAGTTCGCTTTGAATAAAACTCCTCCAGCAAGGCCCAACCTTGGTTTTACCATTTGCCTCACCACCACCTATACCTTTTCCTTGGGTCGGCCAACCCGAGGGTCATCTTTATTTTAGCCCCCCCGGGCCAGTGCTTGTCTAAGTGTTGGTCCGAACCGAGTAGACTGCAGGGCCCCCTCGGGGAAACTCGAGGTTTGGTTTTACTCGTAGGATGTCTCATCCGGCGTTGCCCTGAGAACGAGATATGTGCAGGTCCTATCGGGATTGTCGGCGCATCGGGCGGTCTTGCTGGTCTTGTTTTACCATTGTCGAAATGTCTTGTAAACCGGGATTCCGAGTCTGATCGGGTCTTCCTGGGAGAAGGAATATCCTTCGTTGATCGCGAGAGCTTATCATGGGCTAAGTTGGGACACCCCTATAGGGTATAATCTTTCGAAAGTCGTGCCTGCGGTTATAGGCAGACGGGAATTTGTTAATGTCCGGTTGTAGATAACTTGACACCAGATCCGAGTTAAAACGCATCAACCGTGTGTGTAGCCGTGATGGTCTCTTTTCGGCGGAGTCCGGGAAGTGAACATGGTTTCTGGGTTATGTTTGACGTAAGTAGGAGTTCAGGATCACTTCTTGATCATTGCTAGCTTCACGACCGTTCCATTTGCTCTCTTCTCGCTCTTATTTGCGTATGTTAGCCACCATATATGCTTAGTCGCTGCTGCAAACTCACCACTTTACCCCTTCCTTTCCCTTTAATCTTTGCTAGTCTTGATACCCATGGTAATGGGATTGCTGAGTTCTCATGGCTCACAGATTACTACAACAACAGTTGCAGGTACAAGTTATGCAATGATCATGACGCGAGAGCGATGCTTGCTTGTGTTGAGTTCTTCTTCTGCTTCTTCGATCAGGGGATAGGTTCCAGGTCGGCTGTCTGGGCTAGCGGGGTGGATGTCGTTTGTGTTCCCGTTTGTGTTTCATCCGTAGTCGGGTGGTGCTCTTATGTATTGTGATGTTGTATTCGTGTGGCATTGTATGCCTTATGTATGTATCCCCATCTATTATGTAATGCTGATGTAATGATATCCACCTTGCAAAAGCGTTTCAATATGCGGGTCTATCCTTGGTGGGACCTTCGAGTTCCTTTTGGATAGGGTCGCATATTGGGCGTGACAACATAGAACGACGGTGGCCACACCGTTGGTCACATATCCGGCCTGATCCCGCCGCTGGGGGAAGGGAACAATGTTCTGCGTAGAAGAAGTCGACATCGGCGAGGGAGAAAACCCATAGTCGGTGCATCCCAATCGGGGGTCCCCGCAGGATGGGCTGATGCCATGTCCCAACCGCCCTTCTAGCTACAGCCCGACGTCCCAGGTTGTACATCTTCCTTTTGGAGCCGGCTTGCTCCACTGCCATAGCTCCCCATGTAGCTCCATCTCCATGTCGATCTTTCTATACTTCTACCGGCTTCTATTTGTGATGAGTTTATGTCTCATGAACTAGTGCCAGTACTATTATTCTAATCACACTTCTTCAATATCTTTGCCATCAAGGATGCTCAGCTCGATTTTAGTGGAACTACACAAAAGCATCGTATGATCCGAGGGTGCCAGCCATCTTTCCTTCGACATGTTCTACCTAACTAGGAAATTAAATCCTGTTTAGGGTTTAGGGTTTAAGTCGTAGTGACCCCATCAGTAGTTTTTTTTGTACACGCTTTGACAACTTTTGTATTTAGTTGTGAAGTAAATATTGGCTATGATCTGTGAATCATTGAGATGCATCATCATGCGTGTTAGTTTTCCTTTGTATTTGATGGAATGTTGTAACGGGGCAACGTCGGAGTAGGAATGAAAATGGAGTGTTTCCGTTTTTTTGGAGAAAAAATGGAAACAGAGAGAAACCAACGTTTCATTTTGTTGGATCGCGTTGAGCAAAACCAACGTTTAATCACGTCTGTCGCGTTCGTGTCTCACCCTCCTCCACAGCTCGACCCCACACGGTCGCTCGGCATGCCACTCACCGCAAACGAGTATATGATAACTTTCCCACCTTCTTGTCTATGGATCGCGCCATGGAGTACTAGCACCACTGGAAGAGATTGACGAGTAGGGGGACGACAGCTAGTTGTAGCACGGACTCCCAAGAACTTTTTACATGCATGTTGTGGCCTGCTATTGCCACCTTTGAATGCGGAGCAATCGCGTGCACTGGGAAGCGGCGCGGGCGACGCTCTCTCGGTCGGCGTGCCGCTTCAATGCCGGTGCCAGTGAGAGGTCGCGTCCGCTGTGGCCGGGCATGAATGCGCACTGACCGTTTCGGGCGGGAAGCATGCGCGGGTGATGAAGAGGGTTCGGGTCGGTTAGGAGCGGGCGTGGCAGTGGTTCGGACGCCCGCAAACCAGAGATGTTGTATGTTAATATTGATGCGTATACAATTAACAACGTAAATAATGTGCCAGTTAGACAAATATGATTGGAGATGGAGATGGAATTTTACGTAAACACGGATATGCATGTCTATGTCTATGTGTGTGTGCACAACGACCCTCGCGACCTGGAAGCGGGGTCGTGTTTTTGATCGAGTTTTCTTTCTTGGTACGTTAAAAAATTGTCCTCCAGTTTTCGTTTCTTTCTTCCAGGAATGCGCGTATTCTATTTAAAACCACTACTATGGAGAATTTTTTTTACTCCATTATAGCCTCTTGTTTGATAGGGTTTCTCGCGTCTCGCTCTCTCACCCTCTCTGTATCAAAACAAGATGACAGTGTCCACACTATCTCTCTCCTCACCGGTGGTCACAGATATGGCCGAATCCTGTCCGCTGCGGGAGGTGAGGAGGTGCAACGTTCACGTTGTTGCCATCGGCGATGGAGTAAGCCGATGGCACCATCCTCTCAGAGCCGGCACTGGCATGGACGAAGGTCCTCCGTGCCCTTGTTCGCTGCTGTCGTGTGGGCAGATCCGCCCACCCGCCTAAGCAACATGTCACCCACCTGAGGTATAACTTCTTGTACTGGTCCAGCTCCCCAGGTTGCTGCATGCGGGTTTTCTTCTATGCGACTACTCCCCAGCTCCCCATGTATAATAGCTAGAGTTCATTGGCTGGTCCAGCATCACCTACTATTATAGAGGAAATTCCACTCGAAAAGTTGTCTTGATTTATGCCTTGGTAGAGGTATACATGTTGTTTTGACAAAAAGTACATGGTGGTTGTGCGGTCATTGTCCATATGCTCTTATTGTTGCTGCTAATCTAATACTATCACTGGTTAAATGAAGAAATGCTTTTTTTCTCGGTCATCCTAGTTTAGTTCCCATCAATATAATCATGATGCTTCTGTTTGTTGGTGTACTTTTCATTAATTCTTATTGACAATTGAGATGTTGTCGTTAATCTTGTACCACTGCCGAAACAAAGTAACAACACTATTGTCACGCCCAATATGCGATACTATCCTAAAGAGACTCGAAGGTCCCACCAAGGATAGAACCGCATATTGAAACGCTTTTGCAAGGTGGATATCATTACATCAACATTACATAATATATGGGGATACATACATAAGGCATACAATGCCAGATGAATGCAACATCACAATACATAAGAGCATCATCCGACTACGGATGAAACACAAACAGAAACTCAAACGACATCCACCCTGCTAGCCCAGGCTGCCGACCTAGAACCTATCCCCTGATCGAAGAAGAAGCGGAAGAAGGACTCCAAAACAAGCAAATATCGCTCTCGCGTCATGACCATCGGGAAACCTGCACCTGCAACTGTTGTTGTAGTAATCTGTGAGCCACGAGGACTCAGCAATCCCATTACCATGGGTATCAATACTAGCAAAGCTTAATGGCAAAGGAAGGGGTAAAGTGGTGAGGTTGCTGCAGCGACTAAGCATATATGGTGGCTAACATACACAAATAAGAGCGAGAAGAGAGCAAATGGAACGGTCGTGAAGCTAGCAATGATCAAGAAGTGATCCTGAACTCCTACTTACGTCAAACATAACCCAAAACCATGTTCACTTCCCGGACTCCGCCGAAAAGAGACCATCACGGTTACACACGCGGTTGATGCATTTTAATTCGGATCTGGTGTCAAGTTATCTACAACCGGACATTAACAAATTCCCATCTGCCACATAACCGCGGGCACAGCTTTCGAAAGTTTATACCCTACAGGGGTGTCCCAACTTAGCCCATGATAAGCTATCGCGATCAACGAAGGATATACCTTCTCTCAGGAAGACCCGATCAGACTCGGAATCCCGGTTTATAAGACATTTCGACACTGGTAAAACAAAACCAGCAAAGCCGCCTGATGCGCCGACAATCCCGATAGGAGCTGCACATATCTCGTTCTTAGGGCAACACTGGATGAGCAATCCGTACAACTAAAACCAGACCTCAAGTTTCCTTGAGGGGGCGCTGCAAAGGGCTTTGGTTCGGACCAGCACTTAGAGAAGCACTGGCCCGGGGGGGCTAAAATAAAGATGACCCTCGGGCTCCGGAAACCCAAGGGAAAAAGGGCTAGGTGAGGCAAATGGTAAAACCAAGGTTGGGCCTTGCTGGAGGAGTTTTATTCAGAGCGAACTGTCAAGGGAGTCCCATAAATCACCCAACCGCGTAAGGAACGCAAAAGCCAGGAACATAACACCGGTATGACGGAAACTAGGGCGGCAAGAGTGGAACAAAACACCAGGCATAAGGCCGAGTCTTCCACCCTTTACCAAGTATATAGATGCATTAATTAAATAAGAGATATTGTGATATCCCAACATAATCCTGTCCACCATGGTGCAATCTTCAACTTCACCTGCAACTCACAACGCTATAAGATGGGCTGAGCAAAAGCGGTAACATAGCCTAGGAAGGGTGACAAGGTTAGAGGCTGACATGGCAATTTGGGAAGGCTCGAAGAACATGTGATAGGTAGCGCAACATAGCGATAGAACGAAGCAACTAGCATAGCAATGATAGTAGTGAGATCCAAGGTGATGGTCATCTTGCCTGAAATCCCGCTAGGAAGAAGAACGAGTCCATGAAGAAGATGAAGACACAAAGACGAACCAAGCATAGATGAACGAATCCTCACGATCACAACGAAAACGGGAACTATCGAGAAGAAGCACACAACATGGTAAACACACCACACATAGACAAGACATGATGCACAACAAGCACGATGCATGACAAAACTACATGAAGCTACTCATGGCAAGAGATGATGCAAACAAGAGCAACACATCAAAGCAAGTTTAAATGAGGCCGGGAACAACATATAACAATTCCAGTAAGTCCTCATATGCAAGTTTCGAAATTGGTCCAGATCTGAATAAACCTTATGTTCAAGTTGTTAAACAGAAAGTTAAGATGCACCAAGATGATCTACACGAGATTCTAGTCAAGTTACATATAAAGTTCATTTAATTTGGAGCTACGGCCTAGAAGATATGAGCAAAACAAGATAAACATGGTATTGATGCAAAATGCATACAAACATCAAGCAAACACACCAAAACAAGGATGCATCATAATAATATGAAACTACATGCAAAATCAAGCAAGTTTCATATAGAGCACACTCAAAACGGAGCAACGGTTCAACACATACACTCTACACAAGTTTAAAGGACAAGCTGTCCAAAACAGCAACTAAGCATCTAGCAAGCATCAAAACAATATGCTACAGCACCTCAATATAAGAACAAAAGGCATGGACATGATTTCCAGGTAAAGCATAACAAAACATGAACACTGAGCTATCTCCAGAAATCACTAGAACATGCTCCAAAACACATGGCAAGATTGCATATAGTAACGGTTTCAGACTTTGCAGAATTAACATCAGGTTGCAATGTTTAGATCCATCAAACAACATGTTACAGGATCTTATCATGGCAAAAAAAGGCATGGCAAGCTACTACTAAATGCATAGAACAAAAGTATTTTACTGACCACGATCCAAAAGGGCACAGAAAATATGATGGCACCCATGTAAACATAGCAAGTGATATGACAGATTCATACATGGCAGGAACAACAATAAGTAGGTATGTTGGTGAGCTTGTACCACTCACCACGGAGAAATACATGGCATGACAAGGCAACCAACAGTAATAAGACATGTTTATGAAGCTAAGCATGGCAATATCAAGTTCATAGGGTGCATGGATCACTAGCAAAACTCATGGCAAAACTGAACTTAAAGTTAACAGGCTGACAACAACATTATTTAGCAATTTTGGAGGAAGCATACCACAAGCTACAGCAGGATACAAATGCAACCAGGGGCATGGATGGATATAGCATGACATGTATAACAAAACATCCTTAGTAAACATCTCCAGATTATGCATAAAATAACTTGTAGCAGAAGGTTTACATGGCAACAAAATATAATAGAGACAGCCTAGCAAAACAACAACAGCAATTAGCCTATTTAACAAGCTTGATGCACTCACTACAAGACTCGCAAAACTACATGGATTGCACCCCTATAAAGATGGCATGATGTAGTTCAAAACACATGTAGAGCTCAAGTTCATAGGATGCACATTCAAAATGCAACGAAAAAGACAAATCATCAAGTTATAACAGTTTTAGCAGATTAACATCATATAGCACTCTTGCATCGATGATTCAGGCATCAAGATGAACTCAAACAAGCATGACACAATGTAATTAAATGTAGAGCATCTCGCAAGGAACATTGTGATGTATAATCCATGCAAAACGGAGCAGTATGCACGGAGTTATGACATGTTGAACATGGCACCAGAATGCTGAAAATCTCAGGGACTTGGTGGATTTTTACCCTCGCGAAAAGTCAACGGGGGACGAGACGGAGCGGGACGGCGGGATCCTGGTCGCGGGACGGCGTTTGGTTCGGGGAACGGGTGGATCCCATCCACCGCGGCTCCGGCGACGGCGAGGCGGCTCCGGCGAGGAGGAGCCGGTGGGGGCGTGGGACAGCGCCGGGAGGCTCCGGACTGCTGGATCCGGTCCGGCCCAACACGATCCGCGGCAACGGCGGCGGCGGCACGGGGTCGGAGCCCGGCGGCGGCGGGGCTGCGAGGCAGCGGCCGGCGGAGGCGCGCGGGCACGGGGTGTCCGGCGGCGGAGGCGGCTCAGGGACGCGCGGGGACGGGCGCGGGCTGGCGGCGCGGGTCACGCGGGCCGGGAGGCGCAGCCGGGCGGCAGTGGAGGTCGCCCGCGGGGAGCGGCAGGGCGGCGACAAGGGCGCTCGCCGGCGGCGGGCACGGCGGCCGGCGGCGGGGTCGAAGGGAGGGGCGAGCGCGGGCGAGCGGCCCGGTCGGCGGCGCACGGGCTCGCGCGGGCCAGCTTCGGGCACCACGGGCCGCGGCGGTGGAGGCGGAGGAGGCCACGTGGCAGCACGGGGTTGGCTGCGGGCACGGAGGCGGACATGTCCGGCCGTCGGCGGACATGTCCGGCGACGCGGAGGGAGGAAGGAGCTAGGGTTACGGGAGTCATCCGCGAAAAATGGAGGAGGACCTATTTATAGATTCTGGGAGCTAGAAGAGTCCAAATGAGGAGCGGTTTTCACCCACACAATCTTGATCGAACGACCGAGAGCATGGAGTGGGTTTGGATGGGCTTTGGGCCACTTTGGAGGGGTGTTTGGCTGCAACACAAAGAGGGCTTTTACGGTTACCCGGTTAACCGTTGGAGTATCAAACGACCTCCAAATGGCACAAAACTTGACAGGCGGTCTACCGGTGGTGTACCAAGGCCGCTTGGCAAATCACGGTCCATTCCGAGAATGTCTAACACCCGCTCACAACAAGAGACAAGAGGGGAACGCCGGAGGACATAGGAGTGTCGGATTGCAAAACAGACAACGGGGAAAATGCTCGGATGCTTTAGACGAACACGTATGCAAAATGAGATGCACATGATGACATGATAAAATGCAGCACGCAAAAAAATGACATGGCAACAATGACGAATAACTGGCGGACACCTGGCGCAACGAATCCAGGGCGTTACAACACTCCTCCACTAACAAGAGATCTCGTCCCGAGATCTTAGGACCGAGACGGAAAAGAAAAGGGATGAGGGAAACAAGAACTCAAGAGAAGAAGCAAAGAATCGAGAGAACTCGGGAAGAAGAGAGGAATGACGAGAATGACGGTAACCGAAAGCTCCCAGAATCAGATAGACTATGACACCACTCCGGTTAGATCGAGATAAGAAACGACTAAGACTGAAAGGATTTAGGCAACACATCGACTGAAAATGGAAGGAATAGAAGAAGAACTTCACAAGATGGGATGACACTTGACGAGGTGAACAACACAATGCCTCTGGAAGAACTGAAATAGAATGGAATGAAAGGAACTTAGAAGGAAGGATTGAACGGAGTTGTTGAGAAAATCAACAACGAAAAGAATAAACTTGTTGTGGACTTAAAGGTAACATCTCAAGTTCATAAGGTGATAACCGGCCACAAACGGAAATGATTGGATATCTGAGAAGAACAAAGAGATGCAAAACTCCACTTCCTAAAAAATATGGAGAACTGATTGCACTTTGAGATGCAAGAAGGAAGATACTAGAACTCGTTGAACAAAATCTTGATGAAAACTTGAAGAATGAATTAAATCATGAATAACCACCATGAAGAACTCCGGTAACAAAAGGATGATGAGAAAGAATGAAGGATGAAAGAGTAAGATGAGCCTTGCGGTGATTTAGATGGAGGTTCCTACAAGATGGCCGAGGAAATTTGAACTCCGGAAAAGAAAAGATGAAAAGACTTGGAACTAGAATTTATTCCTCACAAACAAACTCCAAAGGGAAGGGATTAATCACTTTGAGGAAATAAGAATAAGATTTATTGTATGCTTATCCTTCATAAAATTAAATTTGTGACAAGCAATGGATTTTTCATACTACTTATTCTTCTTAAAAGGATTAAGGGGGGGTATACCACAAAATTTGAGAAAGTCTTCATGAACCACCAGTAGGATTGATAAGAACGAATGAAATAATACGATAAGAAAGTCAACGGAATCTGAAGGAACCACCAAAAGAATTAGAAAAATTACATATGAAAGAGAATGAATCATCGGGAAGAATTAGAAGAACAAATATGCTTGAGGGGATTTAGATGCAAGAGAACGAGAAGAACTCGAGCTGATTAAAGAACATTTGAACAAAGCACCAGGATAGAGAACGATAACTGGAATGATTGCCTCCAGTGAAAGAAAATGGAAAACAACTCCTGACATACTCCTAATGGTTAAGAAAAGGAATATCTGACAAATGGAATAATTCGATAGGATAACAACAAGCTGGAACCCCGAATCTTCGAGAGAACGAGCAAGATTTAGAGGAAAAACTCTTCTTCGATCTTCAAATGATGACGCGAAACACCACCAAAATTGTTGAGACACTCCGGAAGAATGAAAAGCAAATAGGTTGAGCCAACAATGAAAGAATTTGAAAACGATCTTGGAGAAGGCATGTGACCGATGGGATCCATTCTTACGACACACTTGAAAAGAATTGAGAATAGCTCCGGGGAAATTAGAAGAGTCAGGTAAGTTCCTAGGAAAAGACCTGTGGGTTAGGGCCTACAGAAGAGAAAAACATAGTTGGAAAGGGATGATGAACAGATAGATGAAGCACCGGAATAATTGAAATATTTGAATAAGGTGACAACCTCAAATAAATTCAAACATAGATGAATCTCCTGAGATGTCTTGAACACTCCGGAAGGATAAACTGGCGAGAGGCACACGAGCAAGGAGAACACTTGATCCACGGAAAAGAAAACGATCAACCCGAAAAACTTGAATTGAGTGCACCGGAAAAAGAAAGTGATGAAGAATGTCAACCAAAAGAGAATTCACCGATTGAAATGATTGACGAAAGACTGAAGAGGCTCCGCACGAATGAGATAGATGGTCGAGAGAGAGACAGACTCCGGGAAGAAAAGGGGTGGGAGGGCGGGAAAACACAAGCAACTGGAACAATGAATAATCGAATGGAGAAGCGCCGCTTGAAATGATTGAGGGGAGAATGCAAAAACTTCACATGAGTAGGATGGATACTCGATTACAGACTCCAGCTCCAAGAAGAAAAGGGGTGGGTGGGTGGGAAAAGAAAACAACTGAGGATTGAACTCAAATCTGAAGAGGCTCGAGTCGACTTGACGAGAAATGCACCGGATGAAAAGAGCTGAGAACCAACGAACGAAAAACCAACTACGTGATCCTAAAGAAAGTTTGAAAGGGAAGAGGCGTAATTCAAAACACCAACGTCAAGGTTCCTCACTAGAGCGACGAAGGGGCTAAGGAGTAAAAAGAATTCCTACTCTCCGTTATAACTAGACTCCGAAAACAGTTTTCTTCTAGAATCAACAATGGCCAAACTACACGATCAATCAAGGGGGCTCCTAGGGTCGGTCGAGGCTCTGATACCAACTTGTCACGCCCAATATGCGATACTATCCTAAAGAGACTCGAAGGTCCCACCAAGGATAGAACCGCATATTGAAACGCTTTTGCAAGGTGGATATCATTCCATCAACATTACATAATAGATGGGGATACATACATAAGGCATACAATGCCACACGAATACAACATCACAATACATAAGAGCATCATCCGACTACGGATGAAACACAAATAGAAACTCAAATGACATCCACCCTGCTAGCCCAGGCTACCGACCTGGAACCAATCCCCTGATCGAAGAAGAAGCAGAAGAAGGACTCCAAAACAAGCAAATATCCCTCTCGCGTCATGACCATCGCGAAACCTGCACCTGCAACTGTTGTTGTAGTAATCTGTGAGCCACGAGGACTTAGCAATCCCATTACCATGGGTATCAAGACTAGCAAAGCTTAATGGGAAAGGAAGGGGTAAAGTGGTGAGGTTGTAGCAGCGACTGAGCATATATGGTGGCTAACATACACAAATAAGAGCGAGAAGAGAGCAAATGGAACGGTCGTGAAGCTAGCAATGATCAAGAAGTGATCCTGAACTCCTAATTACGTCAAACATAACCCAAAACCGTGTTCACTTCTCGAACTCCGCGAAAAAGAGACCATCACGGTTACACACATGGTTGATGCGTGTTAATTCGGATCTGGTGTCAAGTTATCTACAATCGGACATTAACAAATTCCCATCTGCCACATAACCGCGGGCATGGCTTTCAAAAGTTTATACCCTGCAGGGGTGTCCCAACTTAGCCCATGATAAGCTCTCGCGATCAATGAAGGATATACCTTCTCCCAGGAAGACCCAATCAGACTCGGAATCCCGGTTTACAAGACATTTCGACAATGGTAAAACAAGACAAGCAAAGCCGCCCGATGCGCCAACAATCCCGATAGGAGCTGCACATATCTCGTTCTCAGGGCAACACCGGATGAGCAATCCGTACACCTAAAACCAGACCTCAAGTTTCCCTGAGGGGGCACTTCAAAGGGCTATGGTTCAGACCAGCACTTAGAGAAGCACTGGCCCGGGGGGTAAATATGACCCTCGGGCTCCGGAAACCCAAGGGAAAAAGGGCTAGGTGAGGCAAATGGTAAAACTAAGGTTTGGCCTTGCTGGAGGAGTTTTATTCAAAGCGAACTGTCAAGGAGGTCCCACAAATCACACAACCGCGTAAGGAACGCAAAATCCGGGAACATAACACCGGTATGACGGAAACTAGGGCGGCAAGAGTGGACCAAAACACCAGGCATAAGGCCGAGTCTTCCACCCTTTACCAAGTATATAGATGCATTAATTAAATAAGAGATATTGTGATATCCCAACATAATCATGTCCACCATGGAGCAATCTTCAACTTCACCTGCAACTAACAACGCTATAAGATGGGCTGAGCAAAAGCGGTGACATAGCCGAGTAATGGTTTGCTAGGAAGGGTGACAAGGTTAGAGGCTGACATGGCAATTTGGGAAGGCTCGAAGAACAAGTGATAGGTAGGGCAGCATAGCGATAGAACGAGGCAACTAGCATAGCAATGATAGTAGTGAGATCCAAGGTGACTATCATCTTGCCTGAAATCCCACTAGGAAGAAAAACGAGTCCATGAAGAAGATGAAGCCACGAAGATGAACTAAGCGTAGATGAACGAATCCTCACGATCGCAACGAAAACGAGAACTATCGAGAAGTATCACACAACATGGTAAACACACCACACATAGACAAGACATGATGCACAACAAGCATGATGCATGACAAAGCTACATGAAGCTACTCATGGCAAGAGATGATGCAAACAAGAGAAACACATCAAAGCAAGTTTAAATGAGGCCGGGAACAACATATAACAATTCTGGTAAGTCCTCATATGCAAGTTTCGAAATTGGTCCAGATCTGAATAAACCTTATGTTCAAGTTGTTAAACAGCAAGTTAATATGCACCAAGATGATCTACACGAGATTCCATTCAAGTTACATATAAAGTTCATTTAATTCGGATCTACGGCCTAGAAGATATGAGCAAAACAAGATAAATGTGGCATTGATTCAAAATGCATACAAACATCAAGCAAACACACCAAAACAAGGATGCAACATGATAATATGAAACTACATGCAAAATCAAGCAAGTTTCATATAGAGCACACTCAAAACGGAGCAACTGGAACAACGAATAATTGAATAGAGAAGCGCCGGTTGAAATGATTGAGGAGAGAATGCAAAAACTTCACACGAGTAGGATGGATACTCGATTACAGACTCCGGCTCCGAGAAGAAAAGGGGTGGGCGGGTGGGAAAAGAAAACAACTGAGGATTGAACTCAAATATGAAGAGGCTCGAGTCGACTTGACGAGAAATGCACCGGATGAAAAGAGCTGAGAACCAACGAACGAAAAAACAACTGCGTGATTCTAAAGAAAGTTTGAAAGGGAAGAGGAGTAATTCAAAACACCTATGTCAAGATTCCTCACCAGAGCGACGAAGGGGCTGAGGAGTAAAAAGAATTCCTACTCTATGATATAACTAGACTCCGAAAACAATTTTCTTCTAGACTCAACAACGGCCAAACTACACGATCAATCAAGGGGGCTCCTAGGGTCGGTCGAGGCTCTGATACCAACTTGTCACACCCAATATGCGATACTATCCTAAAGAGACTCGAAGGTCCCACCAAGGATAGAACCGCATATTGAAACGCTTTTGCAAGGTGGATATCATTACATCAACATTACATAATAGATGGGGATACATACATAAGGCATACAATGCCACATGAATACAACATCACAATACATAAGAGCATCATCCGAATACGGATGAAACACAAACAAAAACTCAAACGACATCCACCCTGCTAGCCCAGGCTGCCGACCTGGAACGTATCCCCTGATCGAAGAAGAAGCAAAAGAAGGACTCCAAAACAAGCAAATCTCACTCTCGTGTCATGACCATCGCGAAACCTGCAACTGCAACTGTTGTTGTAGTAATTTGTGAGCCATGAGGACTCAGCAATCCCATTACCATGGGTATCAAGACTAGCAAAGCTTAATGGGAAAGGAAGGGGTAAAGTGGTGAGGTTGCGGTAGGAACTAAGCATATATGTTGGCTAACATACGCAAATAAGAGCGAGAAGAGAGCAAATGGAACGGTCGTGAAGATAGCCATGATCAAGAAGTGATCCTGAACTCCTACTTACGTCAAGCATAACCCAAAACCGTGTTCACTTCCCGGACTCCGCCGAAAAGAGACCATCACGGTTACACACGCGGTTGATGCGTTTTAATTCGGATCTGATGTCAAGTTATCTACAACCGGACATTAACAAATTCCCATCTGCCACATAACCGCGGGCACGGCTTTCGAAAGTTTATACCCTGCAGGGGTGTCCCAAATTAGCCCATGATAAGCTCTCGCGATCAATGAAGGATATACCTTCTCCCAGGAAGACCGGATCAGACTCGGAATCCCGGTTTACAAGACATTTCGACAACGGTAAAACAAGTCCAGCAAAGCCGCCTGATGCGCCGACAATCCCGATAGGAGCTGCACATATCTCGTTCTCAGGGCAACACCGGATGAGCAATCCGTACACCTAAAACAAGACCTCAAGTTTCCCTGAGGGGGCGCTGCAAAGGGCTATGGTTTGGACCAGAACTTAGAGAAGCACTGGCCCGGGGGGCTAAAATAAAGATGACCCTCGGGCTCCGGAAACCCAAGGGAAAAACGGCTAGGTGAGGCAAATGGTAAAACCAAGGTTGGGCCTTGCTGGAGGAGTTTTATTCAAAGCGAACTGTCAAGGGGGTCCCATAAATCACCCAACCGCGTAAGGACCGCAAAATCCGGGAACATAACACCGGTATGACGGAAACTAGGGCGGCAAGAGTGGAACAAAACACCAGGCATAAGGCCGAGTCTTCCACCTTTTACCAAGTATATAGATGCATTAATTAAATAAGAGATATTGTGATATCCCAATATAATCATGTCCACAATGGAGCAATCTTCAACTTCACCTGCAACTAACAACGCTATAAGATGGGCTGAGCAAAAGCGGTAACATAGCCAAGCAATGGTTTGCTAGGAAGGGTGACAAGGTTAGAGGCTGACATGGCAATTTGGGAAGGCTCGAAGAACATGTGATAGGTAGCGCAGCATAGCGATACAACGAAGCAACTAGCATAGCAATGATAGTAGTGAGATCCAAGGTGAAGGTCATCTTGCCTAAAATCCCGCTAGGAAGAAGAACGAGTCCATGAAGAAGATGAAGCCACGAAGACGAACCAAGCGTAGACGAACGAATCCTCACGATCGCAACGAAAACGGGAACTATCGAGAAGAAGCACACAACATGGTAAACACACCACACATAGACAAGACATGATGCACAACAAGCATGATGCATGACAAAGCTACATGAAGCTACTCATGGCAAGAGATGATGCAAACAAGAGCAACACATCAAAGCAAGTTTAAATGAGGCCGGGAACAACATATAACAATTCCGGTAAGTCCTCATATGCAAGTTTCGAAATTGGTCCAGATGTGAATAAACCTTATGTTCAAGTTGTTAAACAGCAAGTTAATATGCACCAAGATGATCTACACGAGATTCCAGTCAAGTTACATATAAAGTTCATTTAATTCGGATCTACGGCCTAGAAGATATGAGCAAAACAAGATAAACGTGGCATTGATTCAAAATGCATACAAACATCAAGCAAACACACCAAAACAAGGATGCAACATGATAATATGAAACTACATGCAAAATCAAGCAAGTTTCATATAGAGCACACTCAAAACGGAGCAACGGTTCAACACATACACTCTACACAAGTTTAAAGGACAAGCTGTCCAAAACAGCAACTAGGCATCTAGCAAGCATCAAAACAATATGCTACAACACCTCAACATAAGAACAAAAGGCATGGACATGATTTACAGGTAAAGCATAACAAAACATGACCACGGAGATATCTCCAGAAATCACTAGAACATGCTCCAAAACACATGGCAAGATTGCATATAGTAACAGTTTCAGACTTTGCAGAATTAACATCAGGTTGCAATGTTTAGATCCATCAAACAACATGTTACAGGAACTTATCATGGCAAACAAAGGCATAGCATGCTACTACTAAATGCATAGAACAAAAGTCCTTTACTGACCATGAGCCAAAAGGGCACAAAAAATATGATGGCACCCATGTAAACATAGCAAGTGATATGACAGATTCATACATGGCAGGAACAACAATAATTAGGCATGTTGGTGAGCTTGTACCACTCACCAAAGATAAATACATGGCATGAAAAGGAAACCAACAGTAAGAAGACATGTTTATGAAGCTAAGCATGGCAAGATCAAGTTCATAGGGTGCATGGATCACTAGCAAAACTCATGGCAAAACTGAACTTAAAGTTAACAGGTTGACAACAACATTATTTAGCAATTTTGGAGCAAGAATACAACAAGCTACAGCAGGCTATAAATGCAATCAGGGCCATGGATGGATATATCATGACATGTATAATAAAACATCCTTAGTGAACATCTCCAGATTATGCATAGAATGACTTGTAGCAGCAGGTTTACATGGCAACAAAATATAACAGAAACAGCCTAGCAAAACATCAACAACAATTACCCTACTTAACAAGCTTGATGCACTCACTACAAGACTCACAAAAATACATGGATTGCACCCCTGTAAAGATGGCATGAGTTACTTCAAAACACATGTAGAGCTCAAGTTAATAGGATGTACACAGAAAATGCAAAGAAAAAGACAAATCATCAAGTTATAACAGTTTCAGCAGATTAACATCATATAGCACTCTTGCATCGATGATTCAGGCATCAAGATGAACTCGAACACGCATGACACAATGGTATTAAATGTAGAGCATCTCACAACAAACATTTTGATATATAATGCACGCAAAACGGAGCAGTATGCATGGAGTTATGACATGTTTAACAGGGCACCAGAATGCTGAAAATCTCAGGGACTTAGTGGATTTTTACCCTCGCGAAAAGTCAAGGCGGGACGAGACCGACCGGGACGGAGGGATCCGGGTCGCGGGAAGGCGTTTGGTTCCGGGAATGGGTGGATCTCATCCACCCCGGCTCCGGCGACGGCGAGGCGGCTCCGGCGAGGAGCTCCGGTGAGGAGGAGGCCGGTGGGGGCGCGGGACGGCGCCGGGGAGGCTCTGGACTGCCGGATCCGGTCCGGCCCGACCGGATCTGCGGTGAAGGCGGCGGCGTCATGGGGTCGGAGCCTGGCGGAGGTGGGGCGGCGAGACAGCGGCCGACGGAGGCGCGCGGGCACGTGGTGTCCGGCGGCGGAGGCGGCTCGGGGACGCGCGGGGACGGGCGCGGGGCTGGAGGCGTGGGTCGCGCGGGCCGGGAGGCGCAGCCGAGCGGCGGTGGAGGTCGCCGGCGGGGAGCGGCGGGGCGGCGGCGAGGGCGCTCGCCGGTGACGGGCACGGTGGCCGGCGGCGGGGTCGAAGGGAGGCGCGGGCTTGGGCGAGCGGCCCGGTCGGCGGCGCGCGGGCGCGCGCGGGCCCGCTTTGGGCCCCGCGGGCCGCGGTGGTGGAGGCGGAGGAGGCCACGTGGCAGCACGGGGTTGGCTGCAGGCGTGGATGCGGACGCGTCCGTCCGTCTCCGACATGTCCGGTGACGCGGAGGGAGGAAGGAGCTAGGGTTAGGGGATTCATCCGCGAAAAATGGAGGGGGAGGACCTATTTATAGATTCTGGGAGCTAGGAGAGTCCAAATGAGGAGCGGTTTTCACCCACACGATCATGATCGAATGACCAAGAGCATGGAGGGGGTTTGGATGGGCTTTGGGCCAGTTTGGAGGGGTGTTTGGCTGCAACACAAAGAGGGCTTTTATGGTTACCCGGTTAACCGTTGGAGTATCAAATGACCTCCAAATGGCACGAAACTTGACAGGCGGTCTACCTGTGGTGTAACAAGGTCGCTTGGCAAATCACGGTCCATTCCGAGAATGTTTAACACCCACTCACAACAAGAGACAAGAGGGGAACACCGGAGGACATAGGAGTGTCGGATTTCAAAACGGACAATGGGGAAAATGCTCGGATGCATGAGACGAACACGTATGCAAAATGAGATGCACATGATGACATGATAAAATGCAACATGCAAACAAATAACATGGCAACAACGATGAATAACTGGCGGACACCTGGCGCAACGAATCCAGGGCGTTACAACTATGTCCCTTTTTTATATTTTTGCAGACAACAATGTGTATCTCCATACCCGGGCATGTCTTCCTCAATTTTAGTGGAACTGCAAAAAATTGGATGGCCATTGTTGTTCTGCCTCACTGTCCTTTGCCAGGTGGTTCTTCCTTCCTCGATCTTGATTATTGAGAAGAAACAGACCACAGTGAGGATTGGTCTAACTTCATAGGTGCCTCACCCAAACTTGATGCCAAATGGATGATGCATCACCATGATGACCTATCAATGCTCATGGTTGCGCTTCATGGTTGCATCAGCTGGTGAATCTGATGGATTTTGAATGAAAAACAAGTTGTCTTCCATTAGTGCTCTTTGCTTATTACCCACAAAGATGATATCCTTCATCAGTTCACCTTGGTTGCGTTGGAGACGCGGTCGTCTTTCACATCGATGCAATTTTATCACACAATTGGCTATGAACCAAATGTTTCCTCAAAGAAGGATTGACGTTGGTACTAAGAGCATAAGTTTTGTATTGATTTCTAGGCATTCTCTCGAATTTTTCTTCAGCTCCCCTATAATTTTATTTGTCCATCTATTAACATTGATTAAAAAATGGTGTGGACTAAAACCCCAGATGGACGTAGTAGCCCTCCATTTTTATTCACTCCACATATTAGATATGACTGAAGTCAAACTTTGTAAAGTTTGACCAAGTTTAGGCCGAACACAACAAACCATAATTATTGACAGAGGGCAAACTGTACATACTCTCAAACCTTTCCGATAATTGAAATTAAAATTCTTTATTTGTACACACTCTCACACGTTTCTGATAATATGGTGCATATGTGGTTGTTCACTTAAGGGAGGGTAGTGTACCGCACGTGAAGGACAGGAAGTGCCACCAGGACGCGTGGATCGTTAGTTCATCAGAAGTACTAGTTTTCTTCACTGGTACGTTAAATAAAGAGTTTCGTTTCGTACTTACACAATTTAAAACGATTGTTATGGAGAGAATGAGAAAACCACTCCACTATATATTAGTAGTATACACGAGTACTATATGGACACAACTTCATTGACTTAGTGCACGTGCCTTTGGGTTTATGACAGGTGGGCCCAAAATGTGGCTGGCCCACCTGTCATACAGCCGAAAGCAGGTGTAGTTAAGGCACCGGAGCTCAGTCCGTACTACAGTACATATGTAGTACTATATAAGCTGGAGCCTCAACACTTGTTTGCTAGGGTTTGCACTCTCCACACTCTCGTCGCACTACATATATATATACATGCTGGAGGCTCGGTGTTCGGTTACGTGTCCAACGTATCTATAATTTTTGATTGTTCCATGCTATTATATTACCCGTTTTGGACGTTTATGGGCTTTACTATACACTTTTATATCATTTTTGAAATTAACCTACTAACGAGAGGCCCAACCCGAATTGTGTTTTTTTACCTATTTCAGTGTTTTGCAGAAAAAGAATATCAAACGGAGTCCAAACGGAATGAAACCTTCAGGATCGATCTTCTTGGAACAAACGCAATCCAGGAGACTTTGACTGGACATCAAGAAGCAGTTGAGGCGGCCACGAGGGTGTAGGGCGCGCCCTAGGGGGGCGCCCCCTGCCTCATGGGCCCCTCATGGCTCCCCTGACCTACCTCCTTTGCCTATATATATCTACGTACCCTAAAACCATCTAGGAGCACCACGAAAAACTATTTCCACCGCCAAAACCTTCTGTACCCATGAGATCCCATCTTGGAGCCTTTTCCGGCGCTCCGCTGGAGGGGGAATCGATCATGGAGGGCCTCTACATCATCACCAAGGCTTCTCCGATGAGTTGTGAGTAGTTTACCACAAACCTTCGGGTCCATAGTTATTAGCTAGATGACTTCTTCTCTCTCTTTGAATCTCAATACAAAGTTCTCCTTGATCTTCTTGGAGATCTATTTGATGTAACTCTTTTTGCGGTGTGTTTGTCGAGATCCGATGAATTGTGGTTTTATGATCAAGTTTATCTATGAGAAATATTTGAATCTCCTCTGAATTATTTTATGTATGGTTTGTTATCTTTGCAAGTCTCTTCGAATTATCATTTTGGTTTGGCCTACTAGATTGATCTTTCTTGCAATGGGAGAAGTTCTTAGCTTTGGGTTCAATCTTGCGGTTTCCTTTCCCAGTGACAGCAGGGGCAGCAAGGCACGTATTGTATTGTTGCCATCGAGGATAAAAAGATGAGATTTATATCATATTGCTTGAGTTTATCCCTCTACATCATGTCATCTTGCTTAATGCGTTACTCTGTTCTTATGAACTTAATACTCTAGATGCATGCTGGATAGCGGTTGATGTGTGAGGTAATAGTAGTTGATGCAGAATCGTTTTGATCTACTTGTTGCGGACGTGATGCCTATATACATGATCATGCCTAGATATTCTCATAACTATGCACTTTTCTATCAATTGCTCCACAGTAATTTGTTCACCTACCGTAATACCTATGCTATCTTGAGAGAAGCCACTAGTGAAACCTATGGCCCCCGGGTCTATTCTTTATCATATAAGTCTCCAATCTACTTTATTTTGCAATCTTTACTTTTCAATCTATATCATAAAAATACCAAAAATATTTACCTTATCATATTATCTCTATCAGATCTCAGTTTCGCAACTGGTAGTGAAGGGATTGACAACCCATTTATCGCATTGGTTGCGAGGTTCTTGTTTGTTTGTGTAGGTGGGAGGGACTTGTGAGGAGCCTCCTACTGGATTGATACCTTGGTTCTCAAAAACTAAGGGAAATACTTATGCTACTTTGCTGCATCACCCTTTCCTCTTCAAGGTAAAAACCAACGCATGCTCAAGAGGTAGCAAGAAGGATTTCTGGCGCCGTTGCCAGTGAGGTCTTCGCTCAAGTCAAGACATACCAAGTACCCATCACAAACTCATATCCCTTGCATTACATTATTTGCCATTTGCCTCTCATTTTCCTCTCCCTCACTTCACCCTTGTTGTTTTATTCGCCCTCTCTTTTTCATTCGCCTCTTTTTTGCTTATCTCTTGTGTGCTCATGTGTTAGATTGTTTATCTCATTGTCATGGCAAGTACTCCTATCATCGTTAGTACTCCCGATCATGAAGTACTTACTTTCAAACAAAGGGAGGGAGAAAATCTAAAAGTTGCTTGACATAGAATTTGCAATGCTCAAAATAGGTCTACTATTAAGCAATCTACTTTTGTTCTTCTTCGCAATTTTTATGTCGGCATTACTCCTTGGAATAGATACATTCTTGATACCATTACCGGAGGGAATTTTTTGGATAGCCATACTTTTGATGCTTATAATGCAATGTCAGATTTGTTCGGTCCACCACCTCCTTTGGTTAATGGAACTAATTTAACTTTAGAACATGTGATGCAAAGGCTTGAAATTATTGAAAATAAAGTTGCTACTGTCGAGTTAATCGAAAATTTGGATAAAAAGATCCACAACCAAATTACCCAATATGGATCTAAGGTTGGAGTTACTTTGAATTTTTTTAAGGAGAAGGAACCTATAGTTAATGAAAGGATAGATCAAGATTCTACAAGAATCGGTAAACTCGAGGATATTATTACTAATTTAGGGTCTACCTTTTCATCCATGAAAAATACTCCAACTCCTCCGACAAAAATTGCCAAATTAATGTATGTTCCCAAAAATAAGGGTGAATCTTCTAGTAAGGAAAATGCGGATCTCAAATCAATAAGTGTTCATTCCAACTTCTTTGATCTTATTAAGGAACCTTTTGCTACAAACGAATATCTTGATTTCTTGCCTAAGAGTCTAATCATTACTAAAAATAAAGAAACTCCTAAGGGTTATAAGTGTTCTATTGAAGAATTGAATGCCAAAGATGGCAATATTAGATATATTCTCGCTTTTATGCCTAGCTAGGGGCGTTCAACGATAGCCCTTGTTGGGAGGCAACCCAATTTTATTTTTATTCCTTGCTTTTTTGTTCATGTTTAGTAATAAATAATTCATCTAGCTTCTGTTTAGATGTGGTTTTATGTTTTAATTAGTGTTTGTGCCAAGTAGAACCTATAGGATCATCTTGGATGAAAGTTAATTTGATTTTGCTGAAAAACAGAAACTTTTGTGCTCACGAGAAAAAACCTAATAATTCACAGAAACGTGATTTTGAGTTGATACTTTTTGCAGTAGATCAATAGACAAATTTCCCAGGACTTCCTATTTTGGTAGGATTTTTAGAGTTCCAGAAGTATTCAAAAGTTACAGATTGCTACAGACTGTTCTGTTTTTGACAAATTCTGTTTTTCATGTGTTCACTATTAGGAAAAGGCCTACTAGTGGCGCACCTGTTTTGCCTACTAATGGTGCACTACAGGTGCGCCACTAGCACCATGCCATTAGTATCTGGTATACTAATGGCGCACCAGGCAGTGCGCCACTAGTATAGCCCACGGTGCACCATTAGTATGCCTCCCAGGGGGCATATTTACCCATGTGGTTTGGATTACTAATGGCGCACTAGTGGATGATGCGCCATTAGTATCCTTTTTGCAGTGCGCCATTAGTGTGCTGAGTGGTGCGCCACTAGTATGAATATTAGGGATTTTTTTTCTTTTCTGATATTTGCACAGGTTACAAAACATATTACTGCACAGAATATAGAGAGCATAACATATAAACAACAGATTAGTCTCCGAATACAATTCATCATATTAGTCTCCGAATTTAAAATACTGAACAAAGTTAGAACATTACAAGTCTCGAAACCGTGAGTAGTGAGTTTGTCTTCAAATTACAAATCGATATCGATCATCTAAACTACCATCACATACAAGAGAGTTGCGGTCATCACGATGAACATAATCGCGATGAAACTGGTCTTCATCCGGTTCCTCCAACGCTCCCTCCTCTCTCCCGCTAGATAGCGCGCATATCTAACTTCCGCCTCCGCCCTACTGGTGTATCCTTTGTAACTGTTACCACTGAAACGGTGAACCTGTCTCTGACACTCCTCCCAGTCATCGTAGACTCCGGGAACCTTGCCCTTGTACACGACATACGACGGCATCTCTATGCACTAGCCAAACAAAATGTTAGTAACAATCCACAGACAATACATAAGTAATATATAAGTATGCAACAAAAGGATCAGAAGAGAAAAGCAACACATTAATAGAATGATTCATGGTCCTACTAATAAATAGCATCGATTACATATAAGTTGAACGACTGTCCAAACCAAAGAGACATACAAGTTCATTAAAGTTTAATATTACAACCTGAGCCAATCGACATTTCAGAACTACATAGCATCACTACTATCGACTCGACTCAGGGACCGGAGCGTGGATGAAGCCGCCGTCTTTCGTGATGGTCATGAAATCGCGGGCGTTGTCAGCCTGCATTTGTAGCGTTGTTTCTATCTCACAGTTGGACGATTGAGATCTGAGGTAGAACAGCCCCGAGGTACGAAGGACATCTTGATGGATGATTTCCGCAAACTCCGACTGGATGCGAAAGAATTCTTGTCTGATGTCCGCGTCCTGGATTGCCGACAAGCGTGTGGCCCAATCTTTGAGATTATTTGGTAGTAGAAGGTGATTATGGTCCCGTACGATCGCCCGCATGTGATGGAGGGCGTAGTAGGAATCCTTCTGACCGCCAGGCGGCTGCTTGATGCAGGGGAACATCGTATTGCGGGTGAACATGTGCTTGCCCTACCTACGAACTGGCCTCTTGAAGGTGCCTCCAGATCTGGCGTAGCCGAGGAGAGCATCATCAAGAACTTTCTGGATATTTATGTAGTCTATCTTTGACTGACGGTCCAGGTCGAAATACGTGGCCATGGAATATTTCGGGCTTAAGAGGATGAGTGTGCAATGTGTGTCACTGCACAAAACACGGAATGTTAGGAAAAAACGAATGATCGAAATCTAAGAAATCATATGTTACGGGGCGGTGAGGGGATGACTTACTCGGGAAAGTAGGGCACGAGGAAGTTATCCTTATCTAGGTTTGCCAGAAGGCCGCCCTCGAGGTCTGAACTCGCGACTTGCAGGTCCCCAACGCTGCCCAAGATCTTGGCACGCATGTAGAAGGGGTCGACTATCACGATGTCCGGGGTCTTGTCTCTAATGATCCGCATCTCCATACTCAGCGAAAACAGCCGAACGAAGGAGTAGTGCAGCGGATGAAGGTTAAACATAGCGAAGATGTCATCAAACCGCAGGACGATCATACCCCTGATGGAGTTATCCACAAAGGCCTTGCCCTCTGGCACCTTGGCCACGAAAACCGGGTATGCCACATCATTCTGGGAGAGACGCCGCTTCTTGAAAGAAAGAACACTGTCATGCAGACTCCGCATAGCACCGGTTGCAGCATTGAGCAGATTAGTCGGTAGCATCGCCCTACCCGCCACATGCACCCTCCTCGAGATATCCTTAGGTGAAGGTGGCCCGTCTTGAGCACAGATCATACTCGGTGACGGCTGGCTTGCACCGCTCTTGTTATTCTTTTGTTTTGGTCCCTTCTTCTTCATCTGCTGTAATGGGATCGAGTTCTGCTCAGAGACCGCCTTCTTGAGTGTGTTGGGGCTGATAATATTTCGCACCTCGGCTATCTAAGGCTTGGTGAAGGCGGCAGTTGGAGGTGTCTCCTGAGAATAGAACACCAGACGACGCCTGTTGCAATTGGGTTTCTCCGCGGTACCATCTAGATCGCGGTTGTATTTTTCAGGGTTGGGTTCTTGAGAAGGAGGCCCGAAGAATTCGTCATTGTACCATGTTCGGCAAAGTACTTATCAACTTTGGTAAATGTACCATCGTCGTTGTCGTCGTCGGCCAGATCCTGTGCCATATGCATGTCCGGATCCTGTGCCATAGGGATGTCCGGCATGTCCGGTAGCGTTGCGGCGGTCTTGCCATGACTTGGCACCGGCACGACTGGCGGTGTTGTCTGTGGGGTGGTATCCCCCGCCCCCAAACGAATCTGGCTCTTTCGCCAAAGCAGGGGCCAGCTTACGCAGGCGCTGAGGGTCATCACATCATCTTCATCGGCCCCAGCAGGTCGAATCGGAGGTAACAACTCGTTGCAACCTGGCAGCACCAGAACCAGTTCAACCCTATACACGGTGGGTGGCATCGGATTACCATGGAACACGGGGTTGCCCGGTTGAACGATTCTGCCCTTGGCGACATCGATCAACTCACCGCCCACGAAGTGCAGGAGAGTGCATGGAACATCGGCGGCGCCCTGCGAAAACATGTAGGGCATTAGGGATGCCCAGTCAAAGGCAAGGAGATGAAGTCATCGGACGAGAGGCTTAGTTACCGTGATGGCGTCGAGCTAGGCTAATGTCGAGGCACCGCCAACGGCGGGCGTGCAACAGGCGGAGGGGCCGCTTGCTACTGAGGTGCCGGCCGGCATACACCCGGGTGCATTAAGCTCCAATGCCCGTGCCGGCGCCGGAGAGACGAATACCGCCTCAGCCGGAGACACCAATGGCGCCGCATGCGCGTTGTCCGAGTTGCTGGCCATGAAGCTGGGAACCGGGGGCGGCCCCTGTTAGCCGCCCGCAGTCCACGTCGTCAGCCCCTGAATCAAGGTAGGCACAATGGCGGCAATCGTCGTTCCCAGTTGTTGTTGCACTTGCTCTTGGACAATCTCCGGAATCTGCGCCGCTTGTGCCTTGAGTTCTTGAACCTCGCGCAATTGGCTTTCCAAGCTGGTCTTTCTCTCCTTTCGCCCACCAGCATTATAGTATTACGACCATTTTGTGGACAAGCCTTTGTCGGCCACACGACCAGCTGACGAGGGCTTACTGAGCTTATCCTTGTTTTTCATTACATTCAACGCCCTATTTAGAGTGTTGTCCCAAGGGGAGCTTTGAGACGACCCTGCACTACTGCTTTCAGTCTCCTGCGGAAGGAATGGGAACCATTTAGAAATTTGGCTTCATTAATTAGAATGCAACCATATGGAGCTAATTACGCAGGGGTGTATTCCTTACTAGAACACGCTCAAGCGCCTTGGTCTTCGGATCCGTGGTAAGCTCCTTCCTCCTTGTACCGGGCTCTGACATAGTTCCTAGTCTTCTTGTCACGGTATTTCTCGAAGCGGGGCGGTAGGCCTTGCTCGGCGTGCTCCGCGTCCTCCTTGTCCCATATAGGCTCCGCCACTCTGTAACCGCCGGGACCGAGTTGGTGGACCCCTAAGTTCAACTCCCGCATTTCTTTCCCCCACTGGCTTGATTCCACGGTTGCCCTACTCTCGCACTTGATCTTGACCTCCTTGTAGTCATCTTCGGTGATCGAAGGATTTTTCGCCTTGATCTTCTCATAACTATCACCTTTGTCAATCATTTTATTCACCGTGCTTCTCCAAGTACATAGGGTCGTGCTCATCCTCGTGAGGGCGGCACGGTTCACTTTATTTTCTGAGAGGCGTGTGTTTGCAAAGTCAGTGGGGAACTTGTATCATTCATGCAGCTTCGTGAAGAGGAGGCTGCGCAAATTCCCTCGGTCCTTATGCCTTAGGTTCTCGGTGTTGATAGAGACGGTGCTCCGGAGAATGCACCCGAGCTGAACCGAGTACCCCTTGACTAATTCTTTGGGCGCCATTGGATGCCCATCGGAGTTCACTTCAGTAAATTCCTCCTTGACGGTGCCGAGCACGTACGGGCGCCGGTCCTTCCATTGCCTCTTTGGTTGGCTGCCATCTGTGCTGCGATGCCATCATCAGTGGTGGCATCCTCGGTGGCACCATCAGTGGTGTCATCCCTGACGCCACTAGGGGTTGTGTAGTCAGGATCGGTCTCTTCTGCGGTATCCTCATAGCGGTGAGGTTCTTCCTCCATCTCCATGGACAGCTCCTAGAATTGCTTGCCCGAACCGCCGGCCTCATCGTTGTGGGCCATGTTTCGCTCTAAATAGGAAAAAAGTTTGGTCAAAAAGTTTGTTATTTTCAAGGAACAAGATCATGGTCTCATCATTTGGGGTTTGTCGACACCGAGGCATCCTAAAAGCTAAGCTTTTATCATTTAGGGTTTGTCGATGCCGAGGCACCCTAAAAGCCTAAGCTTTCATCATTTAGGTTTTTATCGACACCGAGGCACCCTAAAAGCCAAGGTTTTATAATTTAGGATTTGTCGACGCCGAGGCACCCTAAATGCTAGGTTCAGTTTTCATAATTTAGGGTTTATCGATGCCGAGGCACCCTAGGTTGACTGATATATATATATGGGTATCTTCTAATAATATACCCTATCAAGAAAAGGGAAGGAGAATTCTAAGTTGGCCCTAATCACTTGGCTCTATTGCCACCTATTATTTAATGTAGCAAGAAGAAAGGGGCAGTTGATCCTACTTAATTAAGTACTAAGATACCCCGACCCATGCATTAGTCGCAAGTACCCCATATGTCCTATTTTTAGCAAAGTCATGCTAAAATTCACGGAAAATTTCAGCATGACCTTTGCTGAAAATAGGACATATGGAGTACCCAAATTTGCCGGAATGGAAGTTAATCGACATTCCGGCAAACTCAAGGGCCTCTCGGGGTACCTGCAAAATCAGCACGACACGATGGGCAGAGATAAAACCCAGCAAACTAGCACCACAATGTGCCTCTACTTTCATATGGATGAAAAGGCCACATACCATATGGTCATCTGCTTTCATATGGAAAAAAATCAGCTCAACTTATGTGAGCTTCCATTCCAGATCTAATAGGTCACCCAACAAAAAATCTTTAATAGTTTAGCAAGTCTGTACCCTCAAGAATGAACATATAGCAATATTTGTTGTCCCCCCATAACATACGGAAATCAAAATCAGTTGTTAACTTAAAATTCATGGAGTACATTCATTTTAATACAAAAAATGTTGCTGATCATTGTGAAAAAAATCATGGATTGTTGTTAACTGAAAATTAGTGAAAGAAACTGTTGCTGATCATGGATTACTGTTAATTAAAAATAGAGCATGTGGCTTGTCTTATCATGTTCACTAAGTCCACAAAAATGAACCGGTTCAGTAAACTTGAAGTACTCAACACTGAACATGGTTCAGAGCTCACTACACTACACTACATCGTGCAATGGTTCAGACCTCACTACACTAGAACAAGCTCACTACACTACACTACACTACACTAAACTACACTACACATGCTTAAACTCTGAACATAAACAAACACCAGCAATGCCAGACCAAGACTTTGCTGGAAAATTCTAAGAAGTATTTATGAGTTTTATCTGACATGAGGAACTCTGCAAGAATGGTTAGGTACCCCTGATAAATGCAGTAAAACTGCAATATGTAAACTACCTCTGTTTCTAGGCAACAAGAGTTATCATCAGTTTAGTTTGGTTACACCTCAAAATTCAGTTTAAAATTTGTTCTTCCACTCAAATACAGAGCACTTTTTTGAATATGAATTTATAGTGGAAGCAAATAAACTTCTAGCTATTGGTTATGGTTGATGTTTAAAATATAGAGTACTTCTCTGAATATGACAATTGGGAACATGTACTTATGAAAATCAGCAACATGTATATCCATGCTAGCATCTCTAGATGTTGGTCTTATACTTGTTTTTTTAATGTACTTATGACAATCAGCAGAGAAGTTGGCTACATGTACTTATGACAATTTACAGGATTTTTTTAAACCCTACCCTGATTCTCCTTTCTTCCTCTTGCCGAAGAGAAGTTGGCTGCATAGGATGGTCCAACTCAGATCAACCTGCAGAAGTTCATTGTATAATTTTGTTTAGTTCCAAACAGTAGTTCAAGAAGTGCAAATAGCAGAAGTTTGAGAAAGCACTAACTGGAAAGTCTGGCGTTTCCTTGAAAACATGAAAGGGCCTGACTATGCATATAATTTTACAACAAGGCATCCACCATACAATTTTTATTAAAGGAAAAGACTTAAGTAACTTTATTTAAAGTTTCTGTTAAAGTTTAAATTAAAGTTTCAGTTAAAGTTTTAGTTATTTTTAAAGTTAAATTAAATTTTCACTTAAAGTTTCAGTTAAAGGAGAGCACTTGCTACTAGATTTTAGGGCTATTGTAAGCAGTGCACTACTGCACTATTGTTCATACTCCTACACTATTGCACTACTGGAATCCTCCTTCAAACTGCTGCAAGCAGGAATACTGATGCAAACCCTGGAACATGCAAGCAGTACAGGAGTACAACAAGACAAGAAGATGAGACAATATGGAGGGCACAAAATAAACTACTGAAAAGGTTTCTTTGTGTTGTACTCCCAAATTCAACCAAACAAATTAACTGAAACTTAACAGCGGCAGCAAGTGCTACACTATGGTTGTCCTCACTAAACTAATACAACCAAACAAATTAATTGAAGAAAAACTACTGAATATATACAAGCACTATAGTCAGATTACACAAAAGTACTGATGCAAGCAGTACAGTACACAAAACTTGCAAACTTACAAGCACTACTGCAACTTAATTAAGCTACTGGAGTAAGTGAAACAACTGCACTTAATTAAGCTACAGGAGTAAGTAACTCCATGGCGTACTCACTAGAGTACAGCTAAATGCAACAATGAGAAGAGTACTTGTACTCATAGCAGTTCAGAAGTGCAACTACTCTTTTGTGAAATGCAGTGCATCTACTTCAAATAAAATTCAGTAAATTTCCACCCAACAACTAGATAGGATGGCCATGAAATTTAGTGCATCTAATTCAACTACTCTTCAAGTATATGAATATTGTGAAAACTAAAAAACTTTGTCTTGATCCCCCACCACAAAGTATTGATGTTTGGTAAACATATTTGTTGACTAGGCTGATTTATACTTGCAGATTGTACAGTTGACTTTTTTCACATATTTGAGTTGGTATATAAATGTACAATTTCTCTGTTGTCACCACTCACCAGTATGAGGATTGATAATGTATTAAATAAATTTGACATTACATGCACAGAGTAATCATTGCACTACTCTGATGTGGGTAGTGGACTATCCATGCCATCCTGCTGTGGGTGTGTGGATGCAGGAAGGATGCAGTTTGACATTTTCTGTTTATTACTATAGGAAGTACAACCAACACACCACAGGGAGCTGATCCCTTGAAACATACATCCGAGCTACAGTCGGTCGAAACAAAACCTAATCCTATCGCTGAAAAGGAGAATCCAGAGTTGCCAAAAAATCCGAAAACCCATAGCAAAGTGGAGAAGAGGGTCGAGAGAGGGGACCTTGGCGTTGTTCTCGTGGCCGGCGGAGTAGCGGCGGTGTTGCTGGGCGTGGGCGACTGCTCCGGGGACGAGGAGGGAGGTGTTGCGGTGCCGGAGGCGGGGCCGCGGAGGCTTGGGCGCCTGTGGCTGCCCGGCTCGTCGGCAGAGGCGACCGTCGGAAGCAATGGATGGATCACGTCCTCCTCCTCCTCGTCCTGCACCCCGTGTGGTTGTCGGCGGTGGGATGGTTGCGGTTCGACGGCGGGATGGTTGGGGGCCGCGGCGGCTTGCTGACCGGTGGAGGGTGGATGGGGTGTCGACTTGTGGGCGGCGGAGGAGCTGCAGTGGTGGGGGGCGCGGGGGCGGCGGCGCAGTGGGTCGGGCCGGGGTAGCGGCGCGCAGTGGGGGCAGAGAGATGTGAGATGGGATCGGGGATGATTGGGGATTTTAGTCGGGGGAGGGATAGCAATGGCGCACCACCTAGGGGTGCGCCATAAGTAACTTTTTTTTAGATAGCAATGGCGCACCACCCGGCGGTGCGCCATAAGTAACTTTTTTGTATAGCAATGGTGCACCACCCAGCGGGGCGCCATAAGTAATTTTATTAATATTATTATTATTTGTTGCATCTAATAATATTTTAGAAAATGAATATGAATATGAAACAATAATAATTTTTTATGAAAACAGTAATAATTTTTTTAAAAATATCATCAAATTTGTTATTTGAAAATATAATCAAATTTGTTTTTTTGGATTTTTAGTTGCATTCATTTGTGAATTGGTGCGGGGGGTCGGCGGCGGCGGTGGAGCGGGGGAGGGTGCGGGGGGTCATCGGCGGCGGTGGAGCGGGGGAGGGTGCGAGGGGTCGTCGGCAGCAGTGGAGCAGGGGAGGGTGCGGTGGGTCGTCGGCGGCGGTGGAGCGGGGGAGGGTGCGGGGAGGGGGGGTACTCGGCGGCGAGGGGGAACTGGCGAGGGGGAATAGCGATCGAGATGGAGGGGGATCGAGATTGAGTGTCCTCATGAATATTCAATATTTTTTCATATTGAATATGAAAAAATATCATCAAATTTGAAAAAATATTCATGAATTCAAAAAGTGCCCATGAAATTTAAAAATATCCATGAGTTCAAAAAGTTCCCATGAAATACAATCAAGAAATGAAGGCTACAATTTAAATACAATCGATCTTAGCTAGCTATCTGTTCACAATCTTCTTTCCCTTATTTTTTGTAAATGGAGTTCTTCTCTTGAACGGACGTCCTTTAGGTAGGGTGGTCCTGCTTCTTCTTGTGGTGTATGCTAGTACTTCATCGTTGTCGTCATGTTCCATCTTCGGGTCGCCGTACTTGTCGAAGTCTTGCTCATTGGCGACTCCATCCATTCCGATATTCTTCCTTTTGCCTCTCCTCACGACAACATGACTGGGCTTTGACGGGTCGGTAATGAAGAAGCATTGGTCCACTTGGGAAGCCAGTACCCATGGCTCATTTTTCGCGGTGATGTTTGCTCCCGCGGTCTTGGACTTGGCTTCGGGTATAACCATGGTGGTGAAATACCGGTGTTGTTTTATGACGCTCTTGGCCCATCTGACACGGAACATCGGGACCTTCTCTCCAGCGTAGCTCAGCTCCCAGATCTCCTTGATCCTTCCGTAGTATCTGTCCTTGTCGTTACCGGTGTAGGATTCCATCGTTACCCCGGAGTTCTGATAACCATCGCTCTTCATGTCCTTTCCCTCGTTGTAGAATGTGTAGCCGTTGATATCGTACGCCTCATACATCATCAGGTTGTGCTCGGCACCCTGTGACAAGGCGAATATGAGTTGTTCTTCCGCGGAAGAATCCTCATGTAAAGGGTATGATAGAAGCTTCTGCTGGAACCAACGCGTGAAACATGAGTTGTGCTCTTTGATTATATCTCCGTCCATCCTCTGTTGGCCTCGGTCATTGTACGTCTTCTCAATAAAGGTTTTGTGCTCTACCACCCAAGGATCGACCACGTCTATGTGTTGTAACGCGACTAAATCGACATGCATTTCGCGGCGACCCTCACGGTGACCCCATCCAGCGAGCCTGTCGAGGTGCCTATTAACGGGCAGACCAAGGGGGTTCTCGATGCCAAGATAATTCGTGCAGTAGGAGATGCACTCTTCGGTCAGAAAGCCCCTGGCTATGCTTCCCTCTGGACGTGACATGTTGCAAACGTATCCTTTGATGATACCATTTATCCTTTCGAACGGCATCATGCTGTGCAGGAACATCAGCCCGAGTTGGATGATATCCTCCATGATATGGAGCAGCAGATGCACCATAACGTCGAAGAATGCGTGCAGGAAGTACATCTCAAGCTCGCATAGTATCACCACGATCTCTTCCTATAGCCTTCTGAGTTGCCTCACGCCAACCGACTTCCGAGAGATGACGTCGAAAAAGTTGCATAGGCCAAATAGCATTTCACGGACGTGCGCGTCCATGATCCCACGGATTGCAACTGGAAGTATCTGCGTCATCAGCACGTGATAGTCGTGAGACTTCATCCCGCTGAACTTCTGCTTCACTGAGTCTAGGTATCTGCTTATCTTCCCCGCGTAACCGTAAGGAAGTTTTACTCCTATGAGGCAGGTGAAAAACTGATCGATCTCCTCTTGACTTAGAGTGAAGCACGCGGGAGGGAAGTCATTTCCGGTCTTCTTGGCCTTTTTGGCTTTGCGACGACTTCCCGTGTCCTTCTTCGCCTCATCATCATCATCATCATTAGCGTGAAGCTCCTCCCTGATGCCCATTGATTTCAAGTCTGCCCTTTCTTTCGGCCCATCTTTGGTCCTCTCTGGCATGTTGAGCAGGGTACCAAGCAGACTCTCGCACATGTTCTTCGTGATATGCATGAATCAAGGCTGTGAGGCACACGGTGGATCTTCTAGTATGGCAAGTCCCAGAAAATAGACCTCGTTTTCCATACCTTCAGCAGCGGCTCTGGCGCCTTTTGCTTCTTTCCTGGCTCTGGCGCCTTTCCCGGCGGTGGGCACTCTTTCCAATTTTTCAATAGCTCATCTATTTCCTCGCTGCTCCTCGTACGCGGGCGTCTTTGGGGTTCGGTTTCACCATCAAACAGATCCTTGTGTTTTCTCTATGAGTCATCATCGCGAAGCCACCTTCGATGTCCCATGAACAAGGTTTTCAAAGACCCAGGATCTCTATCTAGCTGGCGATACATTGTGTCATCCATGTACCTGACGCATCCAGAAAATCCGTGGACCACCTACCCCGCAACATATCCGTAACCGAGATAGTCGTGTACCGTCGTGAGCAGTGCGGCTCTCATAGGGAAATATTCTTTCTCTGCGGCGTCCCATGTATTGGCTGGCATTTTCCACAGCGTGTCTAGCTCCTCTTTCAGCAGCCCCAGATACAGATTGATGTTGTTCCCTGGTTGTTTTGGCCCTTCAATTAGCATACTCATGTGAATGTACTTCCTCTTCATGCACAACTAGGGGGGAAGGTTGTACATCCACACAAACACATGCCAGGTGCTATGTGTGCTTCTCTGGCTGCCAAACAGATTGACTCCATCGGTGCTCGCGGCCATCATGATGTTCCTTGGATCGTCCCCAAATTCTGGGTATTCGAAGTTCAACGCTTGCCACCGGCTCGCATCCTTAGGGTGACTCGGCATCTTGTCTTTTTTATTTATCTCCGGATCATTTCCGTCATCTTCTCGCTTCTTCTCCTCCCTATCCGCGTGCCAACGCAGGAGCTTTGCTACCTTAGGGTCCGCGAAAGACCATTGCAGACGAGGAGTGATCGGAAAGTACCACACCACTTTTCAAGGAGCTTTCTTCCTTATCGGCTGACGCCGCACACCGGACATATGGTAGACTCTGCGTGCTCGTCCCGATAAATGATGCAATTGTTCATGCACACATGGTATTTCACGTGCGGTAAATCCAGAGGACACACAATTTTCTTCGCCTCCTCAAAACTGGTCGGGCACTTGTTCCCCTTGGGAAGATGGTCGTCCCAGAATGACATGTTCTCGTCGAAGCATGCGTCGGTCATTTTGTGTTTTACCTTCATCTCCAGAGCCATGAGCGTTACTTTCAGGCGGGTATCCTCTTGCCTGCATCCTTCATACAATGGAGTAACCACATCTATCTCCAGTTCATCCAGCTTGGCTTTCTCTCGGGCGGCAGCTCTTGCGTTATCCGTCTGCTTGAGAAGCAGCTCTTGAATATGAGGGTCCTGCACCCAGCCCATCGATGGTCCATCGTCGTCTGCTCCGGCATCTTCATCTTCATGATCATGCCCTTCGTCGGCTCCGGCATCTTCCTCATCATCATGTCCGACATCTTCTACATGATGACTGTGTACTGCATCTACTTCGTGATGATGTCCTGGAGATTCTTCGTCTTTTCGCCCACCCTCGCGCGGTTGTCTTGCTGCCCTTCCTCATTTCTTGCCCGGCCCCCGTGGACGACTTCATAATCATCTTCATCATCTTGCCACTGATAGCCATCCATGAAACCACGCAAGAGCAGGTGGTCCCGCACCTGTACGAAATCCGGGTCCATAAGGCTCCTCAGCTTGCATCTTCGACATAGACATCTTATCTCCGTCTCATTCTTTTGAAGCATCTCGGCCTTTGCGGAGCTCAAAAATCTATTCACGATGCCTTCGGTCATCATGCGGACCATGGTCGCCTACGGGGTAGAGCAAAACGATATTTTAGAACCAAGAAAAAATTTGGCATGACTTTGCCTAAAAATAGGACCAAAAAGAATGCATAGTGCCAAAATTCTCGCCGAAACGGAAATGAATCAACATTCCGGCAAAATATTGGCAAGTATCGCATTTCAAATACCAGTACCTGCAAACACGAACATATATGCAACACCACAAACATATGCAACACCACAAACATACATAGATCTAGCTAGGCCATAAAAAGTGCATGTGCACGTTGTTGGAGGGAGAAAAAAAGTAGATCTACAACATAAAGAAAGCGTTCCCCTTACTTATCTATCAAAAAAGGTAATTTAACCACTTAATTTGGATGAATCTATGGTGCAAATGAGGTGAGGAGGAGGAGGCAGCCGAGACAAGCTTGGAGAGGAGGAGGTGGAGAGAATGAAGTGGGGAAAGTGAGTGTGTAGGTGGCTGTCCAAAATATCTAGCTGGTCCCAGGTTACTATTGACGCACCACCTACAAATGCGCCATTAGTAACCTTGGTTACTAATGGCGCACCAGCTGGTGGTGCACCATTAGTAGTTTCGCAAAAAAAATAGTAGTGGCGCACTGTGTGGCTGGTGCGCCATTAGTATTTTTGGAAAAAAATTTGTTACTAGTGGCGCACGATGGGTCTGGTGCGCCATTAGTGTCTATCACACTAATGGCGCACCAACACATGGTGCACCACTACTATATAGTAGTGGCGCACCACATGTATGGTGCGCCATTAGTGTCTGTATCATCTATAGCCCTTTTCCTAGTAGTGGTTGTTTGCTTATTTTGATGAATCTATGGCTTGTGTCGGGGGGTATGAACCATAGAGAAGTTAGAATACAGTAGGTTTAACACCAATATAAATAAAGAATGAGTTCATTACAGTACCTTAAGTGGTGGTTTTCCTTTCTGACACTAACGGAGCTCATGAGATTTCCTGTTGAGTTTTGTGTTGTGAAGTTTTCAAGTTTTGGGTAAAGATTTGATGGAGTATGGAATAAGGAGTGTCAAGAGCCTAAGCTTGGGGATGCCCATGGCACCCCAAGATAATTTAAGGACAACCAAAATCCTAAGCTTGGGGATGCCCTGGAAGGCATCCCCTCTTTCGTCTTCGTCTATCGGTAACTTTACTTGGAGCTATATTTTTATTTACCAGATGATATGTCTTTTGCTTGGAGCGTCTAGTATGATATGAGTCTTTGCTTTTTAGTTTACCACAATCATCCTTGTTGTACACACCTTTTGGGAGAGACACACATGATTCGGAATTTATTAGAATACGCTATGTGCTTCACTTATATCTTTTGAGCTATACAGTTTTGCTCTAGTACTTCACTTATACCTTTTTAGAGCACGGCGGTGGTTTTATTTTGTAGAAATTATTGATCTCTCATGCTTCACTCATATTATTTTGAGGGTCTTTTAGAACAGCATGGTATTTGCTATGGTTATAAAATTGGTCCTAGAATGATGGGCATCCAAATTGGGTATAATAAAAACCATCATAGGAAGTGAATTGAATACTATGATCAACTTGATGCTTAATAATTGTTTTGAGATATGAAGGTGGTAATATTAGAGTCATGCTAGTTGAGTAACTGTGAATTGGAGAAATACTTGTGTTGAGGCTTGCAAGTCCCGTACCATGCACGTATGGTAACCGTTGTGTGACAAATTTGGAGCATTAGGAGTTGTTTTATTGTCATCCTTATGAGTGGCGGTCGGGGACGAGCGATGGTCTTCTCCTACCAATCTATCCCCCTAGGAGCATGCGCGTAGTGCTTGGTTTTTGATGACTTGTAGATTTTTGCAATAAGTATGTGAGTTCTTTATGACTAATGTTGAGTCCATGGATTATACGCACTCTTACCTTACCATCATTGCTAGCCTCTTCGGTTCCATGCATTGCCCTTTCTCACCTTGAGAGTTGGTGCAAACTTCGCCAGTGCATCCAAACCCCGTGATACGATACGCTCTATCACACATAAACCTCCTTATATCTTCCTCAAAACAGCCACCATACCTACCTATTATGGCATTTCCATAGCCATTCCGAGATATATTGCCATGCAAGTTTCCACCGTTCCGTTTATTATGACACGCTTCATCATTGTTATATTGCTTTTGCATGATCGTGTAGTTGACATCGTACTTGTGGCAAAGCCACCATGCATAATTTTTCATACATGTCGCTCTTGAGTCATTGCATATCCCGGTACACAGCTGGAGGCATTCATATAGAGTCATATTTTGTTCTAGTATTGAGTTGTAATTCATGAGTTATAAGTAAATAGAAGTGTTATGATCATCATTACTAGAGCATTGTCCCTAATAAAAAAATAAAGTCCAAAAAAGGGAAAGGCCAAATAAAAAAGGGAAAGGCCAAAAAAAAGCCCCCCCAAAAAAGGGGACAATGTTACTATCTTTTCCCACCCTTGTGCTTCACAATAGCACCATGGTCTTCATGATAGAGAGTCTCCTATATTGTCACTTTCATTTACTAAGTGGGAATCTTTCATTATAGAACTTGGCTTGTATATTCCAACGATGGGCTTCCTCAAAATGCCCTAAGTCTTCATGAGCAAGCAAGTTGGATGCACACCCACTTAGTTTATTTTGTTGAGCTTTCATACATTCATAGCTCTAGTGCATCCGTTGCATGGCAATCCCTACTCCTTGCATTGACATCAATTGATGGGCATCTCCCTAGCCCGTTGATTAGCCACGTCGATGTGAGACTTTCTCCTTTTTTTTGTCTTCTCCACATAACCCCTATCATTATACTCTATTCAACTCATAGTGCTATATCCATGGCTCATGCTCATGTATTGCATGAAGATTGAAAAAAGTTTGAGATTACTAAAGTATGAAACAATTGCTTGGCTTGTCATCGGGGTTGTGCATGATGAGAGCATTATTGTGTAATGAAAATGGAGCATGACAAAACTATATGATTTTGTAGGGATGAACTTTCCTTTGCCATGTTATTTTGAGAAGACATGATTGCTTAGTTAGTATGCTTGAAGTATTATTATTCTTTTGTCAATATGGACTTTTATTTTGAATCATTTGGATCTGAACATTAATGCCACAATAAAGAAAAAATACATTGAGAAATATGCTAGGTAGCATTCCACATCAAAAATTCAGTTTTTATCATTTACCTACTCGAGGACGAGCAGGAATTAAGCTTGGGGATGCTTGATACGTCTCCAACGTATCTATAATTTTTGATTGTTCCATGCTATTATATTACCCGTTTTGGATGTTTATGGGCTTTACTATACAGTTTTATATCATTTTGGGACTAACCTACTAACCAGAGGCCCAGCCTGAATTGCAGTTTTTTGTGTGCCTATTTCAGTGTTTCACAGAAAAGGAATATCAAACAGAGTCCAAATGGAATGAAACCTTCGGGAGCGATCTTGTTGGAACAAACGCAATCCAGGAGACTTGGAGTGGACGTCAAGAAGCAGCCGAGGCGGCCACAAGGGTGTAGGGCGAGCCCTAGGGGGGGCACCCCCCTACCTAGTGGGCCCCTCGTGGCTCCCCTGACCTACCTCCTTCTCCTATATATATCTACTTACCCAGAAACCATCCAGGAGCACCATGAAAAACTATTTCCACCGCCGCAACCTTCTGTACCCATGAGATCCCATCTTGGAGCCTTTTCTGGCGCTTCGCCGGAGGGGGGAATCGATCACGGAGGGCCTCTACATCATCACCAAGGCCTCTCCGATGAGTTGTGAGTAGTTTACCACAGACCTTTGGGTCCATAGTTATTAGCTAGATGGCTTCTTCTCTATCTTTGAATCTCAATACAAAGTTCTCCTTGATCTTCTTGGAGATCTATTTGATGTAACTCTTTTTGCGGTGTGTTTGTCGAGATCCGATGAATTGTGGGTTTATGATCAAGTTTATCTATGAGAAATATTTGAATCTCCTCTGGATTATTTTATGTATGATTGGTTATCTTTGCAAGTCTCTTCAAATTATCAGTTTGATTTGGCCTACTAGATTGATCTTTCTTGCAATGGGAGAAGTGCTTAGCCTCGGGTTCAATCTTACGATGTCCTTTCTCAGTGACAGCAGGGGCAGCAAGGCACGTATTGTATTGTTGCCATTGAGGATAAAAAGATGGGGTTTATATCATATTGATTGAGTTTATCCCTCTACATCATGTCATCTTGCTTAATGTGTTACTCTGTTCTTATGAACTTAATACTCTAGATGCATGCTGGATAGCGGTCGATGTTTGGAGTAATAGTAGTAGATGCAGAATCGTTTCGATCTACTTGTTGCGGATGTGATGCCTATATACATGATCATGCCTAGATATTCTTATAACTATGCACTTTTCTATCAATTGCTCAACAGTAATTTGTTCACCTACCGTAATACCTATGCTATCTTGAGAGAAGCCACTAGTGAAACCTATGGGCCCCGGGTCTATTCTTTATCATATAAGTCTCCAATCTACTTTATTTTTCAATCTTTACTTTTCAATCTATATCATAAAAATACCAAAAATATTTATCTTATCATATTATCTCTACAAGATCTCACTTTCGCAAGTGGTCGTGAAGGGATTGACAACCCCTTTATCGCGTTGGTTGCGAGGTTCTTGTTTGTTTGTGTAGGTGCGAGGGACTTGTGAGGAGCCTCATACTGGATTGATACCTTGGTTCTCAAAAACTGAGGGAAATACTTACGCTACTTTGCTGCATCACCCTTTCCTCTTTAAGGGAAAATCCAACGCATGCTCAAGAGGTAGCACATTCCTTTTCTAGTGTTTGCTATATTCAGAGTCTCTCACCCTCTTCACCAGATCCAAACAGGACTGTGTTGGCCTCTTGTCTCTCTCTCTCTCCCCCCCCCCCCCTCATAGCTGGTGAAGGAGGCGTCCGGATCCCGTCGCATGGGGAAGGGGAGGAGGTGCAGCATTCACTCTATCGCCTTCGGCGAGGGAGGCAATCCACTGCCGGCTGCGTTGTTCTCTTTCACCCTGTGCTTGTGCGAGAGGGCCACCGACCCCTTTCTTCCTCGCTGTCGTACGTAGTGTGGGCAGATCCGGCCTCCGGCCGCACGCCTTGCCACATTCCGACGACCCTAAGGTATAAGTTTCTTTGAAACCATCATTGCTCTAGCTGCACGCGGATCTCTTTCGAGTCTGTAGTTGAATCTAGGTCTTGGTTCAAAGAGGAAAGAAGGGTGCGGTGGGGTGGAGCATGAATATAGGACGTGGTTCAATGAGGAAAGGAGGTAGGGAAATTAGTATAGATTGGCTATCCACCCGCTTTGTTGGTCGAAAAGGGAAAAAGGGGGTAACCCATTACACACATCTGTAAGGAACCGATCTCTTTGTTGAAAAGGGAAAGAAACTGGGGGGTCAGATAGTTTGGACAGGACTAGATTTGCTGCCCTCACATACGAAAATGGTTCAAAGAGAACAAATATGGGACCAACGCAGGTATGCTGCTTGGCTACATACTTTGCATCACCCATTTATACGTGTGCACGCACATGGTGCTGGCATGTCCTATGTCCCATACAACTATTTTGATGTTGTTAATCTAAGAATGCCGCTGGAAAATTGAAGCAATGCCACTACTAAAAGTAAATTACATTTTTTAACGAATGTTGTTTTAAGAGAATGTCTTTGTTAATATGAATCAATGCAACCGTTTTAGAAATGCTACTATCCTACTTTGTCCATCAAGATAAGTTAGATGCTTCTTTTTGTCGCCGTTTGTTTCATCCTCTTTTATCGGCCAGAAATGTCACACCGACGACTTTGCTTGATTCAGTGCAACTGCACAAAACGAGATTGGATTTCCTATTCGTGTTGGCAGATTCGTAGGTGATCTTGTGTGCGTCATGACAGGTTGGTACTTGCCTTCATCCACATGATTGTGTAGTGTATTTTGAGATGTTGTGCTACTTGTATACATATTGTTTTAAATAAATGTTGAATTGAAGCTATTGTATTGCTCTCTTTTCCCATTAAGTAGTGAACAAAAATGGTACCAACCCAGACATGATGCTTGTTGCTTTGTTACAACAAACTCTGCTTCACCCCTTTATAAGTAGATGGAAGCAAATGGTGTTGTTACGGCCACTCTCCCCTGGAACTATTTATGCTTTTTGTTAATCTAATGCCGCTAGTAAAATTAAGCAATGCCACTCTCAGAATTAAGTACTGAATCTTAGTTCAAAACTGCAACACTTGTTATGGATTGGCGGAATTACCATTTTTGTGGCCGCATGCTTCATCCTCCTTTATTTGCCAGTAATTGATTCCTATTTTGCGTCTGATAAAACAGCGATATCTATTCAACTTGTTGCTATTGCGACATTTTGCTTCGCTACGTGAAACACTTATGTTTTAATAGTGTTTTGTGCAGTTCAACTTGAATGGCACATCAGCAACTTTGCTTAATTTTGGTGGAACTGCACAAAAGGAGATCATATTTTTGTTCAAATCCTCCTCGTGAGTTGTTTCAAATCTTGGTCAAGAAAGGCCAATACCGACTTTCATCCACATGATGGTGCAGTGTGCTTTGAGATGTTGTGCTACTTGTATTGGTACTGTTTTGGATAAATGTTGAATTGAAGCTACTGAACTGTTGTCTTTTACCATTAAGTGAGCAAAAATTGTTCCAAGCTAGACATGATGCTTGTTTCTTTGGTACAACAAAACTCTGCATCACCCCCTTTATAAGTAGATGGAAGCACATGGTGTTGTTGCGCCCACCCCCCTGGAACTATTTATGCTTTTTGTTAATCTAATGCCGCTGGTAAAATTAAGCAATGTCACTCTCAGAATTAACTACTGAATCTTAGTTCAAAACTGCAACACTTGTTAGGGATTGGCGGAATTACCATTTTTGTGGCCACATGTTTCATCCTCCTTTATTTGCCAGTAATTGATTCCTTTTTTGCCTCTGTTAAAACAGGGATATCTATTTAACTTGTTGCTATTGCAACATTTTGCTTTGCTACGCGAAACACTTATGGTTTAAGAGTGTTTTGTGCAGTTCAACTTGAATGTCACACCAGCGACTTTGCTTAATTTTGGTGGAACTGCAGAAAAGGAGATCGAGATTTCATATATGTGTTGGGATTTCTTTCAAGTCCTCCTCATGAGTTGTTTCAAATCTTGGTCAAGAAAGGTTAGTACCGACTTTCATCCACATGATGCTGCAGTCTGCTCTGAGATGTTGTGCTACTTGTATTGGTACTGTTTTGGATACATGTGGAATTGAAGCTATTGAACTGACGTCTACCATTAAGTGAGAAAAAATTGTTCCAACCCAGACATTATGCTTGTTTCTTTGTTACAACAAAACTCTGCATCACCCCCTTTATAAGTAGATGGAAGCACATGTTGTTGGTGCACCCACTCTCCTCTGGAACTGTTTATGCTTTTTGTTAATCTAATGTCGCTGGTAAAATTAAGCAATGCCACTCTCAGAATTAATTAACTACTGAATCTTAGTTCAAAACTGCAACACTTGTTAGGGATTGGCGGGATTATCATTTTTGCGGCAGCATGTTTCGTCCTCCTTTATTGGCCAGTAATTGATTCCTTTTTTGCCTATGTTAAAATGAATCAGTCGCATTTTTTAGGGATGGTACTATCATGCTTTGTAGTTCTTTCTACATGTTTAACCTAGGTATTGTTAAGATAATGTCTCTGCTAAAATGAATCAGTCGCATTGTTTTAGGAATGGTACTTTTCTGCTTTGTCGTTCTTTATACATGTTGAAACAAGGCATTGTTAAGATAATGTCTCAGTTAATATGAATGAATCACACTGATGGAGAATTGCTACTCTCTTGCTTTGTTTCCCATTAAGATAAGGTATATCAATAGGTGTTTTTCTTCTAGGAGTACAAGTCATCAACCATTATTTCTCAGTACTTGTTTCCCTTATACCTATTGTTGCTTACAGGGATATCAAAATTAAAGCTCAGTTTTATTCCAACTTTGATTTTAGTTGAACTGCACAAAAGGAGCCAATGTGACTAAGGCAAATTGTTGTATTACTGGGTCCAGTTGGTCGTACCACTTTGCAGAAAGAAGCAACCACTGTTTGCGCTACATTACAAAAGGTAACTGGATCGAGAAGCTTTACAGAGTATTAGTAGACGCTGGTGACATGACTAGTCTACAGAGAGCATAGGTAACTTTACAACACGTGGAGTGCATTGAGCAAAAAGTGCCCAAACAAGTACAAGAAGCCATGACAGGACTCCAAGTCTGGCAATGTCATTCTAAGCAACAATGATGGGGCATCTGGGTATGGTAATCTGTTTACCATACTTTCAGTTTGTTAGTTCACCGATTGGTGGGCTGACACTAGGGCCAATATCCATGTGTGTGCTGATGTGTCTTTGTTTTTTGCAGCATATAAATAGGAAATCCACAGGGATGCTCAGCTTGATTTTAGTGGAACTGCACAAAATGTTGAAATTGTTTGTGTCCTCCATAATACTTCATCATGCACAATACATCGAATGGTTCTCTAATCATTCGTCGTCACCTTGAGCCATCGTACTATCAGCTGACAAACTGATGAAAAACCTTGCCCGTTCCACAATCATAGGCATTACACATTTTGAATGGGAAAAGATTTTCAAAGTTTAATCATTGATGTTAGCAAGAAGAAATTAGTTTAATATATTGGAACTGGAAAACCTTGTCAAATTTTGCTCATTGATGTTAGCCAGAAGACATGCATTTGATATTTTTGAGTGGGACGCCCTTTGTTGTGAGCAGTGTCGATCATTTTTTCCTATTCCTGCATTCAGTTTAGAAGTAAATAGTTACTCTGCTGAGATGCATAGTCACATGAATGTTGACTTATGTAAGGTATTTTAAGAGTTTGTTTTGAATATTGTGTATGTAATGCCAGGCCTTGTGTGTTTGATTGCAAAGTTGAGCTTGGAATGTTGTGTCATGTGGCATCACGAGCTGTTCATCGTGCCTCCTGAGAATAATGCTTCGTATTGTTTTGCATGCTGATCTAATGCCAGTGATTTGCATGTTAAGAAGATCATCCTCTTCTGTTGTTTATCTGCTTAAGAAGTTCATCGTCTTATGTTTGATTCATAGCCTATACGACAAGTTGGGTAGGTTAGACGTGAAACCATATGATCTTCCGACCAACTTATCATCTTAGACCATGATTGGATCATCGTTTTCCAGCCAAAACCGCTTGTAAAACTCACGCTTGTAAATAAAAGCAGATGGTCTCGGGTGAAGCGCTTGGTTGGTCGATTTCGACTAGTATAATATACATTGGTCTCTCAAATTACACGCGTAACTCGCCGGTTTTACTTACAGACCTCGGGCCCTCGGTTTCATTACGCCTGTATTTTACGCATTGTTTCCGATGACGAGTAAATTACACTTGTATCTTAATATAGGTGTGAAATAAACCAGAGCTCCCAAGCGCGGCCTTACCGTTTCATGCCATCTTAGTCTCTCGAAGGTGCTCATAGGTGTCCGATGATCCTGGCTTCCTGAATGAGCAGCGGGCGCTGTATCAGACCATCTATAGGGCCCACGAGGCCCTCTCCGTCATCCTTCGAGTTGTTGCGCTTGCTGTGGCGCCGATCATTGTCAACATGGTCAACAAACATGAGGATTCAGGAGATGACTTTATTTTGACTGGATGACAGTAGGGACCTACTAGGGCCATAGCCGTACGTACGCAAGTGCCACCTTATTATGTACAACTATAATTTTTTTGCTTCCTCCTGGTTTCCTCACATCACGGTCCCACACCATTGTCAACCTATGTAGTCAATATAAACGAGTGAATTGCCCAAGGAGCGGCCGACAGTTGGGACGAAGCAACTCGAGTAGTATTTGTGTTTTTGAGGTGTGAGCACTGCAGAGTTTTTCTTGAGCGACGTTTTCGTTGTTGTTCAGAGGAGAGCAGGGTATTAACTGGGCAGGTTCTGGCCCATCTAGCCCAAGCCAGATATCTAGCCTAGATATTAATTTTTTTCAAGCTAAAAATGGCTAGCCCAGCTATACTTTTTTTTGAGGAATACCCAGGCAAGGTCAACTTGTTATTCTCCGCCCCGCTGGGCTGCAAATCTTTCCTAGGAGGGATGCATTAGGCTTAATCGGAAAATGCGCTTTAAGAAATAATAAATGGGATGTAATTATAAAAACTGGGCAGTAACTATAGAAAAATGCACCAATCACGTAATTAGTTTATAAAATATTGTTTTTGGACTTTGAAAATTTTAATTTCATTAATTGTTGCACGCGCAATGTTTCATTGGATTTTTACGTAATACAAATTTATATTTAATCTGACTAGAAATTTCTGGACAAAAATATTTCGGATCCCATCAAAATGTGGGAAATTTTATTGAATTCTGTTTTCAACAGTTGGTTGAAATTATTAATCGTTGTCCTAGCTAGAAAATGGGTTGTACTTCTAACAAACTGTAAATGGGTTGTAGTAAATTCCATTAGAATTCAAAAATGGGTTGTACATTCTTACAAATTACAAATGGGCTATAAGTTGTCTGCCACACACTTGTGGGCCTACTAAGTTGATGCGTCCCCTGAAAAAAGTAAGTTGATGTGCATGCAAGGCTTTGTCAACTTATAGTCAACACACGGTTCTAGCAGTAGTGGACGTTGGATGTCCATCCAACGGATGTCGTGCTTCATCTTCAATCTCGGAAATTCTAGCTTCAGCCGCCCAAAAAATGATTCCTCCCCCTGACATCTGGGGCACACCATTTTGGAGGATGACCTGTGGGCCTACTAAATTGACGCGTACCAAGGGCTTTGTCAACTTAGTCAATATAAACGATTCTAGCTGCAGTGACCATACGATGTCCATCCAATGGCTATCATGCTTCTTCAACCTCTGGTCTTCTTGCTCTAGCCGCCCAAAGCAGCACCGGTCATGCCGCCTGCTCCTGTCTCCTGTGATCGGTTGTGCTGCCGCGGAGGCCTCATCGCCCCTACTATTCCCACCTCTGGCCAGACCATCCCTCCGCTCACCCACACCCCCTGTTATTCTGCGGCGACGGTAGCCTCACACCGAACCTGAACCAGTGAACCCTCGTACTCCTCTCCATGTGGGCATCCACCGCTGCGTCTTCCCCGGCTCCGCGTTGTCCCCTTCCTAGGCCTGGTTCTCTCGGCACGGCGTGGTCAATGTGGTCAAGGAACGACTTCCATCGGACGTGGACTTTACGTGGAGAGGCTGATAGCTGGGTCTACGACCGTACACAAGGAAATGCCTCGTTATTACGCGGAAAATAATGATTCCTCCAGCTGACATCTGGGACCCAACGGAAGGGCCTCTGTATTTTGCGAAAAAAACGTTCCCCCCGCTGACAGGTCAGACCCACCAGCTATATCTTTGCACACAAGGAAGTGCCTCCTTATTACGCACAAAAAAAATGAATACTCCCCCTGCTAGCTGGGACCCAACATAGTGGGAGGATGACTTGTGGGCCTATTAAGTTGACGGGGACGAAGGGCTTTGTCAACTTAGTTAATATGAAGGATTCTAGCTCTAGTGACCGTATGATGTCCATCCAACGGCAATAGTGCTTCTTCAACCTCTGGTCTTCTTGCTCTAGCCGCCCAAAGCAGCGCCGGTCGTGCCGCTGGCTCCTGCCTCCTGTGGCCGGCTGTGTTGCCGCGGAGGCCTCACCGCCCCTACTACTCCCACCACTGGCCAAGCCATCCCTCTACTCACCCACACCCCCTGCTATTCTGCAGCGACGGCAGCCTCACACCAAAGTCAAACCAGTGAACCCTCATACTCCTCTCTGCGTGGGCATCCACTGTTGCGCCTTCCCCGGCTCCGCGTCGTCCCCTTCCTAGGCCTCATCGTCGTCCACTGCCTTGGTGCTCTCGGTGCGGAGTGGTCAACGTGGTCAAGGAACGACTTCCATCTGAAGAGTACTATATGTGGAGAGGCCGACAGCTGGGTCCACGACCACAGCAAGGAAGTGCCTCCTTATTACGCGGAAAATAATGATTCCTCCACCTGACAGCAGGGACCCACCAGATGGGCAACCGTATTTCGCGAAAAAAACATTTCCCCCTGACTGTTGGGACCCACCAGCTACATCTTTGCATGCAAGGAAGTGCGTCCATATTACACGCAAAAAACCGATTTGCCCCCTGACTGTTGCGACCCACCAGCTACATCTTCGCACGCAAGGAAGTGCCTGACAGTCGGGACCCACCTGGTCGAAGCGTATGCAGCGTTGTCATTCTGGTCGTGAACGTGTATGTACATGCTGGTCGATGTAGAGGCGCACACGTGTCGTAGTAGAGGCGCGCACATAGCATGTACACGTACGTACAATGGCCAGGGTGTAAGAAAGAAAATACGACCATGTGCGTACATATGGGCGGGGTCTCGAACGCCTACTCACGCATATGTATGGCCAGGGCTCGTGTACATGGCTGGATCGGAATGGAGAAACTGCGTCGTCGTCATGTTCATGGGGAGCCAACCGGCTGGGTCGGAACGAAATGCGTCATCGTGTTCATCGGGAGGGCTTGGACGGAACAACCGATGGAAACAAGGCCTGGCATACCGCAGAACAGAGGAAACAGCCTTGTGTTTGACCGGCCACGGTCAAAACGAGATCATGTTCATCGGGAGGGGTATGGCATACCGCAAAACAAAGGAAACGGACTTCTGTTGGACCTCCTATGGTCGAAACGGGGTCCTGTTGATCGGGAGGGGTGTGGCGTACCGCAAAATGGAGGAAACGGCCTTGTGTTGGAGCGCTACGGTCGAAACGGGGGTCCTGTTCATGAGGATGGGTGTGGAGTACCGCAAAACGGGACTCCACAAGATACTGTTCATCTCCACCGACGACCTTCTCCAGCCTCCACAGGCTACTATTCATCCACCATCGACCTTCTCCAGCCTCCACATGCGAATGTTCATCCACGGGCTCGTGTTCATCGAGCCTCCATCACGCGCTCCTCCATTGTCTATTGTTTAACGAGCCCTCTCCACGGGGTCCTGTTCAACCACCCCTCCACGGGCTGCTGTTCATCCAGCCCTCCATCGGCTACTGTTCAACCAGTCCTCCACCGGCTACTATTCAACCTTCCCTCCACAGGGTCCTGTTCATCCATCCCTCCACGGGGTCATGTTCATCTATGCACAACCAGCTCGATTGACCGGGGTCCTATTCATCGAGTGGCAACACCATGGGGTTCTGTTCATCCAACCAGCACCGGGAACTGTTCATCCAAACCCCCTAAGCAACACTCACTGTTCATCCAGAGGCAGCATCGATCGGCTTGAATTAGCAGCAGTAGCGAAGGAATCGCTCGAACGCTCGGGTTCCGTAACGCATAGCCTGTAGTGCAATTGCTCGGGTTCAGTTAGAGCCCAACGCCTCGCACCCATGCACGTACGTGTATGAGAGAAACACGCATCACTCGGCCCCCGACCAACCACCGTAACCGGGAACTCCCCGAAACTTTCCTCACCCTCGCTTCTACCACGGTTTTTCCATCATGGACGGCCCAAATAATGTCATGCAGCAACGTCTCCGGCCCGCCCAGGACGAAAAGCCCATTTTCTGTCATGATTTTTTGCCATAGAAGTAGGATCCCACCACATCGATGATGATACCGGGTTTTGTCACAATTATTGTCATAGAAGTGTCATAAGCATGACAGAAAAAAATCTCATTCGGCCCAAAATGTCACGGATGTGTCTTTTTTTGTAGTGTAGAGCTTGGTATAAATGCTTGACTAAGTTTCTTCTTGATAAAGGGTTTGAAATTGGTAAAATTGATTCTACACTCTTCACCAAAAGGGTTAATGGAGAATTATTTGTGTGCCAAATTTATGTTGATGATATCTTATTTAGATCAACTAACCCTCATTTTAATGAGAAGTTTGGGAAGCTTATGTCAGAGAAGTTTGAGATGTCTATGATGAGTGAACTCAAGTTCTTTATTGGTTTGCAAATCAAGCAAACTAAGGAGCGAACCTTTGTCTCTCAAACGAAGTATACCAAGGACTTATTCAAGAAGTTCAACATGCAACAATGCAAAGGTATGAATACCCCCATGCCTACTAGTTGACATCTTGACTTGACAAAGGATGGCGAACTGGTCGACCAAAAGGTTTACCACTCTATGATTGGTTCATTGTTATATCTATGTGCATCCCATCCCGATATCATGCTAAGTGTATGCATGTGTGCACGATATCAAGCAGCCCCCAAAGAATGTCATCTTAAGGCTGTGAAAAGGATAGTGAGATACTTAATAGATACACCAAATTTTTGCATTTGGTATCCTAAGGGGTCTTCTTTTGATCTTGTTGGCTACTCTGACTCGGACTATGCCAGTGACAAGGTTGATAGAAAGTCCACTTCGGGTACTTGTCAATTTCTTGGTAGATCTCTTGTGTCTTGGTCCTCCAATAAACAAAAGTCAGTATCCTTATCCACCGCCGAAGCGGAATACATTGCTGTTGGTTCATGTTGTGCTCATTTACTTTGGATGACCCAAACTCTCAAAGATTATGGGATATATGTGAAATATGTTCCATTGCTTTGCAACAATGAGAGTGCTATTAAGATTGCTCATAATACAGTGCAACATTCTTGAACTAAGCATATTGAAGTTCATCATCATTTCATTCGAGATCATGTTTCTAAGGGAGATATCAAACTTAAGCATGTTTGTACCGATAAGCAATTGGAGGATATATTCACTAAACCACTCGATGAGAAAGTGTTTTGCAGGTTGAGAGGTGAATTGAACATCATTGATGCTTCAAATTTGGAGTAGAAACTCCATGTGGATGCATGGAAGGCATGAGCCTTATTATGACTAATCCTTGACCTTTCTCATATGATAATGATCATATGTCTTAAATACACTTGTAATCTTGCATGCTATCTAACCCTTGTAGGTACTTGGATAAGCCCAACTCTATGAGATTGCAACTCAACCACATTTTTAGCAATCTCTACATCTCCAAGTCTCTACAAAATGGTGGATGAAGACAAGGACGTACAAATCCATTCGATATATCCTTCGACAAATTCCTATATCAAATTTCATGATTGTCATTTTGGATACACAAGTGTTCTTCCTTGCAAGACTAACCCATGTAGGAAGATGAACTTAAACTACAAGTGGCTCTCTCAACTCTTGATGATCTACATCAACTTAAGCACCCTACACAAGTTTAACGACATGACCAAGTTCATCACCATCACCCAAGGTAAGTCATTCCATCTTAGAGAAGCTTAACACCAAGACATGGGTCAAAGCAACTCAACAAGATGAGAATACATCAAAATGCTTAAACGAAAAATGGCAACCCCAATTTGAGCTTAAACGATGAGTATGACCTATGATCAAGTGTCTTCACTTGACTCCTAAGTCAATATACTCTAAAATAGGTGACTTTGTCGCCGACCAATTCTAGATGATGTTCTCTGTTGTTTCTTTGTGCCCTTGCATTTGTCTCATGCATGCTAGTTTCCCTTTCAAAAAAAACTTCATCTAGATCTCTCTTTCCTTTCTTCGTTATTTTCTGCATTTCCCTGCATCCAATTCTTTGCAAATCATTCAGTTAATTCCTTGCATATCCTTGTGAGATCTTAGTTGCCTAAGTGAGCTAAGGTGACAAGAAGTTACTCTCTGGGTTGAACTCGGTCTCACCGTATTGGTTTCTTCGGCTGAACCAAATCAACTCGGTGCCACCGATTGCAACCACTTGGTGCTACAGATTTCAGTCCTGAGACAAACTCTGTGTCACTTGCATTCTACATATTTGTCCCAGCTCCACTCTCCGTAACTTGTCCTCTACCAGCATCAATAGTACACGTGGCTTTGTAATGTGACTCCAGGACCAAACCTACTTGAATCATGCTCCAGAAGTCCCTTCTTAGAAATTGATGTCAAAGGGGGGGGGGGGGGTAGAGAGAGCACATCAAATCTTATCACATAAGAGAGAATACACTCATAAAAGCTTCTCTTGATGCTCTTATTCTTTAGAGGAAAGTTGTTTCATGCCTTCAAGAGGGGAAAGACATGATAGTATATGTTATGCCTTTTATCTAGGTCTGGTTATTTTCTTGTTTGCTCTGATTTTCTGCTACCTTATCTACTCCCATTATCCCATGTCAGATTCGGGGGGATAAAAACATCTAAGGGAAGAAAACCTTTGGAATTCATTGCATATCTTTATTCTTGGAGACATGTCAATATCCAAATAGAGTACCTAGTACTCACACTCCACATGTCATCCCAGTCTTGGTATTCTTGTGCTCTTTAGTTCTTGCTCTGTCTATTAGATGTTCTTGTGTTATCTAACCTTGTTTACCTAGGTACATCGTCTTCAAGATAGCTCAAGACCACAAGGTAAGTATATGCATCACACTCATGTGCATGAAGATCTCTTGTTGTGGTACATATTGTTTGTGAGAGAGAATCATGAACATGAAGGTATAATTCAAGTATCTATATCATTTGCTCTGATGCATATAGCCAAGACACATGTAACTCATTGCTAGCTCAGACATGTTTACACATTCTCATACTCTTATGATCTATCATCACATGATTGCATACATGTAGGGGGATCCAATGCATGTTGCATGTCTTTCCAAAGCTTTACTTGCTATTTCCTTATATCTTTATCTAAAGCTTTGATGTATGCTGTCATCAATTACCAAAAAGGGGGAGATTGAAAGCACAAGTGCTCCCTGGGTGATTTTGGTAATTCATGACAACATATCTCTTGTTGGATTAATATTTCTACCTAGAGCATTTCAGAAAAGTTCAACATTGGAGTGGCTTGGACATGGACAAGAGGATGTGGAACCCCTTCCAGATGCTAAGGACAAATATTGGCGAAAACTCAAGACTCTACATTTTCTAGTTTAGTGATCCAGGATCACATTGAGTCCATAGGAAAGCCAATACTATTAAAAGGGGATGAGGCTTTGCTTAATGGCTTCCTTGCTCAAAGTGCTTAGTGATATGCTCCAAAAACCCCAGCCACTTTCTCCCATCCACATATGTCCTAAACCTAAATGTCAAACTCGGCCCCACCAACTTTGTTTATCTTGCGCCACCGAGTTTCATCTTTTTCAGCCACTGCCAAACCCTAGTCACTTCGGTCTCACCGATGGGATCTCGGTCTCATCGAGATGGGCTTGCAAACTCTTTGTGATCTATTGCAACAGTTTCAGTCTACCTGTCGGAGTAAATGACCACGGGTAGCCTAGCCGGCTCCCTTTGGCCCTTAGAAAAAACAATGGGCTAGCCGAGCCTTGAAGCGCCCAAGACACGGGGCCGCCTTCCTCCGGCCGGCTATCACATAGGCCGGCGACTGGAAGGGGGCCCGGCCATAAACTCTCTTGGAGGATGCCACAATAGGGCCGTCTCCAAGAAGCCGGCCGAGGAACGGCCGACTCCAAGAAGCCGGCCCAAGAATATCGACTCCAAGAAGCCGGCTCCTGGCAGGCGGCCATGGGCCGTACCCTAAAAGCCCGCACCCCCATAATGACGATGGGATGGGGCATGGCTATAGTGGACCCTGCCACCCCCGAATGTCCGAACATGCATGGCTATAGTGCGCCGTACGGGGTGACCATCTCCCGTCCAGCGTAACACTGTTGCCATGTAGAGCATGACGCCTACCACGACGGGATGCCAGTACAGCCCGTAGGCAGCAGGCCCCTTCGGTCAGAGAGACGCCCGTAGGCGGCCTGGCCTCCTCCAGCCAGCCTGAGGTTGGGCCGGCTTCCTATAGCCGGCTTGCTCCCTTCCTCAGGGTGCGCGCACCATTAAGGAGACGAGACGAGGTAAGGCTACAGTGAGAGCCCGCCAGCCCTACTAGCTCTCCAGCCCTCACCCTCGGGCTTTGTCTATGGCATCGTGACCTGGCAAACCAGCGATGGCTGAGACCCGCTCGAGGGCCATGACCCGAGGACGTAGAGCGTCGACATCTAACCAAGCTTGCGCGTTAAAGGGGGGGGTACCTGAGCATCGCGACTCAGGGCTCCTACTGGCTCTCCAGCCCTCACCCTCTGGCTTTGTCCACGGCATCGCGACCTGGCAAACCAGCAACGGCTGAGACCCGCTCGAGGGACGGGACCCGAGGACGTGGAGCGTCGACATCTAACCAAGCTTGCACGTTAAAGGGGGGGGGTACCTGAGCATCGCGACTCAGGGCTCCTACTGGCTCTCTAGTCCTCACCCTCTGGCTTTGTCCACGGCATCAGGACCTAGCAAACCAGCGACGGCTGAGACCCACTCGAGGGCCGGGACCCAAGGACATAGAGCGTCGACATCTAACCAAGCTTGTGCGTTAAAGGGGGGGTACCTGAGCATCGCGACTCAGGGCTCCTACTGGCTTTCCAGCCCTCACCCTCTGGCTTTGTCCACGGCATCGCAACCTGACAAACCAGCGACGGCTGAGACCTGCTCGAGAGCAGGGACCCGAGCACGTAGAGCATCGGCATCTAGCCAAATTTGCAGGAACACATCACAAGTTAAGGCCCAGTGCCAGGCGCAACCCGCCTTGAGGTAGGGCCCCGTGAGTCCCGCTGGCTCACGGGTGCCCAGATACACCTCCTCAGGCCCTACCGTGCCAGCCACGTGTCAGGGAGGGGTTGTACACGCCCCGGGGGCTCCTCCCGGAGGGGAGCCCCCTCCCACGCACCAGTGGAAGCACCATGCTCCATGCTGGCTGATGACACTGCCGAGGAGCGGCTATGCCCGTACACATACGGAAGCACTATGCTCCGCGCTGGTGATAAACAACTGAGGGTGGCCCCCCGGCCTCATCAACCTCAGGGAGCCTAGAGCTTAGTGTCTGGCCTCATCGCAACGCCTTCCCTCGGGAGTGTCGCACGATGGGGCTGGGCCCGGGGGCTGCACCTGGGTCACGCCCAGACGCACGCCACCCAGCCAGGCCCCTCGGGCCTGGTTCGTCGCACGTCCCTCCCCGAGCGGAGCCAAGGTACGAAGGCCATTTGAGCGTCAAGGGGGACTCCAGAGCATCGCGACTCAGGAGCCTAACTGGTCACGTAGCCCCTCACTCCTTAGTTCCGAAAGGCTATCGGCGGTTGAGGTATGCGCGGGGCCGGGCTCTGCAGACGTAGAACGGTAGATTCACCCAAACATCTCACCTCCCTACTTGTTGTTCGTGCGCCAAGGGGTACTCCTGAGCATCGTGACTCAGGAGTCTAACCTGTCATGTAGCCCCTCACTCCTTGGTCTCGTCCTGGTTTCCGGTCGGGGCTAACAGCGGCTGAGGTATGCGCGGGGCCGGGCTCTGCCGGCGTAGAACATAAGCAAGTAGGAAGAGCGCAAATTTCAAGGAATTCAAAAGCAAATATTACAGTCCATAACTGTTATCACGACACCAAACAGAAGTTTAAACGCCTCCCCGAGGCATGATGCATGTTGCAGGAGCTAAAAGCAGGACAAGAACCACAACGAAGTCATTTGTTGGCAGCAGAGCTGCGCGGAGTGGGTTCGCCTCGTGAAGTCGGAGGACCGGCAACGCCTCACTTCGGCTTGGTGTTGAAGGCCCGGAACTTCGCCAGCCGAGCCTCCGCACGACCCTTCACGGCCTCAGCAGTGGCAGCGGCAAGCTCGCCGCTCGCTGGCTCCAACAGGCTGTCGAGGTCAACGTTGGGATCATGAAGGTAGACGTGGGTAAGGACCCACGTCAGTGCTGCAGAAGACAAGACACACGCCTCGGCCTCAGCCGTAGGGCCAAGGCCAAGGGTGACATCTTCAAGAGCACGGACCAGGAAAGGGAGCAGCTTGGCGGGTCCGTCCTCGGTGCCGGCCAGCGGGCTTTCCAGGCCGCTGTCATAAAGCAACTTCAGCACGGTGCGAGCCTTCACCTCCTTCTCCGTGAAGGCCTTGCGGTCTTCGGCAAGGACCCACGCCTTGCCGTCCAGCTCGACCTTCCACGCCTCCAACTCCTGCTCCAGTGCGCCCAGGCGGTCACGGCGCTTGGTAAGCTTGGCGTCTTGGTCCTTGATGGCCGCCTCGCGAGCCATCATATCTTCCTCCTTCTCTTGGCGGATGTGGACCTCCTTGGCAAGTTGGTCCCGCAAGCCCTGTAGCTCGCTCTCCAGTGCCTTGCAGTGACCTCGGGCATCAGCCGCCTCCCCCAAGGCGGCATCGCGAGCGGCCTTCACCCAGAGGATGGCCTGCTTCTCCTCGTCGCAGGCCGTCGAGGCCTGAACTAGCGCCGCTCAAATCGAAGCGTCAGAGCGAATCCAGCCAGAAGCCAGCTCCAAGCGCCCGGCCACCAGGTGAGGGTCGGCGCCCAGAAGATCTTGTCGCAGCCGGTCCAGTGCAGCAGTAGCACGATCCAGGACGGTGGGAGGAGTCGGAGAGATAGCAGTTGGTGGAGTAGGAGGAGAGGACGGCAGCGTAACCACAGTATCCTGAGGCGGGACTTGCTGCACCCCAACAGCGGTGGCCTCAGGCAAGGATACCTCAGGAGTCGCTTGGGCCATGGGGGCTGAGCTCGGCCCAACCAGCTCCACCAGGCCTCGCGAGGACGACCGGGCAGGAGAGGCCCGTGCCTTGCAGCCACCTCCTTTCATGGGCAGAGGCGCTGCCCCAGACGGAGCCTCGGGAGCCCCCTTCAGCTTCTTCGCCACAGGCGCCAGCCTAGCCAAGAGATATGGACGTCAAGCCTCAGCGACCGGACAAGGAATAAAACAAGAATCAAACACTTACTGGTCATCGCTCGCGAGCTCGAGCAACCTCCGGCCATACTTGAAGCCTGAGAGCCGGCTGCAGGGATCAGCCTCGAGAGGCTTGGAAGCAGGCGGCGCGTCTGCGGGTCGCCTCGAAGTCGGGGCAGACCCGAGGGGGACTAGCCCAGTCGTGGCCTTCTTCGAGATCGGGGGCAAGCTCTCACCACCCCGCTCGTCGCCATCCTTGTCGTTGCTCGGCAAAAGGCGGAGAGCGTGGGACCTCTGCCGGGGGAGGGGCGCTCTCGACTCCCCGTCGGTAGCCTCGGAGTCAGGCCTCCTTCTCGCTCCTCTTCTTCCTCCTCTTCGCTGGAGTCGCCGGAGGACACGTTCACCAGGGCCGCCGGGTCCTCGGGAACCTCCGTGGGCACGAGCCCGTCCCCATTGAAGATGGGCATGGGGTCCACCGCCTGCTCCCAATCATCTCGAGGAAACAGGGGTACAGGGGCACCCTCCAGCCTAGCCACATCTCCTCCGACCAAAGATTGGAGGACCGCGGCCAGATCTTCGTCGGCCAAGACTGCGGGGCTCGGGCGCGGCCTCCACAGCGGAAGCGAGTACTTACGAAGCGGGGCCACCTGGTGCTCCAGGAACTCCCTCAGGAGCGACGCACCAGTCAGCTTCGCCGCCGCCATGTTGCCGGGTCTCAGATCCGTGTCCATCTTCTCCAGCACCGGCTTCGCGCGGGGGTCCACGAGTTCCGCGCGAGACCAATCATCGGAGCTCGTGGGCTGCTCCGTGGGCAGAATCAGCCGAGGGTGTATGCGCCCAGCATCTACCATGACCCACTTGCTCCTGAAGCCCTCAATCCTCTTCTCGGGCCTCGAGATGGCGTTGGAGCCGCCATATGCGACAAAGCTCGCGCACGCGGAGATGGGACCACGAGAGGTCCGAAGGGAGAAGTAGTGGCGCAGCCAGGCCACTGAGAGCTGCACTCCGACGTGAGCCTCACAATAGTAGGCGAAGATCACCAGAAGGAGAACAGAGTTGGGGTGGAGGTGCAGAGCTTGCAGGTCGTAATGGCGGAGGACAGAGAAGAAAAACTCAGAAAAGGGAGGCACCAGACCGGCAGCAATGGCGCTCACAAAGAGCGGATAGAAGGTGCTCCCTTGGCCCTCAGGAAGGGCGGAGCCGGCCTTGAACACCTTTGCCCCGTCGATGCCTTACACCGCCACCATCCGGCGCACCCGGGCGAGGCTCGTCTCTGACACATTCGGCGAGTCCAAGGAGGGTGAGTACCATAGCTTCGGCCGGGATCTGGCAAGGCGACATGTCTTGCTAGGGCGCGCGGTCGGAGTAGATCTGAAGATTTCAGAAGCAGGAAGGAAGGGCGCAAGAAAGGGGATCTGGGCAATGACCGGTGGAAGCAAGGGAAGCAAAGCCTAGGCAGGTACCGCTCTTTTGATGATTCGCGCAGTTGCTAAGGCGCCCACGTCCAACCAACCGCCACACGGCGCCCGAGGCCGCAGGCTGTTAGGGCCCGCGGCGCTTCGCACTTGCCCCTTCGCTTCTATGCTAAGCCAAGTCCGGGCGCGCCTTGGGCCCGGGGGATACTGTCGGCGTTCTGGGAACGGAGGTCCCCAGACATGCCTGCGTGCGGCCTGAGGCGTGGCTCAAGGGGCGGCCCAGAATGGCCCATCTTCATTAGCACGAGCTCAAGACCCTCGCGAGGGGCCAAGCCTCGCGGGGCGGACGACAGGAAGCTTCCTTAGGCACGGCCTCATCAGGCTGGCTCGCGAGGAGGCGGAGAGATCAAGGCGGGACACCTCAGGAGGTGCCCATGATGCAAGCCATGACGACCAAGGGCGCCAGGCGGGCGCCAGCCCACGCAGTGTCCTCCTTTCCTCTTTGGTGCAAAGGGGGCAAGCGCAGGCGAGAGCATCAAGCAAAGGCATCCATTTCGGTGCAACAAGACCAAGACCGTCGCAACGGCAGGAAGGAAGTCATCGTGGAGCCCAGGAAGGCGTCATCGTCAGAGCCTTTGACAGGCAAGGACCAGCTTTAGTCAGGATAAGTGTACTAGATGTTCCCCTTCAAAATGGCCAATTGTTGGCGCCCTTCCCGCTCAATATTTGGGAAGACGCCCAGGGCCTTTGCCTATAAATAGGACTAGCCACCCCCAGGGTAGAGAGGGCTGGAGATGAACCAGAGAGAGAGAAGTGACTGAACTCACCCAAGCAGTTCATCACACCAGCTCAAGAACAGACCCTCGTGAGGCTGTTCTTCCTTGTATTGTTCATCACCATCCCAAGAGGCAATCCACCACACCACACACTGGAGTAGGGTATTACACCACAATGGTGGCCTCAACCAGTATAAACCCTGTGTCTCTTGTGTTGTTTCTTTTGTAGCTTAGATCATAGCGAGGCAGTGAGGTACAGGTAGGTAGTGGGCGAAATCTTCGCGCGCACCCCAGTGTTCAAATCCAGAGGGTCTGTCAGAACCCGGAATCCGACATCGTTTGGCTAACTTTTGTGAACATTACTCATTCATTTCTAGCATTGAACCTATGAAGGTTGAAGAAGCATTAGAAGATCCGGATTGGATAATGGACATGCACAAAGAGCTACACAACTTTGAGAGGAACCAAGTATGGACGTTGGTTGAGAAGCCCGATGAGAAGCACAATGTCATTGGAACCAAATGGGTATTTTAGAACAAGAAAGATGAAGATGGACAAGTTGTACGCAACAAGGCTCGTCTCATTGCTCCAGGCTACACTCAAGTCGAAGGTATGGACTATGGTGAGACTTATGCCCCCGTTGCTAGACTTGAGTCCATTCACATCTTACTTGCCTATGCCAATCATCCTGACATTACCTTATATCAAACGAACATGAAAAGTGCTTTTCTTAATGGTGAAATTGAGGAGGAAGTTTATGTTAAACAACCTCCTGGCTTTCTTACTCCTAAGAAACCCAACCATGTTTACAAACTTCACAAAGCTCTTTATGGTCTTAAGCAAGCTCCTAGAGCATGGTATAAATGCTTGACTAAGTTTCTTCTTGATAAAGGGTTTGAAGTTGGTAAAATTGATTCTACACTCTTCACCAAAAGGGTTAATGGAGAATTATTTGTGTGCCAAATTTATGTTGATGATATCATATTTGGATCAACTAACACTCATTTTAGTGAGAAGTTTGGGAAGCTTATGTCGGAGAAGTTTGAGATGTCTATGATGAGTGAACTCAAGTTCTTTCTTGGTTTGCAAATCAAGCAAACTAAGGAGGGAACCTTTATCTCTTAAATGAAGTATACCAAGGACTTATTCAAGAAGTTCAACATGCAAGAATGCAAAGGTATGAATACCCCCATGCCTACTAGTTGACATCTTGACTTGACAAAGGATGGCAAACTGGTTGACCAAAAGGTTTACCGCTCTATGATTGGTTCATTATTATATCTATGTGCATCATGTCCCAATATCATGCTAAGTGTGTGCATGTGTGCACGATATCAAGCAGCCCCCAAAGAATGTCATCTTAAGGCTGTGAAAAGGATATTGGGATACTTAATACATAAACCAAATTTTGGCATTTGGTATCCTAAGAGGTCTTCTTTTGATCTTGTTGGCTACTCCGACTCGGACTATGCCGGTGACAAGGTTGATATAATGTCCACTTCGGGTACTTGTCAATTTCTTGGTCGATCTCTTGTGTCTTGGTCCTCCAAGAAACAAAACTCAGTATCCTTATTCACCACGGAAGCAAAATACATTGCTGCTGGTTCATGTTGTGCTCAATTACTTTGGATGACCCAAACTCTCAAAGATTATGGGATATATGTGAAACATGTTCCATTGCTTTGCGACAATGAGAGTGCTATTAGGATTGCTCATAATATCGTGCAACATTGTCGAACTAAGCATATTGAAGTTCGTCATCATTTCATTCGAGATCATGTTGCTAAGGGAGATATCAAACTTAAGCATGTTCGTACCGATAAGCAATTGGCGGATGTATTCACTAAACCACTTGATGAGAAAATGTTTTGCAGGTTGATAGGTGAATTGAACATCATTAATGCCTCAAATTTGGAGTAGAAACTCCATGTGGATGCATGCAAGGCACGAGCCTTACTATGACTAATCCTTGACCTTTCTCTTATGATGATGATCATATGTCTTGAATACTCTTGTACTATTGCATGCTATCTAACCGTTTTAGGTACTTGGATTAAGCCCAACTCTATGAGATTGCAACTCAACCACATTTTTAGCAATCTCTACATCTCCAAGTCTCTACAAAATGGTGGATAAAGACAAGGACGCATGAATCCATTCAATATATCCTTTGACGAATTTGTCGGATTTAGGGTTCCGGCAGACCCTTGAGGTTCGAACACTGGGGTGCGCGTGGAGGTTTCGCCTTCTGCCTACCTGTTCCTCGCCGAATTGCTGGGACTAAACTACGAGAAGGGTAACACAAGAGACACAGGGTTTATACTGGTTCAGGCCACCATTGTGGTGTAATACCCTACTCCAGTGTGTGGCGTGGTGGATTGCCTCTTGGGCTGATGATGAACAATACAAGGAAGAACAGCCTCGCGAGGGTCTGTTCTTGTGGAGGCGTTTCCCTTTGGAGGGGTTTATTCTAGATGCCTATCTTATCTCCAGATTCCTATCCACATGCCTCTACCCTGTGGGTGGCTAGTCCTATTTATAGGCGAAGGCCCTGGGCCTCTTCCCAAATATTGAGCGGGAAGGGCGCCAACAATTGGCCATTTTGAAGGGGAACATATAGTACACTTATCCCGACTAAAGTTGGTCCTCGCCTGTCAAAGGCTCTGGTGGTGATGCCGACTTGGGCTCCATGGTGACCTCCATCCTGCCGATGGACTGATCTTGGTCTTGTTGCACCGAAATGGATGCCTTTGCTTGATGCTCTCGCCTGCGCTTGCTCCCCTTGCACCAAAGAGGAAAGAAGGACACTGCGGAGGCTGGCGCTCGACTGGCACCCTTGGTCGTCATGGCTTGCGTCATGGGCACCTCGCGAGGTACCCCGCCTTGAACTCTCCTCCTCCTCGTGAGCCAGCCTGATGAGGCTGTGCCTGAGGAAGCTCCTTGTCGTCCGCCCCGCGAGGCTTGGCCCCTCGCGAGGGTCTTGAGCTTGTGTTAATGAAGATGGGCCGTGCTGGGCCCCCTTTGAGCCACGCCGCAGGCCGCAGGCAGGCAAGTCTGGGGACCCCCGTTCCCAGAACGCCGACAGTAGTCCCCGTGCCCAAGACGCGCCCGGACTTGGCCGAGCAGAGAGGCGAAAGGGCAAGTGTGAAGCGTCACGGGCCCTAACAGCCTGCGGCCTTGGGCGCCGCGTGGCGGTTGATTGGACGTGCGCGTCTCCGCAACCACGCGAGTTGATAAGGAGCGGCATATGCCCTCTGCCTCCTTTGCTCTCTCCAGTTGCTGCTCAGATCCCCTTTCTTGCGCCTCTCCTTCCTTCCTTCGAAATCTCCAGATATACTCCACCCGCGCGCCCTAGCCAGACATGGCGCCTCGCCAGGCCCCGGCCGGAGCTTGGTATTCATCCGCCTTGGACTCGCCGAATGTGTCGGATGCAAGACTTGCCCGGGTGCGCCAGATGTCGGCGGCGCAGGGCGTCGACGGGGCGAAGGTGTTCAAGGCCGTCTCTGCCCTCCCTGAGGGCCAAGGGAGCACCTTCTATCCGCTCTTCGTGAGCACCATTGTCGCCGGTCTGGTGCCTCCTTTCTCTGAGTTCTTCTTTTCTGTCCTCCGCCATTACAACCTTCAAGCTCTGCACCTCCACCCCAACTCTGTCCTCCTTCTGGCAATCTTCGCCTACTACTGCGAGGCTCACGTGGGGGTGAAGCCCTCAGTGGCCTTGCTGCGCCACTACTTCTCCCTTCGGACCTCTCGTGGTTCCGTCTCTGCGTGTGCGAGCTTCATCGCGTACGGCAGCTCCATCACCATTTCGAATCTCGGGAATAGGATTGAGGGCTTCAGGAGCAAGTGGGTCTTGGTTGATGCTGAGCGCGTCCACCCCCGGCTGGTCTTGCCCACGGGGCACCCCTCGAGCTCCGACGACTGGTCTCGAGTGGAGCTTGTGGATCCCCGCGCAAGGCTGGTGTTGGAGAAGATGGATGCGGATCTGATGCTGGCCAGCATGGCGGCGGCGAAGGTGACTGGGGCCTCGCTGCTGAGGGAGTTCCTGGAGCATTAGCTGGTTCCGCTTCGTCAGTACTCGCTTCCGATGTGGAGGCCCCACCCGAGCCCCGCGGTCCTGGCCGATGAGGATATGGCTGCGGTCCTCCAGTCTTTGGTCGGGGGCGACGTGGCAAGGTTGGAGGGTGCTCCGACGCCCCTGTTCCATCGTGAGGACTGGGAGCAGGTTGTGGGGTCCATGCCCGTCTTCAACGGGGACGGGCCTATGCCTGCGGAGGCTCCCGAGGACCTGGTGGACGTATCCTCCGGCGACTCCAGCGAAGAGAGGGAGGAAGGGGAGCGGGAAAAGGGGGCTGACTCCGAGGCAGATTCAAGGGCTCCACCTCTTTGGTGCAAGTCCTGCGCTCTCCGCCTCTCTCTAAGTGACGACGACGAGGATGATGACGAGCAGGGTGGCGGGAGCCTGCCCCTGGTCCCGAAGAAGGACCGGACTGGGCTGATCCCCCGCGGGTCCGCCCCTGCCCTGAGGCGATCTACAGACGCCCCAGCTGCACCCGCGCTCCTTGAGGCTGATCCTTGCAACCGGCTCTCGGGCTTCAAGTACGGCCGGAGGCTGCTCGAGCCCACGGGCGATGACCTGTAAGTGCTTGATCCCTGCCTTGTTTCTTGTTTCATCCTTGAGGCTTGACATCCGTATCTCCTCTGCTCGCGAAAGAAGATGAATGTGACACGCGGGCCTCTCCTGCCCGGGTGTCCCTGCAAGGCCCTGCCGAGCCGGCTGGGGCGAGCTCGGCTCCTATGGCCCAGGCGACTCCCGAGGCGCCCCTGCTTGACGCCGCCACCACAGCCGCCGGGGCGCAGCAGGCTCCGCCTCAGGACACCGTGGTCACGCCGCCGTCTTCTCCTCCTACCCCGCCGCCTGCTGCTTCCCCGTCTCCTCCTACTGTCCTGGATTGTGCTGCTGCCGAACTGGACCATCTGCGGCGGGATCTTCTGAGCGCCGACCCTTGTTTGGTGGCCGGGCGCTTGGAGCTAGCCTCTGGCTGGAGTTGCTCCGATGCTTCGATTCGGGCGGCGCTGGTCCAGGCCTCGACGACCTGCGACGAGGAGAAGCAGGCCGTCCTTGGGGCAAAGGCTGCCCACGACGCCGCCTTGGGGGAGGCGGCTAATACCCGAGGTCGTTGCGAGGTGCTGGAGAGTGAGCTGAAGGGCCTGCAGGACCGGCTCGCCGAGGAGACTCGCCTTCGCCAAGAGCAGGAGGACGGCATGAAGGCTCGCGAGGCGGCCGTCAAGGACTGGGATGCCATGCTCAAGAAGCGCCGTGACCGCCTAGGTGCGCTGGAGCAAGAGCTGGAGGTGAGGAAGGTTGAGTTGGACGGCAAGGCACGGGTTCTTGCTGAGGATCGCGTGGCCTTCACGGAGATGGAGGAGAAGGCCCGCACTTCACTAAAGACGCTTTATGAGAGCGGCCTGGAGAGCCCGCTGGCCGGCGAGGAGGACGACCCCGCCAAGCTGCTTTCTTTCCTGGTTCATGCTCTTGAAGATGTCGCCCTTGGCCTTGGTCCTACGGCTGAGGCCAAGGCACGCGTCTTGTCTTCTGCGGCGCTGACGCGGGTGTTCACCCACATCTATCTTCGCGACCCCAACATCGACCTTGACAGCCTGCTGGAGCCAGCGAGCGGCGAGCGTGCCGCTGCCGCTGCTGAGGCCGTGAAGGGTTGAGCGGAGGCTTTGCTGGGGAAGTTCCGGGCCTTCAGCACCAGGCCGAAGCGGAGTGCTGCCAGCCCGGCAGCTCCACAAGGCGAACCCTCCGCGCAACTCCATGGCCGGCAAGTGACTCCGTTGTGGCTCCCGCCCTACTTTTAGTTTCTGCACATGTATCAGGCCTCGGGGAGGCGTTAAAACTTGCATTTGGTGCTGTGATAACAGTATGGACTGTAATATTTTCTTTTGAATTCCTTGAAATTTGCGCTATTTCCTTCCTACTTGCTTGTGTCCTACGCCGGTAGAGCCCGGCCCCGCGCAGACCTCAGCCGTTAGCCCCGACCGGAAAATAGGACGGGACCAAGGAGTGAGGGGCTATGTGACAAGTTAGGCTCCTGAGTCGCGATGCTCAGGAGTCCCCCTTGGAGCTCGAACAGCAAGTAGGGAGGTGAGATGTGGGGGTGGATCTACCGTTCTATGTCTGCAGAGCCCGGCGCCGCGCATACCTCAACCGCCGTTAGCCCCGACCGGAAACCAGGACGGGACCAAGGAGTGAGGGGCTACGTGACCAGTTAGGCTCCTGAGTCGCGATGCTTAGGAGTCCCCCTTGACGCTCAAATGGCCTTCATACCTTGGCTCCGCTCAGGGAGGGACGCGCAACGAACCAGGCCCGGGGGGCCTGGCTGGCTGGCGTGCGTCTGGGCGTGACCCAGGCGTAGCCCCCATGCCCAGCCCCCTCACGCGGAACTCCCGAGGGGAGGCGTTGCGATGAGGCTAGACACTGAGCTCTGGGCTCCCTTAGGTTGATGCGGCCTGGGGGCCACCCTTAGTTGTTTATCACCAGCGCGAAGCATAGCGCTTCTGTATGTGTACTTGCATAGCCGCTCCTCGGCAGTGTCGTCAGCCAGCGCGGAGCATGGTGCTTCCACTGGTGCGTGGGAGGGGGCTCCCCTCCGGGAGGAGCCCCCGGGGCGTGTACAGCCCCGCCCTGACACGTGGCTGGCACGTTAGGGCTTGACGAGGTGTATCTGGGCACCCGTGAGCCAGCACGGGACTCACAGGGCCCTACCTCAAGGCGGGTTGCGCCTAGCTCTGGGCCTTATCTTGGAGTGTGTTCCTGCAAATTTGGCTAGATGCTGATGCTCTACGACCTCGGGTCCCGGCTCTCGGGCTGGTCTCAGTCGTCGCTGGTATGCCGGGGCGCGATGCCGTGGGTAGACCAGAGGGTGAGGGCCGGAGAGCCGGTAGGAGCCCTGAGTCATGATGCTCAAGGCACCCCCCCTTTAACGCGCAAGTTGGGTTAGATGTCGAAACTCTACGTCCTCGGGTCCCGGCTCTCGGGCTGGTCTCAGCCGTCGCTGGTATGCCGGGGCATGATGCCGTGGGCAGACCAGAGGGTGAGGGCCGGAGAGCCGGTAGGAGCCCAGAGTCGTGATGCTCACGCACCCCCCTTTAACGCGCAAGCTGGGTTAGATGTTGAAACTCTACGTCCTCGGGTCCCGGCTCTCGGGCTGGTCTCAGCCGTCGCTGGTATGCCGGGGCGCGATGCCGTGGGTAGACCAGAGGGTGAGGGCCGGAGAGTCGGTAGGAGCCCTGAGTCGTGATGCTCAGGCACCCCGCCTTTAACGCGCAAGCTTGCGACATCCAAGAAGAAAAAGGTACCAAACAACAAGCATGACGGGTCGAAAACATGGCCCTAAGATAAATGCAAGAGGGGTACATGCCACTGGGTCTGACCCGAGCGGCTTGGGGATAATGCAGCCCGAGGGGCGCCCCCAGCAGAGTGAGCTAAGAACATGAAAAAAGAGATACACGCCACAGGGACGGACCCACGCGGCCTGGGAATAATGCAGCCCTGAGGGTGCTCCCAGCTGGAAATGAAACTAGAAAGATGTCACCTGATGATGCTGGAGACGAAGGGGTGTTGATGCAGTAGACTCGATGGGCTGCGGGAGCAAATCCTCACGAGCCCCCAGGCCCTGGGGCCTCGGGAGGCTCCGGAGGCGCTGGTGGCTCCTCGCGGACCGTCTCCATCTCCACTAGGGCTGCGGAACGCCTGTCCTCTTGAGCCTCCAGGATGGCCCTCATGAGGCGCTGCTATGCAGCAGCCGCGTTTGGCGAGCCATAAGGCATGCGAACGTAGGTGTGGGGCGGGCCCTCGCAGCGTCCCACTCGCGAAGGCCAGAGGCGCTCCTGAGATGTGGCTTGGTTGAGCCCTGGTATGTCGATGCAGACGCGCAGCCCACCATCCTCGCTTGGATGGGGGGCCACAGCGGGTAAGCGGCGGCTGCCTCTCATGACCCTTGACTCCTGTAGCTCCTGAATGGCCTTGCTGACGAACTCCTGAGGGTTTGGCCCTCCTTGCCTTGCTCCTTCTTGATGGAAACATGCTTCGAAACACGCCTCCACGTGGTGCCCAAGCGCCTCTCTCGTGACCTTGGCGAGGTCGACGGCCCTCTAGGGGAGAGCCCCCGAGCCCTGCCTGAGGAGGGCACTGGGCGCGCTTCCCTATGTGATGGAAGGAGGTTCCCCCTAAGCAGGCGCGGGTCTTGAGGGACCTGCCTCCTGAGGGGCCAGGCCGGTCGATGTCTTCTTCTTCTTGGGGGGGCCTCGGGAAGCCTCCTACTTCCGCGATCTGGGTCTTCCAGCGATGCGGCCTGAAAGGCTCTCTCCAGGGAGCAAACTGCGTCTCTCTCTTCACAGGGCACCGTGATGACTCTGCCACTTCCTGGCATCTCGAGGACGTTGTAGCCGTGGTGGGTTACGGCCATGAACTTGGCCAGCGCTGGGTACCCAAGGATGGCATTGTACGGCAGGCAAATGTGGGCGACGTCCAAATCGATGAGCTCGGTGTGGTAGTTGTCGCATGCCCCAAAGGTGACAGGGAGGCGGACCTGCCCAATCGGGACCGTGGAGCCGTCGGTGACTCCGGAGGAAGGATTGGTTGGCTGAAGCTGACTGTAGGGTACTTGGAGATTGTTGAATGTTTCCACGGACAGGACGTTGAGCCCTGCCCCGCCATCGATGAGGGTCCTGGTGACTAGCACGTTGCTGATGATTGGGGAACAAAGCATCGGGAGGACTCCAGCTGTGGCCGCGCACTTGAGCTGATCCGCTGAGCTGAACATGATGGCACACGACGACCACCTGAGAGGGCACGTGGCCTCGAGCTTGGGGAGGACTGCATTCACTTCGCGGGTGACTGCTTGAAGATGCGCTGAGAGGCTGGGGCTTGAGCTCCGCCTAGGATGCAGGCGATCGCACGTGGTTCCTGGAAGCCCCCAGCCCCTTCATCCTGATGACGGTCCTCATTTCTCCTTGGCTGCAGCGGTAGCGGAGGGAGGCATGCGTTACCTTGAGGGCGATCCTCGCGAGGCTGATCTCTCCAGCCTCCCTCGCGAGGCGGGTCCTGCCAGCGATCCTCGCGAGGTTGGTCGCGCCAGCCTTGACGTGGGCCGCGGTCGTCCCAGCGTCCTGCGTTCCTTCCTCCTCCTTGGCCATAGCCCCAGTCGCTGCGGTCGGGACGCCGGCCAGTCCGTCCTTCACGCACGGCCCGGAGCTCTTGGCATTCATTGGTGTTATGGGTGTGGAGGTCGTGGTACACGCAGTACCGACTGCCCTTGGAGGATTCGGGCTGATCTCTGCCCCGCTTGGTGTCTGGTTCTGCCGCGAGCACGGCAGCCCCTTTGCGCTTCACGTCCTTGGCCTTGGGCTTCTTCTCTTCAGGGTCTGCGGCAGGCAACTCGAGGAGGGAGAGACACCCTTCCTCAGCCCTGGCGCACTTGGTCGCCGGGTTGAACAGCTCCAAGGAAGTGCACAGATCTTCATGCATTGCGAGCTCCTCCTTCATTTTGACGTCATGCACGCCGTCAGAGAAGGCTGAGATGATGGCCTCCTCGATCACCTTGAGAATCTTGAGGCGCGCGTTGTTGAAGCGCTTGATGTACTTCTGCAGGGTTTCCCCTGGTTGCTGCTTGATGCGGCGCATGTCGCTCATGGCGGGTGGCCGGTCGCGGGTACCCTGGAAGTTGGCGATGAAGCGGGTGCGCATCTCGTCCTAGGAGGAGATCGTGCCTGGTGCCAGGTTCAGGAGCCAGGTGCGGGCCCCGTCCTTGAGTGCCATGGGAAACCAGTTCGCCATGACCTTCTCGTCTCCGTTGGAAGCCTCAAGCTCATAGAGCTGGAGGAACTCTGTAGGGTCAGCCATGCCGTCGTAGCGAGGAGGCAGATCTGGCTTGAACTTGCCGGGCCATGCGACGGTGCGTAGCTCGGTGGTGAAGGCGCGGCAGCCCGCTGTGGCCACAGGAGGCCTTGGAGGACGAAGGGCTCGGTCCTGCGGGTCCCCGTGGGCGGCAGCTGGGTGCAGCGTGGGGTCTTGACGTGCTGGAGTAGGAGCATGGTCGGGACGAGCCGGAGCAGGGAGTGCTCGGGCAGCTTCTTGAGGGCGAGGGACCTCTTGGCAGCTCTGCTCCTGCCGCGCTGGTTCCTGACGGGGCGGGTTCCACCCACGGGCCGCGCGCCTTGGAGCCAGGGTGCCTTCTTGAGGGGGAGGCGGCTGAGCCGCCCCAGGAGCTTCATTGCCCGCGCATGGCAGGGCGCGGTGCAGCGAGAAAGATGGTGCGGGGGAGCCCCCAGCGGCACAGACGAGTTCGGCGACTCGGTCGAGCCATTCTTCATAGACGTCATTGACTGGGCGGTAGCGCAGGAGCTCGTTTGCCGCGATGAGCGCAGCTCGAGCCTCCATGGCCGCGCGGGGCGCGTGGGATGAAGAACCAGCAGGGGTGAGCGAGGGTGTAGCGGTGCAGCCGTCTCGCCTCATGGACGGGTGCTGGGACGATACTTGCTGCTCGTTCCCCGTCGGGCCGGTGGCGGCATTGACGGCAGGCGACGGGGAACGACGAGGGCGCCCGCCGACGGGAGCCGTCTGGGCGACGCGGGAAGCGAGGGCGGCTCGGCGCTCGGCGCGAACCCGGCGTGCGTCAGACATGGTCGCGACGGTCGGAGAAGAACAGGGGCGATGGAAGACGAATTCTGGAGCACCCCTACCTGGCACGCCAAATGTCAGATTTAGGGTTCCGGCAGACCCTTGAGGTTCGAACACTGGGGTGCACGCGGAGGTTTCGCCTTCTACCTACCTGTTCCTCGCCGAATCGCTGGGACGAAACTACGAGAAGGACAACACAAGAAACACAGGGTTTATACTGGTTCAGGCCACCATTGTGGTGTAATACCCTACTCCAGTGTGTGGCGTGGTGGATTGCCTCTTGGGCTGATGATGAACAATACAAGGAAGAACAGCCTCGCAAGGGTCTCTTCTTGTGGTGGCGTTGTCCCTTTGGAGGGGTTGATTCTAGATGCCTATCTTATCTCCAGATTCCTATCCAGATGCCTCTACCCTGTGGGTGGCTAGTCCTATTTATAGGCGAAGGCCCTGGGCCTCTTCCCAAATATTGAGCGGGAAGGGCGCCAACAATTGGCCATTTTGAAGGGGAACATCTAGTACACTTATCCTGACTAAAGTTGGTCCTCGCCTGTCAAAGGCTCTGGTGGTGACGCCGACTTGGGCTCCATGGTTACCTCCATCCTGCTGTTGGACTGGTCTTGGTCTTGTTGCACCGAAATGGATGCCTTTGCTTGATGCTCTCGCCCGCGCTTGCTCCCCTTGCACCAAAGAGGAAAGAAGGACACTACACGGGCTGGCGCCCGGCTGGCACCCTTGGTCGTCATGGCTTGCGTCATGGGCACCTCGCGAGGTACCCCGCCTTGAACACTCCGCCTCCTCGTGAGCCAGCCTAATGAGGCCGTGCCTGAGGAAGCTCCTTGTCGTCCGCCCCGCGAGGCTTGGCCCCTCGTGAGGGTCTTGAGCTTGTGTTGATGAAGATGGGCCATGCTGGGGCCCCTTTGAGCCACACCGCAGGATGCAGGTAGGCAAGTCTGGGAACCCCCGTTCCCAGAACGCCGAAAAAATTCCTGTATCAAATTTCATGATTGTCATTCTGGATACACAAGTTCTCTTCTTTGGCATACTAACCCATGTAGGAAGATAAACTTAAACTACAAGTGGTGCTCTCAACTCTTGATGATCTACATCAACTTGAGCACCCTACACAAGTTTAACGACATGACCAATGTTCATCACCACCACCCAAGGTATGTCATTCCATCTTAGAGAAGCTTAACCCCAAGACATGGGTCAAAGCAACTCAACAAGATAAGAATACATCTAAATGCTTAAACGAAAAATGGCAACCCCATTTTAAGCTTAAACGATGAGCATGACCTATGATCAAGTGTCTTCACTTGACTCCTAAGTCAATATACTCTAACATAGATGACTTTATCGCAAGACTAACCCACGTGGCTTTGTAATGTGACTCCAGGACCAAACCTACTTGACTCATGCTCCATAAGTCCCTTCTTGGAAATTGATGTCAAAGGGGGATAGAGAGAGAGCACATCAAAGCTTATTATAAGAGAGAATGCACTCATAAAAGCTTCTCCTGATGCTCTTATTCCTTAGAGGAAAGTTGTCTCATGTCTTCAAGAGGGGAAAGACATCATAGTATATGTTATGCCTTTATCTGGCTCTGGTTATTTTCTTGTTTGCTCTGATTTTCTGCTACCCTATCTACTCTCATTATCCCATGTCAGATTCAGGGGGAGAAACACATCTAAGGGAATAAAATCTTTGGAATTCATTGCATATCTTTATTCTTGGGGACATGTCAATATCCAAATAGAGTACCTAGTACCCACACTCCATATGTCATCCCATTCTTGGTATTCTTGTGCTCTTTAGTTCTTGCTCTATCTAGATGTTCTTGTGTTATCTAACCTTGTTTACCTAGGTACATCTTCTTCAAGCTAGCTCAAGACCACAAGGTATATATGCATCACACTCATGTGCATGAAGATATCTTGATGTGGTACATATTGTTTGCGAGAGAGAATCATGAACATGAAGGTATAACTCAAGTATTTATATCATTTTCTCTGATGCATATAGCCAAGACACATGTAACGCATTGCTAGCTCTGACATGTTTGGGCATTTTCATACTCTTATGATCTATCATCACATGATTGCATACATGTAGGGGGAGCCAATGCATGTTGCATGTCTTTCCAAAGCTTTACTTGCTATTTCCTTATATCTTTATCTAAAGCTTTGAAGTATGTTGTCATCAATTACCAAAAAGGGGGAGATTGGAAGCACAAGTGCTCCCTGGGTGATTTTGGTAATTCATGACAACATATCTCTTGTTGAAATAATATTTCTACCTAGTGCATTTCAGAAAAGTTCAACATTGGAGTGTCTTGGACATGGACAAGAGGATGTGGAACCCCTTCAGGTTGCTAAGGACAAATATTGGCGAAAGCTCAAGACTCAACATTTTCAATTTTAGTGATCCAAGATCACATTGAGTCCATAGGAAAGCCAATACTATTAAAAGTGGATGAGGTGTTGCTTAATGGCTTGCTTGCTCAAAGTGCTTAGTGATATGCTCCAAAACCCTCAGCCACTTTCTCACATCCACATATGTCCTAAACCTAAATGTCAAACCTGGCCCCACTGACTTTGTCTATCCCGCGCCACCGAGTTTCATCTTTTTCAGTCACTGCCAAACCCTTGTCACTTCAGCCTCACCGATGGGATCTCGGTCTCATCGAGATGGGCTTGCAAACTGTCTGTGATCTATTGTAACAGTTTCAGACTAACCGAGTTTGTGCAGTCGGTCCCATCGAGTTTGCTTGACCAATCCTCTGTTTACTTATTACCAAAATCAATCTCACCGCATTTATGTAATCGGTCAAACCGAGTTGGGTTTTACCATAACCCCTGCACATCGGTCCCACCGATATGACTATATCGGTCCCACCGAAAATCCTAATGTTCACATTTTTATCTGGATCGGTCTGACCGAGTTTGCTGATTCGGTCCCACCGAGTTTGGGAATCTATGTGTAATGGTTAGGTTTTGTGTGGAGGCTATATATACCCCTCCACCCACTCTTCATTCGTGGAGAGAGCCATCAGAACAAACCTACACTTCCACTACTCATTTCCTGAGAGAGAACCACCTACTCATGTGTTGAGGCCAAGATATTCCAATCCTACCATATGAATCTTGATCTCTATCCTTCCCCAAGTTGCTTTCCACACAAATCATCTTTCCACCATAGCCAAATCTGTGAGAGAGAGTTGAGTGTTGGGGAGACTATCATTTGAAGCACAAGAGCAAGGAGTTCATCAACAACGCAACATCTCTTACCTTTTGGAGAGTGGTGTCTCCTAGATTGGTTAGGTGTCACTTGGGAGCCTCCGTCATGATTGTGTAGTTGAACCAAGGAGTTTGTAAGGGAAAGGAGATCGCCTACTTCGTGAAGATCTACCCTAGTGAGGCAAGTCCTTCATGGGAGATGGCCATGATGGGATATACAAGGTTGCTTCTTCGTGGACCCTTCATGGGTGGAGCCCTCTGTGGACTCGCGCAACCATTACCCTATGTGGGTTGAAGTGTACATCAACGTGGATGTACGATATCACCACCTATCGGAACCATGCAAAAAATCTCCGTGTCTCAAATTGCATTTGCACACTCCGATCCCATCCCTTTACTTTCTTTGCAAGTTGCATGCTTTACTTTCCGCTGCTCATATAGTCTTTGCATGCTTTCTTGAATTGTAATGTGTATGCTTGAAATTGTGTTAATCTACCACCTCAACTTGAAAAACTTGAAAAATTGCCAACTTTGTTTGTTGAGAGTCTAATCACCCCCTCTAGACACCTCTTCTCGATTCTTTCAATTGGTATTAGAGCATTGGTCTCCATTGCTTTGGTTTAATCACCATTGCAGGAAGATGGATGACTCTACATTGGGGACTCTTAGACGTAGAGTTCCTATGCTTGATGGAGAGTTCATTAGTGAGTGGAAAAATGAGATGCTTGGAATTTTTCATGAATATCACTTGAACAAGTACATTACTACTCCTTGTGAACCCCTTGTTGATCCTTTGCATCCTACCCATGATGAGTCTCTTGACATGATTCGCAATCTTAGAACTATCAATCTTATCACTAGAGGCTTGCCTAGAAATTTGATTGGTCACTTGCCTACTCTTGATTGTGCTTATACTATATGGAGATTTCTTGAGGAACGATTTCCAGACTATTCCTTGAAAAGCTTAGATGAGATTCTTCACAAGTCTATTGCCTTGAATAAGATGAATCCCAATGATCCTAAGTTTGGAGATTGTTTATTTGAGGTTACCAATCTTATGCATGCCAAAGGAGATGTTGGAATCATTAGCAATATTATTTCTGAAGCTATTAAAATTCATAGAGATGAACATTGTCAAAATCATATATCTAATGAATCACTCCCTCTAGGAAATGATCATTTGCAAGATGATGTTGAACATGGATACTATGATGATGATGATGATAATGACTTTGATCGTGAAGAGTCTATGAGACACTTTGGTCTTATGGCTAATCTTCGCGGCTACATGGCTGGAGGAAAGGAATGGGTCCTTGATAATGGATGTACCGATCACATGACCGGAGATAAAGATATGTTTCGTGAGCTTGCTAAAAACGACGGCCCTCGAAAGTATGTCACTTTCGGTGATAACTCAAAGGGTAAGGTGGTTAGCCTCGGTAAGGTGGCCATCTCACATGACAGCTCCATACAAAATGTTATGCTCGTTGAATCTCTTTGCTATAATCTGCATTCTATATCTAGACTAGCTGACTTTGGTTTCAATGTGCTATTTACTAAAGTAGATTGCCAAGTGTTTCAAAGAGATAATCATAAAATGGTCTTTACCGGCATACATAGAGGTGATCTATACATTGTTGACTTCACTAAAAAAGGCTCAACCTAAAAGTTGCTTAATTGCTAAATCTTCCAAAGGCTAGTTGTGGCATAGACGGTTAGGTCATGTGGGCATGCGAAACCTTGACAAGCTTATTAAAGGTGATCATATCCTTGGTGTTAAAGATGTCATATTTGATAAGGATAGACTTTACAGCACTTGATAAACAGGAAAACAGGTTGGACGAAGCCACCCCATGAAGAACATCAGGACCACGAGAAGACTGCTTGAGCTACTTCACATGGATCTCTTCGGTCCCAATGCCTACAAGAGTCTCGGTGGTAACTCATTTGGACTAGTCATCGTTGATGATATTTCAAGATTTACGTGGGTGTTCTTTCTCGATGATAAATCGCAGGTTCAAAAGATCTTCAAAAACTTCGCTAGGAAGGCCCAAAACCAATTTTAACTGAAGATCAAGAAGGTTCGCAACAACAACGGAACGGAGTTCAAGAACACCAATGTGGACACCTTTCTTGATGAAGAAGGGACCTGACATGAGTTCTCGGCTACGTACACACCTAAACAAAATGGAGTTCAAGGACGTCAAAGTGCTTAGTGATATGCTCCAAAACCCTCAGCCACTTTCTCACATCCACATATGTCCTAAACCTAAATGTCAAACTCGGCCCCACCAACTTTGTTTATCCGGCGCCACCGAGTTTCATCTTTTTCAGCCACTGCCAAACCCTAGTCACTTCAGTCTCACCGAGATGGGCTTGCAAACTCTCTGTGATCTATTGCAATAGTTTTAGTCTAACCGAGTTTGTGCAGTCGGTCCCACCAAGTTTGCTTAACCAATCCTCTGTTTACTTATTACCAAAATCGGTCTCACCGAGTTTGTGTAATCGGTCAAACCAAGTTGAGGTTTTACCCTAACCCCTGCACATCAGTCCCACCGAGATGACTATATAGGTCCCACCGAAAATCCTAATGTTCACATTTTTACCTGGATCGGTCTGACCGAGTTTGCTGATTCGGTCCCACCGAGTTTGGGAATCTGTGTGTAATGGTTAGATTTTGTGTGGAGGATATATATACCCCTCCACCCACTCTTCTTTCATGGCGAGATCCATCAGAACAAACCTACACTTCCAGTACTCATTTCTTGAGAGAGAACCACCTACTCATGTGTTGAGGCCAAGATATTCCAATCCTATCATGTGAATCTTGATCTCTAGCCTTCCCCAAGTTGCTTTCCACTCAAATCATCTTTCCACATAGCCAAATCTATGAGAGAGAGTTGAGTGTTGGGGAGACTATCATTTGAAGCACAAGAGCAAGGAGTTCATCAACAACACACCATCTATTACCTTTTGGAGAGTGGTGTCTCCTAGATTGGTTAGGTGTCACTTGGGAGCCTCTGTCAAGATTGTGGAGTTGAACCAACGAGTTTGTAAGGGCAAGGAGATCGCCTACTTCGTGAAGAGCTACCCTAGTGAGGCAAGTCCTTCGTGGGCGATGGCCATGATGGGATAGACAAGTTTGCTTCTTCGTGGACCCTTCGTGGGTGGATCCCTCCATGGACTCGCGCAACCGTTACCCTCCGTGGGTTGAAGTCTCCATCAACGTGGATGTACAATAGCACCACCTATCGGAACCACGCCAAAAATCTCCGTGTCTCAAATTGCGTTTGCACACTCCAATCCCATCCCTTTGCTTTCTTGCAAGTTGGATGCTTTACTTTCCGCTGCTCATATACTCTTTGCATGCTTGCTCGAATTGTAATGTGTATGCTTGAAATTGTGTTAATCTACCACCTCAACTTGAAAAACTTAAAAACTGCCAACTTTGTTTGTTGAGGGTCTAATCACCCCCCCTCTAGACACCTCTTCTCGATCCTTCCGTGATGCCACTGAAAATTATTATGATGGAGGAACATATGATTGTAGGAATTGCAATAATATCAAGTTTTCTCTCTATGTGTTGAAAATCTTGAAGTCGCACTTGTTTTGCCTTCCTATGCAAGCTGATTCTTTCTCCCATGAATTATTTTCTCACATAATCCCTATGCATAGGAAGAGGATTAGACTTAAATGTGCTAGTCATATGCTTCATGATGCTCTCTTTGTGTTTCAATTCTTATCTTTTATGCGAGCATCATTGAAATCATCATGCCTAGCTAAAAGGCATTAAAGGCAACCCAATAATTTTACCTACTGTTTTTGTGTGTTCACATGATTATTCTACTATAGTAATCATGTTTCATTTTCTTTGTTTCAATAAAGTCCCAAGTAAAGCCTTTGGGATCATGTTGGGTGATAGTTGATTTGATCTTGCTGAAAAATAGAAACTTTTGCGCTCATGAAAATAACTCTCATTTTTAACTGAAGAGTGCTTTTGAGTTGATTCTTTTTGCAGAAGATTAATATACAAATTTAACACGTGATCCTAGTTTTTTCATTATTTTTGGAGTAGCAGAAGTATGGTTTGAGTACAGCTTAATACAGACTCTTCTATTTTTGACAGATTTTGTTTTCAATGCATAGTTTCCTTGTTTCCTTGTTTCAATGGCTTATATTGCTCAATATAAATTGTGGAAATGATATGCTACAGTAGGAATTGTGTGGAAACAATTATGAATCTTGTCTTTTACAGTACCAAAAGTGAAATGGTTTGGTCTTTATCATACTAACCTATCTCACAAAGTTCCATTAAGTTTTGTGTGATTGAAGTTTTCAAGTTTTGGGTGAGATGTCGATATGAGGAGAATAATGAGTGACAAGATCCTAATCTTGGGGATTCTCAAGGCACCCCAAGGTAATATTCAAGGAATATCCAAGCAACTAAGCTTGGGTATGCCCCGGAAGGCACCCCCGCTTTTGTCTCCAACATTATCGGTAACCTCACTTGGAGCTATGTTTTCATTCGTCACATGATATGTGTTTTGCTTGGAGCATCATTTTATTTTGTTAGGGTCTGCTTGCTGTTATTTATAATAATGTTTTGCATCTTTTATTTCAATAAAAGTGGCAATAATAGCCTTTGCCACGCTTATTTTGCAAGTATACTTGTTGCTGTTTGAAAACAGAAAGTTTATCGATGTTGCAAAGATTCCCTAGAAAAGTCAGAATGTGATAAATTGTTGAAACTTTTTTCAAAATAATCTCTGACAAATTTTCTACAGTGTAGTATTTTCTAATAACTTTTGGACTTAGGGAAGTATGATGAATCTTGCATTCTTTACAAACTGTACTGTTTTGGCAGATTGCTGTTATGTTTATTTGTTTGCATATGTTTGCTTTTTTAATGATTCTATTTGAGGATAGGAGTAATAAATATGGAGAGGAATTTAGTATGCAATTTTGAATAATATTTTTAGTGATTTGCTACAGTAGAGAATGATAAGGTTTTGCACTGATTTATACTAACCTATCTCACGAGTTCTTGTTGAGTTTTGTGTGGATGAAGTTTTTGAGATTTAGGGAAACCGTGATATAAGAGTAATTAAGGAGACACAAAAGCTCAAGCTTGGGGATGCTCAAGGCATCCTAAGCTAATATTTCAATAAGTCTCAAGCATCTAAGCTTGGGGATGCCCCGGTAGGCATCCCACCTTTCTTCTTCAACAATTATCGGTTAGTATCGGTTGAGCCTAAGTTTTTGCTTCTTTACATGAGTTGTGCTACTCTTGAAATGTAATTTTATTTCCATTTTGCTTGCTGTTTTAATAAAATACTTAGACCTGAAAGTTTTTAATAAAATAGAGTCCTCAAATAGGAGGCTAGGTAAGCGACATTCACATCCCGTCAACGAAGCTCTTCTCTATGGAATTGCTCTAGTGCTTCACTTATATGCTATGAGTAGATTGTTGAATAAATTGAATGTTATGAAGTTGAAATCATATCATGCCTAGTGGTATCTTCACATTGGGTTTAGGAAGTGAAAGCTTTTGAACCTTGACAATCACAATGTTGGTCATACAAGCAATTCACGAATAATTAGTATAAGGAAGAGAACTTTCACATGAAAATATACTATCTTGGAAATCTTTTATGATTGTGAGCCCCCATCAAAACATTATATGCAAAAAATTTTGACGTTGGACAAGGAAGACAACATAATGATTTATGTTTGTTCATATTCACATAGAAGTTATATTGTCATAGATCCTTCAACATGTGGTGCTTGCCCCCTATCTTTGCTAGCCAAAAATTACGCACCAAGTAGAGATACTACTTGTGCATCCAAAAACCCTTAAACCCAAATCTTGTTTCGAGAGTCCACCATACCTACCTAAGGATTGAGCAAGATCCTTAAAGTAAGTTGTCATCGGTGCAATAAGGCAATAAAAATTGCTTCTAAAGTGTTAGATCATTTAGTGTAAGAGAAAATTGAGTGTTGTACGAACTTATGATGGCAAAAGCAATAAAAGCAACAGACTGCATAATAAAGGTTGATATCATAAGGGGAAGTATAACATGACGTTCTTTTGCACTAAGGGGTTGAGAATACAAACAAATAAGTGCATGTCAACCTCTGCTTCCCTCTACGAGTGGCCTATATTTTACTTTTCATTATTTACTTTTATGCAAGAGACAAAGTTTCTCTTTCTATTCGTTTTTATTTTTCTCCTTTGGCAAGCATCATGTGGTGGGGAAAGATCTAGGCACATATATCCAGTTGAATATGGGTAGCATGAGTTATTATTGTTGACATCACCCAAAGGTGAATACGTTGGGAGGCAAAATTATAAGCCACTATCTTTCTATGTGTCCGGTTGAAATGTTTTGGTCATGTGTATGCGGTGAGTGTTAGCAATCATAGAAGACTATATGATGGTTGAGTATGTGGAGCTCTTAGTTAGACTCTGTTAAATAAGTTGAATTGCAATTGCTTGGTGACTTTTTGATGGACCAGGACACTAAGGATGGGCCAGAGCAGCACCTGGGGGGTGCCCCGAGGAGGGCACAACCCACCAGGGCGGGCCTGGGCCCCCAGGCGCGCCCAGGTGGGTTGTGCCCACCTCGGTGGCCTCCCGCACCCGTTCTTCGCCTATAAGTTTCCAAATATTCCAAAACCCTTCGGGGTAGCCCTAGATTAGAAGTTTTGCCACTACAATGCCTATGTATCCACGAGATCCAATCTAGACCCCGTTGTGGCACCTTGCCGAATGCGGGAATCATCACCGGTGGCCATCTTCATCATCCCGGCGGCCACCACGATGAGGAGGGAGTAGTCCACCCTCGGGGCTGAGGGTTTGTACCATTAGCTATGTGTTTGATCTCTCTCTCTCTCTCTCGTGATCTATATCATGGGCTTTGTTAATATAGTCGGATCATATGATGTTTCTCCCCTCTATACTGTTGTTATGATGAATTGAATCTTTACCCTTCAAAGTTTTGTCTAGTTGGATTGATTATTCAGAGATGAGAACACATGATATATGTCTTGCAATATGAATACTTGAGGTGACAATGAGGTATCTTATTGATTCACTTGATATGTGTTATGGCATTCAACTCACGGATTCCCACGGTGATATTTGGGTAATCTATGCATAGGGGTTGATGCACATTTTTCTCTGATGGAAAATTTGGGGTCTCTTTATAGTTCTTTTGTGGATTGAGTATTATGAATATGAATTTTCTTTGGTGTTATTCTAGTACAAACTCTAGGATAGATCAAATGTAAAAATAGCTTTGTGTTATTTTAGTACGAACTCTTGAATAGATCGAACAGAAAGAATAGCTTTGAGGTGGTTTTGTGACCTTCAAACAATACCTATCTTTTGTTCTCCGCTAATAGGACCTCGGGAGTGATTCTGTCGGTGTACTAGAGTAGGGGTACCCTAGTATCCCGAACTTGTGCACGGGCAGTTGCAGCACCCCGCGGCAAGACTTGCCGGACGATCGCCAAGGTCCTCCGTGGTTCCCTTGGAGCCATTCAAGAACAAAGTATTCAAGCCAAGGAGACAAGGCCCCGGCAAGAGGAGCTTGCCGGGAAGGCCAACCAAGGCATCCCAAGGAACTTGCCGCGACATGCCACGCGTCCCGGCAAGGCAACAAGGCCCCGGCAAGAGGAGCTTGCCGGGAAGACCAACCAAGGCATCGCGAGGCCTAGTGAGCGACAAGCTTCCGGACCCGACAAGACAATGGCCGCGGCAAGGCGCTTGCCGCGGCAGGCGGCCACTCTGTACCCACGCTCCAGCACATCCACCAACGTGTCGCTCTGGGGGCCTTTCCAGGCGCGCGTGGCGGGAGGCTGTGCAGCCAGCGGTGCGCGGTGGCATGCAAAGCTGACAGGACTGCCATCGTGGCGAGCGGTGGTGTCCCTGACGGTACCTTTCTGCACTGTTTGGGCGACACAGACGGGCATTTAATGCCCTTGTCCCCTGCCGTCAGGGTTAGGTAGGATACACTATGCAAGTAGGTGTACCAACCACAACCCTTTTTACATTTTTACCCTTGTCTATGTTGCCACTTGTCGGTGACCCCTTTAGCGTATAAAAGGAGGCCCATGCGCAACGTAGAAGGGGTTCGGCTCATTCAAAAGCCAGAAAAACACTTATCTCTCTCTCTCGAGCAAGAATACAATCAGACAAGCAGCATTAGGAGTATTATCTCTCCGGAGAGCCCCGAAGCTGGGTAAACTGCTCGTGTGCTTCGCCTCGATCCGCTCTTCATGCGATCTCCGCCCCCCGCCGAACCGAAAGGGGCCACGGTCCGCCGGCCCCATAGATGTTCGTGGATCAGCTTCCCCGACATCTTTGGCGCGCCAGGTTGGGGGCGTCGAGATTGTGTGAACCTGATCCGGTGTGCAGACGAGCTAGATCTCCATTTTCTTTATCGACATGCCACCGAAGAAGAAGACTTCGGCGGCAGCTGCTCCGTCCACGTCACTTCCGCCACCACTAGAGCAAACGGGTGGTGGAGTGGACGCCGGCGGAAGAACGGACGTCGACGAGGAAACTCACGATGCCGCCAGGTCCAAGGACAAGGCTGCACAAACCTCGGCGACCGTACATGTTCCGCGCCCATCTTAAGAGGCGCAAGACCGACAGCGTCATGGTATTTGCAATACCATACGTTCGTTGGGGCAAGATCGAGCTGGTGGATCCCGGGGTGCTCAAGACCAGCATGCATGCCAACATGCTGGCACGAGCGAGGCACGGTCGCCTGGACGGGATACTACTCCTTCTAACATAGTTAGAAGTCCGAGCATATCCCGGTCCTCGCACCGTTCGCCACTGCCACCCACCACTCCAGAAGAAGCTTTGGCGCGAGCTCAACTGCTCCTGGATTACCCTCCAGCGGAAGACAAGATCGACCAATGGAGGGCCACCATTCAGAGTCTCATCGGCTTTGCCAACGGCGACACTCCGCGGCAGCCAAGTGCATCGCGGCCGCGGCAGGACTGCCAGGCACGAGCCGGTGGTGACGAAACCGGTGCGGGTGCAACCACCGTGCACTCTCCACCCCGAAGGCCAAGATCGCCGACTCGTCGGATCCACCTCGACAGCGACTCCACTGCATCATCGGATCCACGAGCTCGTCGCGATCAGCGCCAAGTTCTTCACGAACGACAGCAAGAAGACGCTCGTACTCGCATCGAGCGCCGAAGAGAAGCGCGACGTCAATCCGACAAGCGCGCTGGGCCCTCTGTTGACATGCATGCGCCAGGGGAACCAGGCGACTTGCCGTACGCAGTAGGTTGCCCCGCGTTCACTCGTGAGCTGCGGCAAGTCCAGTGGCCCAGCACGAAGAATTTCAAGCCAGATGTACCAGAGAAGTACGACGGCAAGACGCATCCGTCGGAGTTCCTCAGCATCTACACCATCGCGGTGCATGCTGCCGGAGGACGGGACGACAAGATCCTTGCCAACTACTTCCCGCTGGTGCTCAAGCCCAATGTCAGATCCTGGCTCATGCACTTGCCGGACAACTCCATATCCTCCTGGGCTGATCTGTGCCATCAGTTTGTCGGCGCCTTTACAGGCGGCCACAAGCCTCATGGCCAAGAGAGCGATCTTCATCTGCTCGCCCAGAAGGAAGGAGAGCCCCTGCGCAAGTACATTCAAAGATTCAACCACGTACAGCACAGCATCCCAGATGTCCACCCTGCCGCGGTAATCAGCGCGTTCCATCAGAACATGTGGAACCGCAGGATGCGGGAGGAGATGGCGATGTGCAAGATCAGAGATGTCAGTGAGCTATATGCCCTGGCCGACAAGTGTGCACGTGCTGAGGAAGGGAGGAAACTCCCCGGAGAGAACACAGGAGCAGGAGGATCTGATAGTGAGGACACTGCCCCGGCAAGGAAGAACCGGCGGCGGAACAACAGGAAGAAGAAAGGCAAAGATGTGCTAGTTGTTGAGCAGTCCGGCAAGAAAGCCGAAGCTGGTAGCTCCGGCAAGGAGGTTGCCGCAGCTGTGGCAGTCGCCGACAAGCAGGACGGCACCAACAAGCAATACTGCAAGATCCACCGCACCAAGGGCCATGATCTCCAGAGCTGCAAGAAGGTCGAGCAGCTTGTCGAACAGCAAAAGGCTGAATACGAGCGGCGCGACAAGGAGAAAGCCCAGGAAGGTGCTGGAGGAGCCAGCAAGAAACATCCCGGCCGAGGAGGACGCCGCGGCAAGGCCAAGCAGCGGCAAGGAGACAGACCTCCCCGCGGCCGCGACAAGGATGAAGATGACGACGACGATGAAGATATGGATGAAGATGAGACCGATGAGCAGGAGTTCCAGAAAGCCACAGAGGTCCTGTGCGTTGACGGTGGTGCTTCTCTGCATACTTCACACCGCCAGCTCAAGCAGTGGGTGCGGGAAGTCAATGCAGCAGAACCACCCGTCGAGTCACGCAAGCCTCTGAAATGGTCCAGCACGCCTATCATCTTTGATATTGAGGACCACCCTGATCGCATAACTGCGGTCGGGTGCTTGCCGATGTTGGTTCACCAACTATCCGCAACCTCAAGGTCACTAAGATGCTAGTTGACGGCGGGGCCGGCTTGAACCTGATCTCCTCCGCGGTGCTCCAGAAACTCCAGATCCCTGATAGCGAGCTCGAAGAGACCGGCACATTTCAAGGAATCAATCCGGGAAGGAGCAAGCCGAAGGGAAAGATCACGTTGCCGGTAACATTTGGCAGCGAGCTGAACTTCAGGACTGAGAGGGTCACTTTTGACGTTGCTGACTTCCCATTGCCTTACAATGGGATACTCGGCCGTCCAGCACTCGCCAAGTTCATGGCAGCCTCTCACTATGCATACAACATGCTGAAGATGCCAGGCCCGATAAGTGTCATCTCTGTCCCTGGCGACAAGAAGGATGCTCTTATCTGCGCCGACAAGATCTACCGGGAAGCAGCAGCCGCAACAGATCGCAACTCACTTGCCGCTGAAGCTCCCGGGGGGAAGAAGAAGACCAAGTCCGGCAAGAGTTCTGATGCCCACTCCGGCAAGCGCACCTCTTCGGAGTGCTGCACTACCGTCGAGGACGCACCATCGAGCTCCACCGGCAAGTGTAAGAAGACAATGGCGGCTCCACCTAAGACCAAGAAGGTGTCCGCCAAGGAGGACGGCACTGGTGGTACCTTCACCATCAGTGCCACTCTCGACCCCAAATAGGAAAGCGCGCTCGTTGCTTTCCTGCGGGCGAACGTCGACGTGTTTGCATGGCAACCGTCCGACATCCCCGGTGTTCCCAGGAAAGTGATTGAGCACCACCTTGCCGTCTGTCCTCATGCGCGGCCCGTCAAGCAGAAAGTCAGGAAACAGGCAGTGGAGCGCCAAGAATTCATCGCAGAAGAAATCAAGAAGTTGGAAGCAGCAGGCCTTGTCAGAGGGGTGCTCCATCCTACGTGGTTGGCCAATCCTGTAGTCGTGCGCAAGGCAAACGGGAAATGGAGGCTTTGTATCGACTTTACCGATGTTAATAAAGCTTGTCCCAAAGACCCATTTCCTTTGCCGCGCATCGACCAGATTGTTGACTCCACGGCCGGATGTGATTTGCTTTCATTTCTTGATGCATACTCAGGATACCATCAGATCTTCATGGCAGAAGAGGATGAGGAGAAGACCGCATTCATTACCCCATGTGGCACATACTGTTTCGTACGGATGCCTTTCGGTTTGAAGAATGCTGGTTCAACATTTGCAAGGGTAGTCCATGACGCTTTTGAGCCACAAATGCACAGAAATGTGGAAGCATACATGGATGACATAGTGGTCAAGAGCAAGGACAAAGCAACTCTGATCCAAGATTTGGACGAAACCTTTGCAAATCTGCGCAAGATCAACCTCAAGCTTAACCCCGAGAAGTGCGTGTTTGGAGTACCCTCCGGCAAGCTTCTCGGGTTCTTTGTGTCTCAGCGGGGAATTGAAGCCAATCCCGACAAGATCAAGGCCATTGAGCAGATCGAAGCACCAAAGCGCGTCAAGGATGTACGAAGGCTTGCCGGTTGCGTGGCTGCTCTCAGCAGGTTTATCTCTAGGTCTGCTGAGCGCGCCCTGCCGTTTTTCAAAATATTGAAAAAGGCAGGTCCAATGAAATGGACTCCGGAGGCGGAGGCTGCGCTGCAGGACTTGAAGAGGTACCTGTCCTCCACTCCAACACTTGTCGCACCTAAGCCACAAGAGAAGTTGCTGCTGTATATAGCGGCAACCAATCAAGTGGTTAGTGCTGCGTTAGTAGCGGAGAGGGAGGCGGATGATGAGCCAGCAACCATGGCAGATGCATCCAGCGACAAGCAGGGGGCTTCACCAGCAAGCTCTGGTCCCGACAAGGATGGATCTGCGCAGGAGCATGATAAGATGCAGAAGAGAATGGTGCAGCGCCCAGTTTACTTTGTCAGTTCCCTTCTGCAGGGGGCTAGGTCAAGGTACTCTGGTGTGCAGAAATTGCTTTTCGGCCTTCTCATGGCCTCGAGAAAGCTGCGCCATTACTTCCAAGCACATGAGATCACAGTCGTCACTCGTTTTCCGCTGAAGAGGATACTGCAAAATCCAGAAGCGACAGGCAGGATTGTCGAGTGGGCGCTGGAACTGTCAAGCTTTGGCCTCAAGTTTGAAAGTACTTCAACTATCCAAAGCAGAGCATTGGCAGAGTTCATAGCAGAGTGGACGCCAACACCAGATGAAGAAATTCCAGAAACGAGCATCCCCGTCAAGGAAGCGAGCAAAGAGTGGCTGATGTACTTTGATGGTGCCTTCTCGCTGCAAGGCGCCGGTGCGGGCGTGCTGCTTGTCGCACCCACCGGAGAGCACCTCAAGTACGCAGTCCAGATGCACTTTCCCAAGGAGCAAGCAACCAACAATACTGCAGAGTATGAAGGATTGCTTGCCGGTCTCAGGATCGCAGCAGACCTTGGGATCAAGAAGCTCATTGTCAGGGGTGACTCACAGCTTGTCGTCCGCCAAGTGAACAAGAACTATCAGAGTCCATTGATGGAAGCATATGTTGATGAAGTGAGAAAGCTAGAAGAGCACTTTGACGGCCTGCAGATGGAACATGTTCCAAGAGCTCAGAACGACATTGCCGATGGCCTATCGAAGTGCGCCGCACTAAAGTTACCTGTGGAACCAGGGATCTTTGTGCTCAAGCTGACTCAACCGTCCGTAACGCCATCAACTGGACAGAGCAAGAAGAGGAAGTTGGTTTATGGTGACTACTTTCCGGCAGAGCTCCCCGAAGCCGCCTCCAAGAAGGTCCCCAAGATCAACACCAAGGATGCTGAGGAGCAGTCTGCTCCGACAAGCCTCGGGGTTTGTTCCGTTGAAGCAAACGCTCCCGACAAGCTTTGCTCCGGCAAGCTTGCCGGGGAACATCAAGCTCCGGCAGGGCCACAAGTTCTTGCCGTAGAAGCGGATGTTCCCGCAGCAGCAGATGTGCCTTTAGTCCTTGTTGTCGAGCCACAAGCTCCAGCATGGGCGCAGCAGATTGTCCATTTCCTTCAGACATGAGAACTTCCTGAAGAGCAAGAAGAAGCGGAGAAAGTAGCCCGGCAGTCAAGTATGTACCAGTTTGTCGACAGCACACTGTACAGAAGAAGACTCAACGGTGTGAAATTGAAGTGTATTTGCCGGGAAGACGGACAAAAGCTGTTGGCAGAGATACATGGAGGCATATGTGGTCACCACATTGGCGCAAGAGCACTTGCCGGCAAAGCTTTCCGGCAAGGTTTCTTTTGGCCGACAGCCCTCCAGGATGCAACTGCACAAGTAACCAAGTGTGAAGCGTGCCAGTTCCACTCCAAGCAGATACACCAGCCAGCTCAAGCTCTCCAGACGATCCCTTTATCCTGGCCATTTTCGGTCTGGGGGCTCGACATCCTCGGCCCCTTTCCCCGAGCTGTCGGGGGCTTTGAGTACTTGTACGTTGCAATCGACAAGTTCACAAAGTGGCCGGAAGTGGAACCAGTGAGGAAGGTGACAGCACAGTCAGCAGTCAAGTTCTTCAGGTCGATTGTTTGCCGTTTCGGGATCCCTAACAGGATCATCACCGACAACGGCACGCAATTCACGAGCCGCACCTTCATGCAGTACATCCAAGATCTTGGCGCCAAGGTCTGCTTCGCTTCTGTTGCTCATCCGAGAAGAAACGGTCAAGCGGAGAGGGCAAATGCTGAAGTGCTGCGCGGGCTCAAGACCAGAACTTTCGACAGGCTGCGCAAGTGCGGAAGAAACTGGATCGAGGAGCTGCCGGTGGTTCTTTGGTCGATCAGGACGACGCCAAATCGAGCCACTGGCCAGACACCTTTCGCTCTAGTCTATGGAGCAGAGGCAGTTCTCCCCACGGAACTCGTATACGGGTCGCCTCGAGTGCTCGCTTATGATGAGCTTGAGCAAGAGCAGCTGCGATAAGATGACGCGCTGCTCCTTGAGGAAGACCGTCTTCAGGCTGCTGTACGAGCTGCTCGATACCAGCAAGCTTTGCGCCGCTACCATAGCCGCAAAGTTAATGCCAGAAGCTTCGAGGAAGGCGACCTTGTTCTTCGGCGCGTTCAGTCCGCCAAGAATTCCAACAAGTTGACGCCGAAGTGGGAAGGCCCTTACCGGGTGAAACGAGTCACTAGGCCTGGCGCTGTCCGCCTTGAGACCGAAGATGGCACTCCGGTGAGCAACTCCTGGAACATTGAGCATCTTCGTAAGTTTTACCCGTAGGGCGCGGTTGCCGGAACCCGTTCCGGCAACCACCTTTTGTACAAGTCTTGCCGATGTTGCATGTAATCCTTTGTACAAAGCCGGGCGCAGATCCCGTGCATAAGTAAAGCTCATGTGCTTAGCACATCTTGTCAATTTCATGCTTTCTACCTTGTATTCGCATGCATTATCTGACACTTTGTGCAGCGCAACCCCCGGTAAGCAATAACGAGCCGGAAGGCACCATATCTTTATTTTCTCTTCTTTCTTTTTCTAATAAAGGAAAGCAAGGTTCCCTCGCACACAAGTTTGCCGGGGGGAAAGGAGAAGATTATGATGTGGACCAGGCATCGTTCAAGCAAGTTTCGCCTTGCCGGAAAGCAAATGACAGAAAAGCTAAGTTGCCAAAGTTTGAGCAATCAGTTTTAAATCTTTAAGTTATCTTCCTTGAACGACCGCACTTTGTATGGAAAACCTGTGCGCAGAGGAACCAAATCATAGCTAGCTGCGCCCTTACTTTGTTTCGAGTCTGCTCGACAACTTAAGTGAGCTGCGACTAGTTGCGACAAGGTTTGTTGTCGGAAGCGGCATCGCCAGCAGGCTGCTGATGTCCCGCACTCACCGCTCACGGCAAAGGTGCCTGCGCCGACAAGTTCCCTAAAAGCGTAGGGTAAAACATACAAAGCAGGGAATCAAGTAAAGGAAATAACATAGCGATCATTACCCAAAGTAGAGTTATATTACAAGATAACTTGTCGCAGCTCTAATAGATTGATCTCATAATATGGCCAGCAGCGACAGGAAGAAAGAAAAGAAGGGCGGCCTAATCTACGCGATCGCCCTCAACCCTCTTGATCTCGCTCACCTTGTCCACAATGGGTGCGACAAGGGCCTTGAGCGCATCCCGATCAGCATCCGGCGGCAAGGATTTGAGGACGTTGGTGAAGTTGAGGCCTGGATTGCGGAAGGCCACCTTCATCAGCACCTTCTGGAGAGCCCCCGCGCAAATCCTGCGCGACTCGTCGGCCAGCTGCTTTGGGATCCTCTCCCGGAGTCGCTGGAGGGCCGTCGCCACGCCTTTGAAGAACAGGCTGAGCTTGGCGCTGGGTTGGAGATGCTCGTCGGAGGGATACCCAAAATCCTCCATCCCCAGCTGCGCCAACTCCCCGTCGATGGCAGCGGCAGCATCCACAAGACCTTCAGTCCAATGCTCCACTGTCTCCCTGAAGGCGTCATGGGCGGCAGCAGCATTCGCCAGCAGCGCCTCGTCGGCCTTGATCTTCTCCGACAAGGTCACCTCTCGCTCCCTGGTGACGTCCAGCGTCTGAGTCAACGTGGCCAGCTTCAACTCCAGATCTGCATTTGAATCCTTGGCGGCGCTGAGCTCCTTGCCCCTCTCAGCGAGAAGACCCTGCAGCTCACCATGAGCGGCAGCGTCCTTCTCGCGCTCGCGCTTAAGAACGGCAAGCTCCTCGCCGCTCCCCTTGAGATCTGCCTCCAGCTGCGCCACCTTCATCTCCAGCTCCTTCTTGGAGGCCTCAGCAGCTGCGGCAGCGTCCTTTGCTTCTTTGAGTGCCCTGCCTATTGCTTCCTCGCGCGCAGCAAGCTCCACCTCGTGGCTGTCAAGATTGACCTTGCGCTGCGCCAAATCACCCTCCCGCGCAGATAGCCTTTCGGCGACAAGATGTTGCTTCTCTTCAGCTTCAGCCTTCTCGAGGAGGAAGGCTTTCCGCTCCTCGAGAAGTTGCTCCCGCTCCTCCACCAAGGACCGGAGAGTTTCCTGCCTGAGGCCCCGAAGCTCCTCCGCGCGCTTCTCAATATCAACCCCCGCCTTTGCGACAAGCGCCTCTCGGGACGCCAGTTTGGCTTGGCGGGCGCGGTAAAGAGACAGCAGCTTCCGCAGTAGCCGCTCCTCCTCAGACTCTTCACTGCTGCTGCTTGGCGCGTCGACAAGCGCCAGCCCAGTGGAGGCGAGCACCTCTTCGTCGAAGGTTTCTCCTTCGACCGGCGCCCTGGAGCTTAACGCGCAGGGGAGCTTGATGAAGATGCCATCGCCGGCCTTCAGGTAGGCACCAGGCTGCGGCTCTTCGGAGCCTGGCTCTGCAGCAGTGCCAGAGGGATCGGCGGTCGGTTCAGCGCCCAGCGCTCCTGCGGCCTCAGGGCCGTCAGTGCGATCGCCGGATTCCTCGCCCGCTTCTGCGGCGGCAGCCTTGGCGGCCTCCTCGCCGGCGGGGTCATCAGCACTGGCCTCTTCTTAAGTGGCGGCGGAGTCGTTGTTGTTGCCGCGCGCGTTCTCCTCACCGGCACCCTCGGTGTCCATTGGCTCCGCAGCAGTTGGATCTGAGGAACGAAAAAGGGGAGAAAAGTCAAGCAAGAATCCAGAAAAGAAAATTAGAAGAAGAAGAACCCAAGGAAAGTTTTCAAGCAAGAAGATTACCTGTGCTAGGTTCTGCGGTTGTGGTCTCAACTGCCGGAGGATCACTGGTGCCTTCCCTTGCCGGAGAACTGTCCCTTGCCGGAGAGTTCTCCCTTGCCGGAGAACGCTCCCTTGCCGGGGACTCCTCCCTTGGCGGCGTAGTCGAAGCAGATGGCACTTCGGGAGAAGCTTCCGGGCATTCCTGGTGGGGCTGTTCTGCTCCTACACAAATCAACAGTCAAGATATCAGTAGAGAAAAGAGCACCCATGCGCGCCTGACAGCAGGAAGTAAACTATAAACTTACGCTGGGGGCTGCGCTGGGGGCTGCTTTGGGGAGTAGTTGCCGGGTCCGTCAAGGTGGTCTCAGACACACCCCCTGCTGACACGGTAGGATCATCTTCGATGACAATCACCGGGGCCTTGGCTCTCTTCGCCGCTCTCTGGGCCAGCGTCCTGAAAAGGAATGGATTCAGATCGAAGCAAGTCAGATACAAGACGAAAGCAACAAGATAGCAAGAATTGAAGAACTACGAGGACAGCAAGGGGATCTTACTCTTCTTCTTCGTCGTCAGAGCTGAGCGCGGAGAGATCGAAGTCCGGCTCGCCTCCGGTACGGCGAGGCGGAGGAGTGGGCTCCCTAGCCCGCTTGGCAGGAGCAGCAGCGGTGGACCGGGAAGACCCAACTCCAGTTGCCGCAGCGGCGTGAGGCGCTCCCGCGGCAACGGTGCTTGCCGCGGTAGAGCGTGTCGCGCGGCTCGGCGACTGTTGACCCGTTTGCCGCCCCGCTGCGTCCGCGACCTTGCGGAGACGCCTTCTTGGTGGGGCCGGGGGCTCCGCCTCCGGCAAGCTGTCTGAAGGTTTGGGCTCCTCCTCGCCGGGCTCGCTCGGCTCAGCGTCAGGGCCGGCAAGATCTTCCTCGCCGGCAAACTCCTCACGCTCGGCAAGGCTTGCCGCCTCTGCTGCCTCCGCCTCCTCCATGGTGAACCCGAACTCGCCCGCGGCAGCTGCTGCCGCAGCCTCTTCCATCCTAGTGGCGATGTGCTGCAGCTCCGCGTCGGTAGTGTCGCGGGTGAGGCTCTTCTGTTCATCAGCGCGGACCGGCACTTCTACCAAATCGTCGAAGAACGTCCGCACGACGTCATCCGCAGGTTCTTGCCAAGTTGGAGTGATTCCGTGCGAGTCGCACAACGGCATCATCGCGCGGATGCAGTCAAGGGAAGAATTGTTGCACAGCGGAACGACATTCCGCGGCAACATAAATGGGTGCTGAGGGTCGCGCTTGAACAGCTCTAGAAGCATCGCGTCCAATTCCAAGACCGTGAAGTTGAAATTGAGGCCCGGGCGCAGCCTCATGATATCCGCCGAGTTCTTGAACTCCCAGGCGGGTCTCCCCCTCTCCTGCAGAGGGGCGATGCGGCGGCAAAGGAAATCTGCGCCAACGGCGCCTATAGTGAGCCCGGCAAGACTGAGGCGAAGGATCCGGGTGACGGCAATCTTCAGCCTATCGTCCTTCGGGGCCACATTGCTCCAATCATTGCCGCGCACTATTGGGGCTTGGCGCAGGGCAGTGAACGACTGCGGGTTCTCCTCGACGATCCAGCACCACTCTGCTCTCCACTCCTCCCACTTGCTATGGAGCTCACCCTCCAGATACGCTTCCTTCTTGCCGACTCTCAAGATCCAAGCAATCCCACCGGCAAGAGGCTCTCCTCTCTCAACCCGAGGCATGAAGAAGTGGCGGAAAAGGGCCATGTTTGGGTGGACTCCGACAAAGTTTTCGCACAGATGCGCGAAAATTGCCATGGTCAGAACGGCGTTGGGGGTGAAGTCAAGGAGGCAGAACCCGTAGGTGTTCATAATGTCGCAGAAGAAATCAGAAAAAGGCGGGCAGAGCCCGTAGTAGAAGAACAACGCGAAGAAGGGGTACCCGCTTGGAGCCAGTTCCGATGCTACAGCCGGGAGTACCCTCGTGCGCGGATGCGCACGCGTCTCCGTCGACTAGAAGAGGTAGTAGTACTCCCTCAACTCCTGTGCACCGAGTTGAGGGGGGAAGAGGGCCCGCTGCTTCCGCAGCGCCGTGAGCCGCTGCGCCTCGGCCGACTTCACGCCCTTCCCCTTGTCGGCTTTTGGAGCCATGGCGGAGGTGGTGGGGGAGATCGGCAGCGTTGGTGATGCTGGTGGCAATGGGGGCGGAGCGCTGCTCTCTTTTCTGCTTCGAGAAGAAGGGGGGAGCGGCGGAGATTTTTGGAGTTGGAGCAACAGACGGCGAGGTGGGCGAACTGCCCCTGTTTCCTCTGCTTATAAAGAGGGAGGGGGCGGACGTTTCGCCCTTCTGAATAAAGAAACCACCCACGATCTCTCCCACGATGCCGCATTCAACACGTGCCGTTCGGGGAGGGCGCGGTGGATACGGAGCAGGATACGGCGTGACCCAGGCCGCGTGTGCCCGTGCCCTATTTTGGGCCTGGCCCAACAGCGCTCGGCACCGTGTGTGGCCCAGGCCCGGGGGCTCCTGTCGGTGTACTAGAGTAGGGGTACCCTAGTATCCCGAACTTGTGCACGGGCAGTTGCAGCACCCCGCGGCAAGACTTGCCGGACGATCGCCAAGGTCCTCTGTGGTTCCCTTGGAGCCATTCAAGAACAAAGTATTCAAGCCAAGGAGACAAGGCCCTGGCAAGAGGAGCTTGCCGGGAAGTCCAACCAAGGCATCCCAAGGAACTTGCCGCGACACGCCACGCGTCCCGGCAAGGCAACAAGGCCTCGACAAGAGGAGCTTGCCGGGAAGACCAACCAAGGCATCTCGAGGCCTGGTGAGCGACAAGCTTCCGGACCCGACAAGACAATGGCCGCTGCAAGGCGCTTGCCGCGGCAGGCGGCCACTCTGTACCCACGCTCCAGCACATCCACCAACGTGTCGCTCTGGGGGCCTTTCCAGGCGCGCGTGGCGGGAGGCTGTGCAGCCAGCGGTGCGCGGTGGCATGCAAAGCTGACAAGACTGCCATCGTGGCGAGCGGTGGCGTCCCTGACGGTACCTTTCTGCACTGTTTGGGCGACACAGACGGGCATTTAATGCCCTTGTCCCCTGCCGTCAGGGTTAGGTAGGATACACTGTGCAAGTAGGTGTACCAACCACAACCCTTTTTACATTTTTACCCTTGTCTATGTTGCCACCTGTCGGTGACCCCTTTAGCGTATAAAAGGAGGCCCATGCGCAACGTAGAATGGGTTCGGCTCATTCGAAAGCTAGAAAAACACTTATCTCTCTCTCTCGAGCAAGAATACAATCAGACAAGAAGCAGTAGGAGTATTATCTCTCCGGAGAGCTCCGAAGCTGGGTAAACTGCTCGTGTGCTTCGCCCCGATCCACTCTTCGTGCGATCTCCGCCCCCCGCCGAGCCGAAAGGGGCCACGGTCCACCGGCCCCATAGGTGTTCGTGGATCAGCTTCCCCGACAGATTCTTTATTGCACTTTGAGGGATAATCATATGATCCAACTATGTTAGCATTGTTGAGAGGTTGCACTAGCGAAAGTACAGACCCTAGGCCTCATTTTTAAGCATCGCAACATTGTTTTTGTGCCCGTTTACTATTTGCTACCTTGTTATTTTTATTTATTCATATTATAAAAATATATTGCTGCCATCCATATTACACTTTTATCACCATCTCTTCCCTGAACTAGTGCACCTATACAATTTTTCATTGTATTGGGTGTGTTGGGGACACAAGAGATTTCTTGTATTTGGTTGCAAGGTCGTTTGAGAGAGACCATCTTCATCCTACACCTTCCACAGATTGATAAACCTTAGGCCATCCACTTGAGGGAAAATTGCTACTGTCCTACAAAACTCTGCGCTTGGAGGCCCAACACGTGTATACAAGAATAAAGTTGCATAGTAGACATCAAATACCGATGAGCATGACATGATGATGGACATGAACAACATAGTATAACCAGGTCACATAAGAGCATAGCATGATCATTAGCATCAAAATAATTGTATGACTGGTGTATAACAAGAGCATAAGCAAGTAAACATCTACTCAACTAGATGCAAAAGAGCATAGCACAAGCATAAGCATGCAAACACGAGTATGGATAAATCATTCACGGAATAATAGCATGCACAACTTATTTAAATATTCAAGTTGAAAACCATGGCTACTGCAAATATGTCATGCAAGTGGCTTTCATGGCTTGCCTGGTGTAAGGGCATATTTATTCCCAATATGTTTTGGTGATTGATGACAATGCTTGTGCGGACTAATCGTGTGTGTTAGTTCTTTCAGAGATTCATCCATTGGCACGAGACAATTTCCTCCCCTCAGTGTTGTAATTCAAGATGGTGTAGCTCCTTCGTTTCGTTGTTGGTGGACTAGTTTCGTAGGAGTCACCGTACTATCAAGAGGGGGTCCGTTTTGGAAAGACTTGGGTGGAATCACACGTACACATCATTATCACACCCGTCACCTTTCCTTCCGCATCTCTGGAGCTGCTGTTTTCCCCTTACTATGCTCTGCTTTGCCCTAGAGGTAGTACCGCGTCCACAGCGGTAGTACCGCCGAAACTCCACAGCGGTAGTACCGCTCTCAGAAAGAGCGGTAGTACCGCTTGGGTGTTTCGGCCGTAGTACCGCTGTGCGTCTGGGCTACTTCCGCCTCGATTCTCGAATGAATTTTTCGTGTCGGGTTTTACGGCACTAAGGGAGGTAGTAGGGGCGGTAGTACCGCCCTAAGCGGTAGTACCGCCCTTCCCTAGCGGTAGTACCGCCCTGGTGACACGGCCCTAGGCAGCGCGGCAGTACCGCTGGGTTTAAGCAGTAGTACCGCCCGGAGTGATAGTACCGCTCTTCCCTGGCGGTAGTACCGCCCTGGGGTCAGGGCCCCAGGCAGCACGGCAGTACCGCTGGGTCGAGCGGTAGTACCGCCCTTCTCCAGCGGTAGTACCGCTCTGTGCGGGGCTGGTAAGTGGGATAACGGTTGGATTGTTCTTCCCACTATATAAAGGGGTCTTCTTCCCCAAAGTTGACCTACCTCTTTCCCCCAAAGCTCCATTGTTGCTCCAAGCTCCATTTTCGCCCGATCTCTCTCCCTAGCCAATCAAACTTGTTGATTTGCTCGGGATTGGTTGAGAAGGCCCAGATCTACACTTCCACCAAGAGAAATTTGATTCCCCCCCACTTATCCCTAGCGGATCTTGTTACTCTTTGGTGTTGAGCACCCTAGACGGTTGAGGTCACCTCGAAGCCATACTCCATTGTGGTGAAGCTTCGTGGTGTTGTTGGGAGCCTCCAAGTGTTGTGGAGACTGCCCCAATCTTGTTTGTAAAGGTCCGGTTGCCGCCTTCAAGGGCTCCAATAGTGGAATCACGGTATCTCGCATTGTGTGAGAGCGTGAGGAGATTACGGTGGCCCTAGTGGCTTCTTGGGGAGCATTGTGCCTCCACACCGCTCTAACGGAGACGTACTTCCCCATAAAAGGAAGGAACTTCGGTAACACATCCTCGTCTCCACCGACTCCACTCTTGGTTATCTTGTCCCTTTACTTTTGCAAGCTTACTTGAGTTATATCCATTGCTTGCTTGTGTGCTTATTGTCTTTGCATCATATAGGTTGTCCACGTAGTTGCACATCTAGACAACCTATTTCATTGCAAGTTCTAATTTGTGAAAGAAAAGTCTAAAAATTGTTAGTTGCCTATTCAGCCCCCCCTCTAGTCAACCATATCGATCCTTTCAATTGGTATCAGAGCCTCGTCTCTTTATTAAGGACTTCGCCGTCCGAAGAGTATGGTTGACGTCAACGACGGTGCGGAGGAACACTCCGGTGTGAATCCCATCTCGTCTTCGGCCGAAGGGGGAACCTCGGTCTCTCGTGAGGAATTCAATGTGGCTTTAGACACATTGAAAAGCTCCATGACGGCCGAGGTTAAAAGCATGTTTTCTGAATTCCTAGAGGGACTCAAACTATCTACCTCGCCAATGAAAGTGCGTGATCCCATTAACAAGGTGACGGATGCTAACCCTGACAAGGGGGAAGCTAATAGTGAAAAGAGTCCGTCTACTAGTGGTAGAAATGGCACCGACATCTATGCCCATGTGGAACCCCCGGTGTATAGAGGACCAATCCCCTCTACTCATTTGAATCATGCCGGTCCTCCTCCTAAATATGTGAAAAATGAAGATTATGATTCTTGGGTTTATCGCTTCAAGCATCATTTAAAACATGTGAATACTAACCTTTGGAGAATTATTGAAGAAGGTTTCTATCCTCATGATCCAAGCAACTTCACCCCTCGAGAAGAAGTGGACAATCAATTCAATGAGAGTGCTCTCTTCATCATCCAAGATGCTATCCTTCCCAAAGATCTCCCTCATCTTCGACCTCATGTCATGGCTAAAGAAGCATGGAAGTGTGTCGAGCGTATGTATTGAGGAAGTGCTAGCATTCAATGCTCCAACTATGAAGTGGTGCAAGATGAAGCCGATGAGTTTGCAATGAAATAGGATGAAGAACCTCGTGAGCTCTTTCGAAGAGTGACCAAACTTGCGGTCGCACTCCGAGATCATGGGAGCAAGGACATGGATGACAACTGGATCAAGCGCAAGTTCCTCAAGGCCATGATGCCCTACAACAAGGCCATGTCCTCCGTCATCCGCCAAAGACCGGACTTCCACTCCATGACCTCTGGTGAAGTGTTGGATGAGTTTGTTGCAATGAACATCTTGGATAAGACTGCCGACAATGCAGTGCTCCGTTCCCAAAGGGCAAAGAAGCCAAATCTTGCCTTGAAGGCCAAGGTTAGTGTGGAAGAAGAAGAAGAAGAGGAAGATGAGGAGAGCAACCCCGAGGACACGAAGTATGATTATCATGAGCATATGGCTCTTGCCTCAAGACAGTTTTGGAGTAAGAAGACTACAAGACCCAACTTCAACAAGAACAACTCAAGTGGCCTCAAGGGGAAGCAACGAGTTAGAACTTGTTTCAACTATGGCAATGTCAGCCATTTCGTTGCGGATTGTCCTTACAAGAAGCGGGAAGACAATGGTGGCAAGTTCATTCGAAAAGACGAAGCCAAGTCCTTCCCAAACAAGAACAACTTCACCAAGAAGACTCCTCCTCGCGGGTTGGTGGTTCAAGAATAATACCGTGAGGATGACGATGATGATGAAGATGGTGAAACAATGGCCATGGCATCCATTGCCATTGTCTCAACTCCTCGGGTGTCTCTTTTCGATGCACCTAACGAGAACATCACCGCCAAGTGCCTCATGGCTAAGGCCACCAACAAGGTAACCCCCAACATCAAAACCACCATTATTCCTAACCCTCCTTCAACGGATGACTTTGATAATGGTAAGGGTTCTAATGAGGAGATCAATGAATTTGAGTCCTTCATGAGTAAGCTCAAAGGCAAATCCAAGAAGCACTTCGTTGCTCTCTTGGAACAACTTGGTGAAGCCAATGACATGATCGAGGCTCATGAAGAAACCATCACTAAGATGGAAAGTCATAGTCGTGACTACGCCGATGAGATATCGGATCTCTCTAATGCTCTTGAGGAAGAGCGTGGGCATCGTTTGGCTCTTGAGGAGTCACACAACGATGGTCATGCTAAACTAAAGAAAGGTCTTGATCATGCTCTTGTTGTGTCTCGTGTTCTAGCTTCCGAGAAGGCTAAACTTGGGGTTGATCATGTTAGACTCACGGAGGAGTTTGACGTACTTGACAAGGCCCACGAGGTCTTGAAAGGTGCTCATGCCACCCTCAAGGAGTCTCATGCTCAACTCCAAGTTAAGCTAACCAAGGAAAAGGCCACATTTCCTCACATGGTCTTAATTGATAATGCAAATGCTACTAACCCATGTTGTGAGCATGTGCATCTTGTGGAGGAAAATGCCAAGTTGAAGGAACAACTCGAGAAAGGTCTTCTGTCATCCATACAAGGCGAGAAGAACCTAAATGACCTTTTGAGCAATCAAAAGGAAGTTGTGGGCAAGGAGGGAGTTGGGTTCGCACCCAAGTCCAAGAACAAGAAGAAGAACAAGGAGAAGAAGAGCAAGACAAATCGACCTCCTCCGCTCACGCAAACCTTTGTGAAGGAGGGCGAAGGTGCTCCTAAGGAGAAGAAGAACAATGGGAAGAGTGGTGAAGCCAAATAGTGTAACGCCATCTCTCCCAACAAAGCCGGCGACTTCAACCCCTCTTATGTGTTGTGCCGTGCTAGTGATGGACATGTTTATGCTAAATTTGTTGGTTCTCCTTATGAGTACATTGAATGGTCTATTTGGGCTCCTAAGACCCTTGTTACTAACATCAAAGGACCCTTTACTCAATGGCTACCTAAAACCAAGCATTGATCTCTTGTAGGTGTTTGCTTCCGGTGGGGGATCATGGTTCCTCGATAGTGGAGCAACAAATCATATGACCGGGAGCAAGGACTTGGTGGTGGACGTGCACAATATCCCATCTATGCCCACCAATGTCGAATGGGGTGATGCCTCACATTCTAAGGTATTGGGTCTTGGCAAGGTTGTCATTTCTCATGATCTAACGATCGAGAAAGTCATGCTTGTTGAGTCCCTCGCGTTCAATTTACTTTCCGTTCATCAACTCGCACTCATGGGCTTTGCCACCTTCTTTGATATTGATACTGTGGCCCTCTTGTGGAGCCAGACTCTTAAAGTAGCCTTTGTTGGGCATGTCGAGAACGGTCTCTATGTGATTAACTTTTCGGAGCAACCCACTAAGACCGTGACATGCCTAATGGCTAAAGTTGATGTTGGATGGCTTTGGCATCGCCGTTTATCCCACATCAATATGAGATCTTTGCAAAGTCTTCTCAAGGGGGACCATGTTCATGGACTAACGAATGTTAGTTTTGCCAAAGATCGTGTTTGCAGTGCTTGTATCGAAGGAAAGGTTCATGAGACGGCTCACCCTCCCACGACTATCATCTACTCGAAGAGACCCTTGGAGCTCCTCCACATGGACCTCTTTGGGCCCCCATCCTTTGATAGTCTTGGGGGTAGAAAGTATTGCTTGGTGATAGTGGATGATTATTCAAGATACACTTGGGTATACTTCTTCAAGAGGAAGAGTGAGACTCAACAAACAATCATCGACTTTGCAAATGAAGCTCAACGTCAACACGATGCAAAGATCTTGACAATAAGAAGTGACAATGGCACCGAGTTCAAGAACTACACCTTGGATGAGTTTCTTAGTGATGAAGGGATCAAGCATCAATATTCTGCACCATATACCCCTCAACAAAATGGTGTTGCGGAAAGGAAGAACCGGACGTTGATGGATGTGGCAAGAACCATGATGGCGGAGTTCAAGTCTCCATACAACTTCTGGGCCGAAGCCATCAACACAGCTTGCCATGCATCCAATCGGCTCTATCTCTGCAAAGGCTTGAACAAGACTCCGTATGAGATACTCATCGGGAACAAGCCTAATCTCAAGTACTTCCGGGTGTTTGGGTGTAAGTGTTTCATTCTCAAGAAAGGTGTTCTTTTGTCTAAATTTTAAGCTAGAGCTCATGAGGGCATATTTGTTGGTTATGCTACAAACTCTCACGTTTACCGTGTTCTCAACAAGTCCAACCGACTCATTGAGTAGACGTGTAACGTAGAGTTTGATGAAAATAACGCCTCCCAAGTGGAGCAAAGTGGTACTTGTGATGTAGGTGATGAAATTCCTCCCCAAGCCATAAGAAGAATGGGTATTGGTCATATCCTACCCATTAAGGAACCCCTTGTGGCCGAAGGAGAAGGACAATGCTCCACTCAAGTGGAGCCATCACCTCGCCAAGACCCACATGCTTCCGAAGAACAAAGTGAAGGCCCTCAACCTAAGGAACAAGACCAAGGGCAAGATCAATCACAAGATGGTGATGGACCTCCTCATGATGCCCAAGGTCAAGTTCTTTCCCTCGAGCAAGTTCAAGATCATGAGCAAGCTCAAGATCAAGAACAAGCTCATGACGACACTCAAGATGATCAAGTGAACCCTCCTCCTTCGACACCCGAGGAGGAATTGGAGCGTCGTGTCGTGAAGATTGCTTCCAAACTCACCACCAAAGGTCATCCCATGGAGAATGTGGTTGGAAGCCTAAGAAAGGGGGTAAGCACTCGTAGACAGTTAGCAAACTATTGTGAACATCATGCGTTTGTCTCTTGTGTTGAACCCCATAAGGTCTATGAGGTGCTCGAAGACTCGGATTGGCTCAATGCCATGCATGAAGAACTCAACAACTTCGAATACAACAAGGTGTGGAGATTGGTGCCAAGACCTTCGGGGGACCACAACGTCATTGGAACAAAGTGGATCTTCAAGAATAAGCAAGATGCTCATGGGAACATCATTCGCAACAAGGCAAGATTGGTAGCACAAGGCTACTCCCAAGTCGAGGGTATCGACTACGCTTTCAATGAGGAATTTTCCGCTCTCATGACCTCCAAGTTTAAGATGTCTTCGATGGGAGAGTTGAAGTTCTTCCTTGGCTTTGACATCAAACAAAGAAGAGAAGGAACCTTCATCAACCAAGCCAAATACACTCAAGACATGCTCAAGAGATTCAAGTTAAGTGATGTCAAGCCAGCTTCTACTCCAATGCCCACCAAGTGCCAACTTGACATTGATCCCAATGGTAAAGCGGTGGATCAAAAGGTATATCGCTCCATGATTGGCTCCTTGCTTTACCTTTGTGCATCTAGACCAGATATCATGTTGAGTGTGGGGATGTGTGCACGGTTTCAAGCTGCAACGAAGGAAAGTCACTATGTGGCGGTCAAGCGAATCTTTCGATATTTGGCTCATACCCCAAACTTTGGCTTATGGTACCCAAGAGGGGCAAACTTCAAGCTTGAAGGGTTTACGGATTCCGATTGGGCGGGAGACAAAGTGGATAGGAAGTCCACTTCCGGAGGGTGCCAGTTTCTTGGGTGCTCTTTGGTGAGTTGGTCTTTCCAAAAAGGAAAGTTGTGTGTCTCTCTCGTCCACCGAAGCAGAATATGTGGCGGCCGGTAGTTGTTGTGCACAACTCTTGTGGATGAGGCAAACTTTAAAGGAATATGGTGTCATTTGTGACAAAGTGCCTCTTTGGTGTGACAACGAAAGTGCCATCAAGATTTCTCTCAACCCGGTGCAACACTTCAAGACGAAACACATTGAGATTCGGTATCACTTCATCCGGGATCACATTAGGCGAGGAGAGATCGAGCTCAAGTATGTCAACACTCATGATAACCTTGCAGATATTTTCACGAAGCCCTTGGATGAAGCAAGATTTCGCGAGTTAAGGCATGAGCTAAATATCATTGATTCGAGCAATGTGACTTGAACCCTGGCACACCCCACCCCACTCAACTTGGTATCCTGCTTAGATGTAGGCATGGACATAGGGGGAGTGTTGTTCTCTCAATGAACTTTCCCTCCCCTCATTATGCATAAAATGATCAACTCTTTCACAATAGCCATTTTTAATGGTACTTGTGCTTCAAAGACGAGTTTTGGTCATGGGCCCAAGGATAATTCTTCGCGGTGCCATACCATTTGACTCAAACATAGGTGGCTCATGCCACCGCCCTCTCCTGAGAGAGGCCACAGCTTGCTCTGTTTCGTGTGGTTGTTTGTGTTTGAGTTGTTTCTGGTCTGTTGTGTGTGTGTGTTGTCACGTCGGTCCTCTCGTTCTTTTGGCTTTGCTTTCCGTTTCTTTTTGAGCGTTAGTCGTTAGTCTTGAAGCAGCGTGGTTGCTGAAGCGGTACTACTGCCCTCCAGAGCGGTTCTACCGCTCCCAGCGGTACTACTGCCCTCCAGAGCGGTACTACCGCTGTGAGGCGCTGGTTGGGGGTTATATCGGGGGCAGGGGGAGTTTCTTCTCCCCCATACCCATTCGCTCACCCCTTCGCCCTGTTCATCTCTCTCTGCAGCAACCGGCGCCACGAGAGGGCTCTGGCGGATCTCCCTCTCTGGGGCGCTCCTCTTTGTTTCCTTCGGTGGAATCGATCCCCACCTTCTCCTCTTGCCATGGATGCCGGTATTGCCCCCGTTCCCTGTTTCCTTTTGTCTAGATTTCAAATCTAGCATTCTTGGGGCAATAGCAGTTGCATCTCTAGATTTTTGTCCAGATCTAGGCTTGAGTAGGATGGAGAATGCTTCTAGACTGTTTGGATTAGTGTTTGGTTGGAGTATTTTTGAATTTGGTAGGACGGTAGTACCGGATCTGACCACGGTAGTTGGAAACTGCTGTTTCCCCGCCTCGAGCGGTACTACCGCTCTCCCAGAGCGGTACTACCGCTTGGAGTGGTACTACCGCTCAAGGGTCACGGTACTACCGCCCTCTACCCAGTTCCATCATCCTCCAACCTCTCAGTGATCTCTTTGTTCGTGTTTGTGGCTTACGCTCGTTCTTTCTGGTTGTTTGTGTGTTTGTGTGTGTGGTTCCAGGTGATGAGGTTCCTGAGCATCAGGCTCGTCGTGTCAACCCCGGTCGTACTTCGTCCAAGCGCTACCGCACCACTGAGCCCACTGAGCCTGCCGGAGGATCTTCTAGTGCTCCACCTCCTCCCCAACTGCAGAAGAAGCCTGGGGTCAAGCCAAAGCCAAGCAAAACCATGCCAGAAATGCCGCCCAAGGAGTTCTGGGCAAGGCGCCGCCGCAACCCGTATGAGGTCGACCAAGATCCCACTTTGGTCAACCGTCCGTTCCGGAATAGGTTCCAGTTTGCCATCTATTTTGATGTCCTCAAAGCCAAGAAGAATCTCTATGTCAACGTGCACTCCATCGACACCGAGCATATGGAGAATGATCCTGACTACTTTGGTGAAGCTCTTCAGATGTGCACTCAGCTGAACATTCTCGGGATCATGCAATTCAACAAGGACTATGATGCTGATATTGTGGCCCAATTCTATGCCACGGTTCACCTTGGGACCGATGAGGACATGACTCTGACTTGGATGACAAATGGCAAGTTGCTGTCAGTCAAGTAGAAAGCTTTCATGCAGTTGATTGGGGTGGAAGATCTTGGACTTGAGTCTGCTGTCGGCTTTCGCCCCCACCGTCGAGCCAATGCCACTCACAAGCAAGCTCTGTGGCCCTACTGCACTCTGAGGATCAACCATGAGACGAAGAAGGAGACCTATGAGCTGCCTACCTATCTGGACATTCTTCACCGTATCTTCAGAGAAACTCTTTCCCCTCGCATCGGGAATCTGGACCAGGTTCACTCTTATCTCGTGGACATGCTTCTCTTCTGTCAGCGGGAGAAGGGGCAGAGCACCGGAGAGTCCTTGGATATCTCTCATGTTATGTGGTCTGAGCTGGTTTCTGCTATCTCCGAGCGCAAGTGCCCGATTTATGGTCCGTTCATTATGCTGCTCATTGAGAAGGCCTGGGATCGTGTCTATCCCAAGGTGGTGCTGGAGATTGGAGACTTGGTTTCTCACGATGTCAAGCGTCTGAGGAAGAAGGATAACTGGGGCACTCAGGCCCCTAGGACAGGAGTTCCTTCATCTGCTGCTGCCATGGAGACTGAGGAGGAGTTTGGTGCTGAGGCTAAGGATGAAGATGATGACTACGTTCCTTCTGAGGCAGAGCCCTCTTGGGACAAGAAGCTCAAGATCAAGGTGAAGAAGCTCTTCTGCATGGAGTCTCATGGTTAGTACATGACTCATGTGGCTGAGAAGAAGTCCCGAGGTTGCCACAAGGAGCTCATGCGTCAGATGGGTGCTATTGTGATTAGTGGTTCTGAGGATCAACTTACCGAGGAGGAGGAGCGGATTCAGCAGCACTGCCCCTGGACTGATTCTGATGCTGAGCACTTCCCGACTGACGATGGCACTGCAGATGATCCCTCTAAGATCTGATGGGTGTCCATAGTTTACCTTCACCTGGAGTCGTAGCATCACTCCCTCTCCTTTTTGGTGTCTCGATGCCAAAGGGGGAGAGAGTTTTGGGATTTGCGTTTTGTGTCTTCCGTCGTTTGTGTTTGTGCTTTCGCTTGTTGTTTTATTTGGTTTGTGTCTGTGAGACCTAAGTTCTGGTTCTGTTAGTAAGACCTAAGCTCGAGTCATATGGTGTGAGACATATGCTACCTTATCTCTTCGTATCTTAATCTATGTCTATCTAGCTTATGAGTTCCATGCTTATATTGTTATATATATGTTGCTCTCATATCATGCTTAGGTAGTTGGTCTCTAAAATGTAGGGGGAGCATTGTTCCTGGCATCTGTGATGTGCAGTCCAAAGCACTTTTCTAGGTAGCACACATCCAGGGGGAGCCCTTCTACATTTTAGGACAGTTGTACTTTTGCGCTTATCCTATATCTTTCATATTGTGCAAATCTCCTATTGTCATCAATCCACCAAAAAGCGGGAGATTGTAAGGGCATATTTATTCCCAATATGTTTTGGTGATTGATGACAATGCTTGTGCGGACTAATCGTGTGCGTTAGTTCTTTCAGAGATTCATCCATTGGCAGGAGACGATTTCCTCCCCTCAGTGTTGTAATTCAAGACGTTGTAGCTCCTTCGTTTCGTTGTTGGTGGACTAGTTTCGTAGGAGTCACCGTACTATCAAGAGGGGATCCGTTTTGGTAAGACTTGGGTGGAATCACACGTACACATCATTATCACACCCGTCGTCTTTCCTTCCGCATCTCTGGAGCTGCTGTTTTCCCCTTACTATGCTCTGCTTTGCCCTAGCGGTAGTACCGCGTCCACAGCGGTAGTACCACCGAAACTCCATAGCGGTAGTACCGCTCTCAGAGCGGTAGTACCGCTCTCAGAGCGGTAGTACCGCTTGGGTGTTTCGGCCGTAGTACTGCTGTGCGTCTGGGCTACTTCCGCCTCGATTCTCGAACGAATTTTTCGTGTCGGGTTTTGCCACACTAAGGGAGGTAGTAGGGGCGGTAGTACCGCTCTAAGCGGTAGTACCGCCCTTCCCTAGCGGTAGTACTGCCCTGGTGACAGGGCCCTGGGCAGCGCGGCAGTATCGCTGGGTCTAAGCGGTAGTACCGCCCGGAGCGGTAGTACCGCTCTTCCCTGGCGGTAGTACCGCCCTGGGGTCAGGGCCCCAGGCAGCGCGGCAGTACCACTGGGTCGAGCGGTAGTACCGCCCGGAGCGGTAGTACCGCCCTTCCCCAGCGGTAGTACCGCTCTGTGCGGGGCTGGTAAGTGGGATAACGGTTGGATTGTTCTTCCCACTATATAAAGGGGTCTTCTTCCGCAAAGTTGACCTACCTCTTTCCCCCAAAGCTCCATTGTTGCTCCAAGCTCCATTTTCGCCCGATCTCTCTCCCTAGCCAATCAAACTTGTTGATTTGCTCGGGATTGGTTGAGAAGGCCCAGATCTACACTTCCACCAAGAGAAATTTGATTCCCCCCCACTTATCCCTAGCGGATTTTGTTACTCTTGGGTGTTGAGCACCCTAGACGGTTGAGGTCACCTGGAAACCATACTCCATTGTGGTGAAGCTTCGTGGTGTTGTTGGGAGCCTCCAAGTGTTGTGGAGATTGCCCCAATCTTGTTTGTAAAGGTTCGGTTGCCGCCTTCAAGGGCTCCAATAGTGGAATCACGACATCTCGCATTGTGTGAGGGCGTGAGGAGATTACGGTGGCCCTAGTGGATTCTTGGGGAGCATTGTGCCTCCACACCGCTCTAACAGAGACGTACTTCCCCTTAAAAGGAAGGAACTTCGGTAACACATTCTCGTCTCCACCGGCTCCACTCTTGGTTATCTTGTCCCTTTACTTTTGCAAGCTTACTTGAGTTATATCCATTGCTTGCTTGTGTGCTTATTGTCTTTGCATCATATAGGTTGTCCACGTAGTTGCACATCTAGACAACCTATTTCATTGCAAGTTTTAATTTGTTAAAGAAAAGTCTAAAAATTGTTAGTTGCCTATTCACCCCCCCTCTAGTCAACCATATCGATCCTTTCACCTGGGAAAGAAGAGGTCATCAGGAAGAAATGCAGAAGGATCGCGGAAAGATTCGCCGGAAACAGATCTCTCCCGGAGGGGCCTAGATAAAGGCAAGGGCAAAATGGTCATTTTCACAGTGGGACCACCTAGTGAAAATGATACCAATGGATAGAGCTCGACGAGACAAAGAACTAGGCTTTAGAATCACCTCATTTGGAGTCTCGGATGAAAAGATATGGTCGTTTAAAGCTCAGGGACCAATGTGTAACAAAAGTATTCACAAATAGGTCCCTGGCTGATTAAACAGAACGTGTCTTTCCAGGGAATACGCTTTCTAATGGAGAAAGCGTAATTAAGGTCGAAGCAGGGCCGAGGTACACATTCGGTGGAGGAAAATGTATTCCGAAGAATATGCTTTCACTTATCCACGTTGGCAGTGGCAGGGTCGACCGCCTGGGACGCTGACTGGTGGGGCCCGCCTCCTTCTATCTCATCCCTTCTCTTCCTTTTTCTCCACCCCGAAGGCGCACAGAGGCAGTGGCGAGGCCGGCCGGCCCGGCGAGGATTCTGGCCGACTCCGGTCATCAAATGGGACGCTGTGGCCACCGGAGAACTCAGGAGACCGCCGCGCATCCGTTCCTGGGACGAACACATGTCGGAGATGTCCGGAGTGATGGAGGGGAAGAGGGAGGCGGACGACGCCATCGGCCGGACTCGGGGACGGGGACGGTGGCCTCCTGGAGATGCAGCGAGGGGATAGGGCAGCTCACGAAGGTCGAGGGGGCACTCTGGTGGAGGAAAGAGGAGTGGACGAGCTCGACCTTGCTCGAATCGAAGGGTACAGGGGTGGCGTCCATGGCAACAGTGGAGGGGAACCGGATTTCCTCAAGCTTGGTGGAGTCGTCGGGCGGGGCTCTGGGAGGATGAGGAGGCCGCTGGTGAGCTCAGAGAAGTGCGGGGATCCCATCCCTATCCTTCATGTCAACCTGTACCGGACCGAGAGTCAAAACTAAAAAGAGAATGAAGTCTCGAAAACACTTAATTAATAAATATTCGTGCGCCTACTTTGCTTATCCTTCTCTACCCCACTATACTTTATTACCCCAAAGGGGCCCACCCTAGTGGGACCGAGAGAAAGAAAGGACGCCGGGGGGGGGACCATGCATGGCACTTCTTGACCGTGTCTCCGAGGAACAGTTGAACGAGCGACTCAGGAATGCTATCGGGTTAGACGAGCTAATAACTCGAACGTGTTCAGTCAGTTTTTTGAGCAAGAATCACAGCGTCACCTTACCTTCACCATGATACGGACTCCAAGTTCTTATGGCAGAGCACGAGGAGTTTCCTTCAATATGATGGCCGCGGGACATGTCGCTGGAGCCGTGGACGCATGGGTACATGAGCTTGCTCGATGGTAGGCGACGAGGGGGCAACAGGGGAGGGTTCACGGGGGCAGAGAGGGCCAATGGGTATGAGGAAGAAGACGATGTGGCAAACAGAGAGGAAACGACAACAGTGCTCCTGTGGGCGCGCATCGACGAGCTCCGATGAGCGAGCTACAGTAGGGGGAGCGGGGTCCAGGGTGAAGGCGATGACGAGGGGGAGCTGGGGGACATGCTCAAGAACGCGGAATCGACGAGCATGAGAGGGGCCCGAGCAAGAAACCAATCAGCTCGCGTGTCACATCCCTAGTTCTAGTATGACCTAGACTAGCTAGTCATTTGTGCATCATGTTTAAATTCCATTTAATTTGAAATTAGGATTTGTGAAACCCTCAGAATCTTTTTTTGGAAATGACCTAAATAAAAATTGCTCCAAAAAGGTCCAAGAAAATGTTCATGTTGCTCTCTGAAAATATTGGTCAGAGGTAAAATTCAAACAAATATTTTAGGAGCTCATGGATATTTATTTTGGCCATTTGGATTAATCCGATAATTATTTGCATCGGATATATATATGTCATATATATAATATATGTCCAAAAATTATGCCATTTGCTGAGGAGCTCTGGAATAATATAGTTAGCTCCTGCAAAAATTGGCATAAGGTAATAAAATGATTTAATATTTTAATTAAATCAAAACAAATGTCAGAAAATTAGAAAACAGAAAAAAAAGGGATACTTACCTGGGCCTCCTCCCTGTGCAGCCCAGCAGCAGCCAGCGCCGGCCCAGCCCACTGGCCCCTCCTCTGTCGTCTTCGTCCTCGACAGGGGGACGGGAGCGTGCCCGACGCGCGCGCGCTCCGCCGCGCCACGCCACCTCCCTCTCTGCCTGCCTGGCGCCCTCCTCGTCGCCTGGAATGCCCCGGACCTCGCCACCCCCCCCCGTACCCTCTCACTCTCTCTCGTTCCTTCCCCCTCCCCTGCTCTCTCTCTCGCGCGCAGCCGAGCGGAGCTCATCGCCGCCGTCCACCGTAGCCGTAGCCATAGCCTCCCCTTCGCCTCTCCGACACGCGCACGAGCTCCGCCACGACTCCCTCGTCCTCTTCGTCAAGCCACAAGACGCCGGACGCCCCGTGGAGCCGTCACTGTCGCCTTCATCACCTCCGGCCGCCGCAGATCGCCATCGCCGCTTCGTCGTCTCCAGCGCGTCCCCGGCCACAACGAGCAGCCCTGCAAGTCCGCCGTGAGCCCTGCTTCTTCTCCCCTCTCTCCCCTGGTCGTGCTCGCCCTCTAGCTGTCATCTCCACCATGGCCGAACCTTCGCCGCCGCCGAGCTCGCCGTCGACACAGCTCCGGTGACCATTTGGTCACCCCGGCGAGTCCAACAAGCTCGTAAGGCCCCGTAGAGCATCCCTAGCGCTTTGCTTCTCTCGTCCTCGAGCTCCAAACACGCTCTCATGCACGACCGAACTCCGACGGCCGCAACCGAGCTCGCCGCCGCCGACTCCGGCCATCCCAGGCCCAGCCACGGCCACCGGCCGATGCGCCATCGAGCTGGCTCTCCAACGCGCCTAGCCGCACATCATTTGGAGCACCACAGAGGAAACCCGGGGCACAAGTTCGCCGCGGATCTCGCCGGCGACTACCGCCGGCGGGTTTGACTTGTTTGACCTGAGGTTTGACCCCCCCAGGGTCACAGACGCGTGGGCCATGCCCTGTTTAGTTTAGGTGTTAGTTTAGTTAGCGCTAATTAACTCAGTTAATTAGTTGTCTCTCTGACAGTGGGCCCCAGCGCCACTAATCTTTTAATTAGGATTAAACTAACCCCTGTTTAACCCCTATCACTGACATGTGGACCCCACACGTCAGGGTTGACCCTGGTCAGCCTCGGTTGACCAGCTGACGTCGTGCTGACGTCATGCTGGCGCAATAATATATTTTTTGGAATTAAAATAAATCAGGAAATTCCAGAAAATGATTTAAACTTCAAAAATTCATAGAAATTCAACCGTAGCTCAGATTGAAATAATTTATATATGAAAAATTATCAGAAAAATGCAATCTATCCATCTGTACTAGTTTCATGCATGACAAACCAACTTATACCTACTGTATAAGTGAAACACTAAAAGGGCTTATATAAGGGCTTAATTTGGAGATGCATTTGAACCTTTGGTTCAAATGGATTTCAACCAAATGGATGCTAGTTGCATTAGCTCAAACAACATCACATGTACATGCCATGTTCATGCATCATATTGTTGCATATGTTTGTGTATTGATTGTCGACATTGTTCCTTCTCGATAGGTCCTCCTCCGGAGACCGTTCCAGAGTACCTGTCTGTGAAGCAGTGCCTCCCTTGTTGATTTACCAGGCAAGCAAACCCCCTTGTTCATTCCGATATAATCCTACTCTCTCGCTCCTGCTCTTTGTTATTGCATTAGGACAACAACGATTCATCTGCTACTTTGTGCTGCGGTAGTTGAACCCATTCCTCTGCATGACCTGTCATTGCCACAGTAAATAGTTGAAACCCACTAGCATGTGTAGGAGTTGATTTAAGCCACTGATGTGTTCCTACCATGCTATGCCTGCTATTGTTTAGAGTTGTGTCAGGTCTGATTTATTGGGAATGAATTGGAGTGTTACGATATGTTCTGGTGCTGAGAGTCAAGTGTGTGAACACGATTTGGTAAAGGTAGCGGTGAGAGGCCATGTAGGAGTACATGGTGGGTTGTCTCACTGGAACCGTCCTTAAGCACTGAGTTCTATGTATGTTGTCCAATGACTCGATACTACCACACATTGGGCTCCGGGCGCTCCAAGCCCTCTCGACTTATTAACCAACTTGATCTCTGTCCAGGAGTCGCAACTAGTTTCTGGTGTCTGTAGGCAGTGTTAGTAGTCTACCAAGTGGCACCCGGGCAGGTGGGCTTGGGACAGACTAGGCACAAGTGGCATGGTGTACCAAGCGTAGATCCATCCGGCGAGGTGGGCTTGGGAAACCTGCACACATCATTTGGGGCCATGAGTGAAACCCCGGCCGGATATCCTTGCGGATGGAACCCGAATAGGCGATAAATCTGGATTAGAGTCTTGTGTGGTTAGTCAGGTCGTGGCTGACACCCTCGCCAGGCTTCCGCTTGAAGGTTGCCGAGATACATGACGTGTACATGGCGGTAAGTGGCGAGAGCGTGTGTGAAGAAGTACACCCCTGCAGGGTTAACATGATCTATTCGAATAGCCGGGTCCGCGGTTATGGACTTCTTGGATGCTTACATGGTACATAGACAACTTGAAGTGGATACTCTAAAAAGCTCAAGACAAGTGTGAGTGCTATGGATGGCCTTCTCGTAGGGAGACGGGGATGAATCCATAGTAGTGTATTGTGTGGTGATTAGTGGACTCGTGTGCGCCATATCACCTCAAGAGTTTCTGGTAGTCATAGAACAGGATAGCCACTGAGTCAAAGCTGGCTTGCTGCAACTAAACCCCACACCACCTTTTGATACAAATGCATGTATGATAGGATCTAATGTAAGTCTTGCTGAGTACCTTTGTACTCATGTTGCTTTATTTATGTTTTTGCAGCGGAGACTTCGGTCTTACTAGTGTTCTCGTGGACTTCGACAAGTAGCTTGTACCTCAGCTACGATCTTGATCGGATATTGTAGATAGTCAGGCTCTTTAGCCTTTTTCATTTGTAGATGTCTGTACTCAGACATGTAATGCTTCCGCTTGTTGCTTGATTGCTCTGAATGTTGGGTCATGTGACCCCTATTTGTAATAAATGTTATGAAGGCTCTTTTGAGCCTTTATCTATGTGAGTTATTGAGTTATGCTGTGATGCCATGTTGTAAAACACATACTTGCATGTTATGCATACATGTAACGTGTATTGCTATGTGTGGGATCTGACTATCTAGTTGTTTATCCTTAGTAGCCTCTCTTACCGGGAAATGTCTCCTAGTGTTTCCACTGAGCCATGGTAGCGTGCTACTGCTCCGGAACATTTAGGCTGGCCGGCATGTGTCCTTCTTCGTTCCTGTGTCTGTCCCTTCAAGGAAATGTCCCGCGATGAATACTGGAGTCCTGTTAGCCCGCTACAGCCCGGTTTACCGGAGTCCTGTTAGCCCAGTTGCTACAGCCCGAATTCACTCGCTGATGACCGACACGTTCGATGCTGGGTCATGTATGCCTTTCCTTGTAAGTTAGTGCCACTTTGGGTTCACGACTAGCCATGTCAGCCCGGGTTCTCTGTCATATGGATGCTATCGACACTATCATATACGTGTGCCAAAAGGCGCAAACGGTCCCGGGCATGGTAAGGCGACACCCGTGGGAATACCGTGCGTGAGGCCGCAAAGTGATATGAGGTGTTACATGCTAGATCGATGTGACTTTGGATCGGGGTCCTGACAGCCTTGGTATCAGAGCCTGACTGCCTGTAGGATTACCAAGCCAAACTGGTCGAAGTTGAGTCTAGAAATTCTTTAGTTATGTAAGGGAATTGATTGTGGGAAGGAACGTAAGGCTCCTTTTACTCCTTTACCTCATGGCCTTCTGATCTGAGTCGTCCTATCTTTCCTACGGGGTTAAGGAACTAGGCTTTCTCTTCCGTCTATCAGGATCACGTGTTACTACTCCGTAGTCCTATAGGATTGGTTGATCAGAGTCATACCCCAGTTTTGAGTATTTCCGGTGTAGTCTGTTTAGTATGATCTCAGAACCTTGAGTGATGCTGATGAGTATGTTACCACCCCATTTTAGTAGGATGTCTCATGCTGAGCATTTTACTGCCGTTATGCTACCGGAATTTACCTAGGAGTTCGAGAGATACTAATTCCTTGTCCTACATTCTACAGTCTATAGTTGATGCTGACTCTGTCCCTGGTTTCGTTTCTCAGGATGTCATCAAGTTCTATTGTTCGTAGCCAGAACCATGGAGATGGTAGGGATGAGGATCCTCCCGACCCGCCTTCGTTGACAGAGTTCATGTTAGAAATGGAGAGGAACAAGCGTGAGTCTAACCGTTTGTTGGCATGTATCGAGGAGAACACCGCACATCAGTCCAATAAGTCTGCGACCATTCATGACTTCATTCGCTTGCACCCACCTACCTTTCATCATTCCATCGAGCCACTCAATGCAGATGACTGGCTCCGTAGCATCACTCATAAGCTGTGTTCCGCGAGCGTAGCTGAAGATGACAAGGTCACTTATGCCACATACCACCTGGAAGGTCCTGCTAGTCTTTGGTGGCAGAACTATGAGGCTATGCTTCCAGCTGGCCAGAATCCTACCTGGAGAGATTTCACTGAGGCTTTTCAAGAGCATCACATTCCTGAAGCCCTCATCGATCGCAAGAGAGAAGAGTTCTGTAGTTTCACCCAGAGTAAGATGGCTGTTGATGCTTATAGTAGAGAGTTTGAGAACCTCGCTCGCTATGCCACAGAAGAAGTGTCCACGGACGCCAAGAAGCAGGCTAGGTTCCGGAAGGGTCTCAATCCCAAGTTGCATCGTGATCTCCACCTGCATCATTGTGATACATTCCAAGCTCTTGTGAACAAAGCCATTAATGCAGAGACAGCTCAGCTCACTTACGAGGAGTCTCGTAAGCACACCCATGATTTGGGATCTTCCTCCGGTTCTAGCTCTCAGAAGCGCCGGATTTGGGTTCCAAACTCCGCTCTTCCTTCCGGATATGTACCGAGGCCATCTTATGTGGCACCTCATCCAGTTCAGCAGTATGCTCCACCCAGGCCTATTGGTGGACTGCCTGCCAATGCGGGTCCACATCCTACCTCCAAGATTTGTTACAAGTGCGGAGAGCCAGGCCACATTGCCCGTATTTGCACTCAGATCAGAGTTGCTCCACCTCAGCCCGAGAAGTCTGTTGGCCGTGGTAAGCCATCACGCAAGATGATCAGTGCCAAGTCAGCTCCCATTAAACATGGACGTATGCATCTCGTCTCAGCTAAAGACGCTCATGATGATCCAGATGTCGTTCTTGGTACACTCCTTGTTAACTGTCATCCAGCATCGGTTCTGTTCGATACTGGAGCGTCTCATTCCTTCATTTCTGAAAGCTATGCCCGCTTGCACGACATGTCATTTTGTGATATGCCCTCCCCGCTACTTATTCAAACTCCTGGATCCAAATGGCAAACTTCTAGGATAAGTTATGGCAATGAAATCCATGTTGACAGACTTGTATTCCTTGCTTCCTTGATATCTCTCAAGTCTTCGGATATTAACATTATCTTGGGTATGGACTGGATGACAGCTCATCATGCGAAGATTGATTGTTTCACCAGGTCTGTTCAGCTTACACATCCATCTGGCAAGATAGTCAATGTCTTCACTAGAGTTGCTAAGCGTCAGCTCTATTCTCTTAATGCCAGCCCTGTTCCAGACCTTGAAGATATTCCGGTAGTCCGTGACTTTCCGGATGTCTTTCTAGAGGAACTGCCAGGTGTTCCGCCTGACAGAGATGTAGAGTTCGTCATAGATCTTATCCCAGGAACTGCTCCATTCTCTAGGAGACCCTACAAGATGGCACCCTTAGAACTAGCCGAGCTTAAGAAACAACTTGATGAGTCCTTGCAAAAGGGTTTCATCCGTCCCAGTTCTTCTCCTTGGGCTTGCCCCGTCCTCTTCGTCAAGAAGAAGGATGGTACGGACCGGATGGTTGTAGATTATCGTCCCGTTAATTTGGTCACGGTAAAGAACAAATATCCGCTCCCAAGATCAACGATCCGTATGATCAGCTTGCTAGATCCTCAGTCTTTTCCAAGATGGATTTGAGGTTAGGTTACCACCAAATCAAAATCAGAAACGGGGACATCCCCAAGACGGCCTTTGTCACTCGTTATGGCCAGTACGAGTACACCGTCATGTCCTTTGGCCTAACCAATGCCCCAGCCACATTCTCCCGTTTGATGAACTCGATCTTCATGGAGTACTTAGATAAGTTCGTCGTGGTTTACCTCGATGATATTCTTATTTACTCGAAGAACGAGGAAGAGCATGCCGAACATCTTAGACTTGTGTTAGAAAAACTCAGAGAGCACCGTCTTTATGCCAAGTTCTCCAAGTGCGAATTTTGGTTGCCAGAAGTGACCTATCTAGGCCACGTGATCTCTGGTAAGGGCATTGCTGTCAATCCCGAGAGAGTTAAGGCCGTTCTTGATTGGACTCCACCTGAAACAGTCAAACAAGTTAGGAGTTTCCTTGGTCTAGCCAGCTATTGTCGCCGCTTTGTTGAAAACTTCTCCAAAGTAGCCAAGCCCATCATGGAACTTCTCAAGAAAGATAAAAAGTTTGAGTGGTCCCCACAGTGTGAATACAGTTTTCAGGAACTGAAAAGGCGCCTGACTTCTGATCCCATACTTGTGCCACCGGATTTCACTAAAGACTTTATTATCTATTGCGACGCCTCACGACAGGGACTAGGTTGCATTCTTATGCAAGATCGTCATGTGATTGCCTATGCATCTCGACAGTTGCATCCACATGAGGAGAATTATCCTACACATGATCTAGAGCTTGTAGCCGTAGTCTATGCACTCAAGACCTGGCGACATTACCTTCTTGGTAAACGTTACGAGATCTACACCGATCACCAGAGTCTCAAGTATATCTTCACCCAACCGGATCTGAACCTTAGGCAAAGACGTTGGTTGGAGTTGATCACAGATTATGATCTAGGGATTACCTACACCCCAGGCAAAGCCAATGTCATGGCTGATGCTCTAAGCCGTAAATCCTATTGCAACAATCTCATGTTGCAGCAAGGCCAACCACTTCTCCATGAGGAATTCTGTAAGCTTAATCTTCACATTGCTCCTCACGGATTCCTTTCTACCTTGGTGGCGAAACCTGATCTTGAAGATCGGATTGTCGCTGCTCAAAAGCAAGACACATGAATTTCTCGGATCAAGAGAAACATTAAGAAGGGAGTTGGTGGATGTTTCTCTATGGATGATCGTGGTGTTGTTTTCTTTGAGAATCGCTTGGTGGTTCCCAAGAATCAACATCTGCGACAATTGATTCTTAAGGAGGCGCATGAATCTCCTCTCACGATTCATCCAGGTAGTACTAAGATGTATCAGGACCTACGCCAGAGGTTCTGGTGGACTAGGATGAAGAGAGAAATCGCTGAGTTCATTGCTCAATGTGACGTTTGTCATCGCGTTAAGGCAGAGCATCAAAGGCCTGCTGGCACTCTTCAGCCTTTAGCTATTCCTGAATGGAAATGGGATAAAGTTGGTATGGACTTCATCACCGGCTTTCCCAGGACCAAGAGAGGGAATAACGCTATCTTCGTAGTCGTTGATCGTCTTTCCAAAGTGGCTCTCTTCCTTCCTGTTCGAGAGAGTATCACTGCTAGTAAGCTTGCTGACTTATACATTTCTCGAATAGTGTCACTTCATGGTGTTCCACTAGAGATCAATTCAGACCGTGGCAATCTTTTCACTTCTCATTTCTGGGAGAGTTTCCAAACTGCCATGGGAACCCATCTTTCCTTCAGTACCGCTTTCCACCCTCAGTCGAGTGGTCAGGTGGAATGGGTCAACCAAATTCTCGAAGACATGCTTAGAGCTTGCGTTATCTCATTCGGTATGGATTGGGAGAAATGTCTTCCTTTTGCCGAGTTTGCTTATAACAATAGCTATCAATCCAGCCTCAAGAAAGCTCCTTTTGAGGTTCTCTATGGACGAAGATGTCGAACACCTTTGAACTGGTCAGAAACCGGTGAAATACAATTCTTTGGACCGGACATGATCCAGGAGGCAGAAGAGCAAGTTCGCATCATTCGTGAGAACTTGAAAACAGCCCAGTCTCGTCAAAAGAGCCAGTACGATCGTCATCATAAGGATATGACTTATGAAATTGGCGACAAAGGTTACCTTCGGGTTACTCCTTTGAAGGGTACCCATCGCTCCGGTATCAAGGGCAAGTTGGCTCCTCGTTACATTGGTCCTTTTCGTATTCTTGCTAAACGAGGAGAGGTTGCCTACCAGTTGGAACTACCCCCACATCTTTCTCGAGTTCATGATGTCTTCCACGTCTCTCAACTCAGGCGTTGCTTCTCGGATCCCATCCGCGGAGTGGACCACGAAACGCTTGATCTCCAAGATAACCTCACATACCGAGAGTACCCGGTTCGCATTCTTGATCAAGTAGAGCGTGTCACTCGACGTTAGAACATCAAGTTTCTCAAGGTTCAGTGGTCTCATCATTACGAGAGAGAAGCTACTTGGGAGCGAGAAGATCGTCTTCGAATGGAGTACCCCGCTTTCTTTCCATCAACCCCTGAATCTCGGGACGAGATTCTTTCAAGTGGGGGTGAGTTGTCACATCCCTAGTTTTGGTATGACCTAGACTAGCTAGTCATTTGTGCATCATGTTTAAATTCCATTTAATTTGAAATGAGGATTTGTGAAACCCTCAGAATCATTTTTTGGAAATAACCTAAATAAAAATTGCTCCAAAAAGGTCCAAGAAAATGTTCATGTTGCTCTCTGAAAATATTGGTCAGAGGTAAAATTCAAACAAATATTTTAGGAGCTCATGGATATTTATTTTGGCCATTTGGATTAATCCGATAATTATTTGCATTGGATATATATATGTCATATATATAATATATGTCCAAAAATTATGCCATTTGCTGAGGAGCTCTGGAATAATATAGTTAGCTCCTGCAAAAATTGGCATAAGGTAATAAAATGATTTAATATTTTAATTAAATCAAAACAAATGTCAGAAAATTACAAAACAGAAATAAAAAGGGATACTTACCTGGGCCTCCTCCCTGTGTAGCCCAGCAGCAGCCAGCGCCGGCCCAGCCCACTGGCCCCTCCTCTGTCGTCTTCGTCCTCGACAGGGGGATGGGAGCGTGCCCGACGCGCGCGCGCTCCGCCGCGCCACGCCACCTCCCTCTCTGCCTGCCTGGCGCCCTCCTCGTCGCCTGGAACGCCCCGGACCTCGCCACGCCCCCCCCGTACCCTCTCACTCTCTCTCGTTCCTTCCCCCTCCTATGCTCTCTCTCTCGCGCGCAGCCGAGCGGAGCTCATCGCCGCCGTCCACCGTAGCCGTAGCCACAGCCTCCCCTTCGCCTCTCCGACACGCGCACGAGCTCCGCCACGACTCCCTCGTCCTCTCCGTCAATCCACAAGACGCCGGACGCCCCGTGGAGCCGTCGCCGTCGCCTTCATCACCTCCGGCCGCCGCAGATCGCCATCGCCGCTTCGTCGTCTCCAGCGCGTCCCCGGCCACAACGAGCAGCCCTGCAAGTCCGCCGTGAGCCCTGCTTCTTCTCCCCTCTCTCCCCTGCTCGCGCTCGCCCTCTAGCTGTCGTCTCCACCATGGCCGAACCTTCGCCGCCGCCGAGCTCGCCGTCGACGCAGCTCCGGTGACCATTTGGTCACCCCGGCGAGTCCAACAAGCTTGTAAGGCCCCGTAGAGCATCCCTAGCGCTTTGCTTCTCTCGTCCTCGAGCTCCAAACGCGCTCTCGTGCACGACCGAACTCCGGCGGCCGCAACCGAGCTCGCCGCCGCCGACTCCGGCCATCCCAGGCCCAGCCACGGCCACCGGCCAACGCGCCATCGAGCAGGCTATCCAACGCGCCTAGCCGCACATCATTTGGAGCACCACAGAGGAAACCCGGGGCACAAGTTCGCCGCGGATCTCGCCGGCGACTAACCGCCGGCGGGTTTGACTTGTTTGACCTGAGGTTTGACCCCCCCAGGGTCACTGACGCGTGGGCCATGCCCTGTTTAGTTTAGGTGTTAGTTTATTTAGCACTAATTAACTCAGTTAATTAGTTGTCTCTCTGACAGTGGGCCCCAGCGCCACTAATCTTTTAATTAGGATTAAACTAACCCTTGTTTAACCCCTGTCACTGACGTGTGGACCCCACACGTCAGGGTTGACCATGGTCAGCCTCGGTTGACCTACTGACGTCGTGCTGACGTCATGCTGGCGCAATAATGTATATTCTGGAATTATAATAAATCAGGAAATTCCAGAAAATGATTTAAACTTCAAAAATTCATAGAAATTCAACCGTAGCTCAGATTGAAATAATTTATATATGAAAAATTATCAGAAAAATGCAATCCATCCATTGGTACTAGTTTCATGCATGACAAACCAACTTATACCTACTGTATAAGTGAAACACTAAAATGGCTTATATAAGGGCTTAATTTGGAGATGCATTTGAACCTTTGGTTCAAATGGATTTCAACCAAATGAATGCTAGTTGCATTAGCTCAAACAACATCACATCTACATGCCATGTTCATGCATCATATTGTTGCATATGTTTGTGTATTGATTGTCGACACTGTTCCTTCTCGATAGGTCCTGCTCCGGAGACCGTTCCAGAGTACCTGTCTGTGAAGCAGTGCCTCCCTTGTTGATTTACCAGGCAAGCAAACCCCCTTGTTCATTCCGATATAATCCTACTCTCTCGCTCCTGCTGTTTGTTATTGCATTAGGACAACAACGATTCATCTGCTACTTTGTGCTGCGGTAGTTGAAACCATTCCTCTGCATGACCTGTCATTGCCACAGTAAATAGTTGAAACCCACTAGCATGTGTAGGAGTTGATTGAAGCCACTGATGTGTTCCTACCATGCTATGCCTGCTATTGCTTAGAGTTGTGTCAGGTCTGATTTATTGGGAATGAATTGGAGTGTTACGATATGTTCTGGTGCTAAGAGTCAAGTGTGTGAACACGATTTGGTAAAGGTAGCGGTGAGAGGCCATGTAGGAGTACATGGTGGGTTGTCTCACTGGAACCGTCCTTAAGCACTGAGTTCTATGTATGTTGTCCAATGACTCGATACTACCACACATTGGGCTCCGGGCACTCCAAGCCCTCTCGACTTATTAACCAACTTGATCTCTGTCCAGGAGTCGCAACTAGTTTCTGGTGTTTGTAGGCAGTGTTAGTAGTCTACCAAGTGGCACCCGACCAGGTGGGCTTGGGACAGACTAGGCACAAGTGGCACGGTGTACCAAGCGTAGATCCATCCAGCGAGGTGGGCTTGGGAACCCTGCACACATCATTTGGGGCCGTGAGTGAAACCCCGGCCGGATCTCCTTGCGGATGGAACCCGAATAAGCGATAAATCTGGATTAGAGTCTTGTGTGGTTAGTCAGGTCGTGGCCGACACCCTCGCCAGGCTTCCGCTTGAAGGTTGCCGAGATACATGACGTGTACATGGCGGTAAGTGGCGAGAGCGTGTGTGAAGAAGTACACCCCTGCAGGGTTAACATGATCTATTCGAATAGCCGGGTCCGCGGTTATGGACTTCTTGGATGCTTACATGGTACATAGACAACTTGAAGTGGATACTCTAAAAAGCTCAAGACAAGTGTGAGTGCTATGGATGGCCTTCTCGTAGGGAGACGGGGATGAATCCATAGTAGTGTATTGTGTGGTGATTAGTGGACTCGTGTGCGCCATATCACCTCAAGAGTTTCTGGTAGTCGTAGAACAGGATAGCCACTGAGTCAAAGCTGGCTTGCTGCAACTAAACCCCACACCACCTTTTAATACAAATGCATGTATGATAGGATCTGATGTAAGTCTTGTTGAGTACCTTTGTACTCATGTTGCTTTATTTATGTTTTTGCAGCGGAGACTTTGGTCTTACTAGTGTTCTCGTGGACTTCGACAAGTAGCTTGTACCTCATCTACGATCTTGATCGGATATTGTAGATAGTCAGGCTCTTTAGCCTTTTTCATTTGTAGATGTCTGTACTCAGACATGTAATGCTTCCGCTTGTTGCTTGATTGCTCTGAATGTTGGGTCATGTGACCCCTGTTTGTAATAAATGTTATGAAGGCTCTTCTGAGCCTTTATCTATGTGAGTTATTGAGTTATGATGTGATGCCATGTTGTACAACACATACTTGCATGTTATGTGTACGTGTAACGTGTATTGCTATGTGTGGGATCTGACTATCTAGTTGTTTATCCTTAGTAGCCTCTCTTACCGGGAAATGTCTCCTAGTGTTTCCACTGAGCCATGGTAGCGTGCTACTGCTCCAGAACATTTAGGCCGGCCGGCATGTGTCCTTCTTCGTTCCTGTGTCTGTCCCTTCGAGGAAATGTCACGCGATGAATACCGGAGTCTTGTTAGCCCGCTACAGCCCGGTTTATCGGAGTCCTGTTAGCCCAGTTGCTACAGCCCGAATTCACTCGCTGATGACCGACACGTTCGATGCTGGGTCATGTATGCCTGTCCCTGTAAGTTAGTGCCACTTTGGGTTCACCACTAGCCATGTCAGCCCGGTTTCTCTGTCATATGGATGCTAGCGACACTATCATATACGTGTGCCAAAAGGCGCAAACGGTCCCGGGCATGGTAAGGCGACACCCGTGGGAATACCGTGCGTGAGGCTGCAAAGTGATATGAGGTGTTACATGCTAGATCGATGTGACTTAGGATCGGGGTCCTGACATCGCGTCCAAGGCATGCTCGGGCAGGCCAAACCTTGTCTGGGTGATTAGCCATACACCATATAGTGTCAAGAAGCAAATAAACAATAACAGTAACACACGAGATGACTGGAGCTATCTGCGAGACAAAGCAACAGTAAAGTGTTTGTAATGAACTGGGGAAGATGCACTTGGTGAAGGATGCTGATATTTTGCAGAGAGTGATTATATACTAAGGTGATTCTCTTTGTAAATTTCCAGCTCAAAATAATGTTGTTAGCTAGCACTTGCTTTGCAACAACAAAATGGGTCCAAAAATTAGATCACGATGGGCACTCACATGGAGTGTTTAAATGGGATGAAATTTGGCAAAGGATGATCATTTGGGCATATAAAGATGCTGTAAAAATTTCATACCAAATGGACTTGCCAAAATGGTACTTCCTTCACAGACATCCTCTCTGTCCAAAACTTGGAATAATATTGGTGAGAAAATGGATTGTTGAAATGATCCCAAATTTGGTGGAGGGATGTTATTTGGGTAGGAGCATGATCTCGTAAGTTTTTAGAATTAATGAAGCAACGTAAATTATACTTGCTTCACAACCTGAAAATATTAACAGAATCAAAGATTTGAAGCTATGCTCACATAGATGATTGGATGGAGCTGAAAATTGGAGGAGGGTAATGATATGAGCACGTGAAGAGTCATGCAAAATCTCAACTCATTTGGATACTCCTAGCTAGTACTTCCTTCACAATGGCTTCTGTCTGACAGAAACTTTGAAAAATCACTGAGGAAGGTTGGCTAGACAAATGAAGTTGAATTTTGGCATGGAGAAATGATTTGGATGGAAAGGATGCCCAAAAATTTTGAGGTCAGTTAGAGGAATATAAAGACACTTCCTTCACAAAGGTGCATTTAGGGTAGAATAGGAAAAGGATTATTTGAGAACTATTTTTGAACATGGCATGGAAAAGTTTTGCCATATTTGATGAAGACATGACCCAAACAATTTATGAGAAATATTTGGGAATTTTTAGAGGGATAGAAATATAGGTTGCTTCACAACCTAGGGAAATTAGGGTTATTCCTTAAATAGAAAAGTAATATTCCCAACAAAAGAATAATGGGATTTGGGCTAGGATGAAAATGTCATGACCTAGGGATGGTTTTGAGGATGACAAGCCACTAGGGAGAGGAAATCAATGGTGATCTCCTCAGGTTTCAAGACCACACAACCACATGCAAGCAATTCAAATAAAAAACCCAAACAAAACAGAAGAAAAACAAATGGGCCAAAAAACAGGATGTGACAAACCCTCGTCCTCGAGATTTGGTTGCTCAGGGAACAATTATGAATATTCTGACTTAAGGAGACCGTTTCCAACCCAGGTATCCTTTCCTGTATATGATGTTCCTACTGTATTTCATGAATATTCTGACTGCCTGGCTCGGGTGGTTTGCTGTACTGTATCCTTATTCGGACAGATCTAACTTGATATGTTAATCTCACTCCAAGTCATTTATATCTGCTGGCTTAACGGGGTGCGATAGATTATCGTGACTGAGATATATGTCCGCCTCACAAGTCCGAGAATGGTCTCCGAGGGGTGTGTCATCTAGCACTAACAATATTCCATGAATTTGTAAACAATTTTCTCAGTGGACACCAAATATTTTACTCTTTGCATTGGGTTGCATGTCCTCCGGGTTCAAAACATTGCCACGAATCATAATTGTTCTTCTGAATGATTCTGACTTCTCGCAGGTGCTTCTAAATGTCCTTGAAAGGGTTCAAGGTCTTGAGTATCAAATTTGTACCAAAGATTTGAATGTCTTTTGTTGTGACCAGCATAAAGGGGTATGTCCTTATAACAATGATATCAACAGACTTCAATGACAGTGGAGGGCTTGGCTATATATATATATTCTTAATTCTTCGTGTGACCATAGGTTTTGCCGGGTGCAATATTCTGACAAGCGTGCTCTTATCCTCATCTCCTGTTAAATGGTATGTTCATCACCTCTCAAGTTCTGACCGTAGGGAAATGATCATCCGAACCCTTGCAAGAAATCGGCAAATAAATCAGTAGCCAACAGAACAGCCTTTACAACTCAGATCTGGAGCATTACTGAAATAACTCAACCATGTCACAAGACGGCCGAAAGGCAGCTCAGAGCATGAGACCGTGTTGATAAGAAGAAAGAGGCAATTCCCTAAGACGGCTAAAAATAAGCTTAGAGCATAGGGCCACTATCACAAAAAGAAACTCAATAGTTGCATGAGATGGCCAGAAAGCAGCTCAGAACTCGTGACAATAGTTGAATAGAGAGAGATAAAGTCGGCATCCACCCCGGCCGGCCAGAAACAACTCAGAACACAGGCGTGGTGCCTTCACCAGAGAAAATTAAACAAGGGCTCATCAAGACCATATACCAGGTTCACAAGTACTTGTACAGAGCTCACTGTTGTCGTCAATCTTCATAGTCCTTTGTCATGCTGAGGTGTATATCTGGCTTCCTTCTTTTAACAATACTCACATGGTTGTCAGATTCTATTTACATCATCGCTCGATTGACTTGCAACACCTCGATAGTATGCTCACCGCATATATATATGAGAATCTGATTCCCGAGGTAGACTTGTGTTTTGAATGATTCTTGTTTCTAAACAAATTGTTGCGGATACGATTCTTGGGATGCACTGCCATATGCTCAGAAGCTTCGCCCGTTAAGACTTGTTGGGGAATACTCGGTACCTTGTGCCGGAAGCTTTTGCGGTGGCGTACCGAAGAAGGCAGAGTATCTTACCCAGGGAGTCATCCACATGTCTTGTTCGAGAAGATTGAGGAGTCTTGCAGCATAAGCTTCTCTAGTGGCTTGTAAAAGAATACTGGATTGCTTGCACCAGAAGCTTCTTGTTGTGACATGCTGACTCAATGCCATATATATACCTGACGGAGTCCTGGATAAGGGGGTATTCAGACAGCCGGACTATATGCTTTGGCCGGACTATTGGACTATGAAGATACAAGATTGAAGACTTCGTCCCGTGTCCGGATGGGACTCTCCTTTGTGTGGAAGGCAAGCTTGGCGATTCGGATAATAGATCTCCTTCTCTGTAACCGAATCTGTGTAACCCTAGCCCCCCTCCGGTGTCTATATAAACCGGAGGGTTTAGTCCGTAGGACAACAACAATCATAATCATAGGCTAGCTTCTAGGGTTTAGCCTCTACGATCTCGTGGTAGATCAACTCTTGTAATACTCATATCATCAAGATCAATCAAGCAGGAAGTAGGGTATTACCTCCATCGAGAGGGCCCGAACCTGGGTAAACATCGTGTCCTCAGTCTCCTGTTACCATTAGCCTTAGACGCACAGTTTGGGACCCCCTACCCGAGATCCGTTGGTTTTGACACCGACATTGGTGCTTTCATTGAGAGTTCTGCTGTGTCGTCGTGATAAGGCTTGATGGCTAGCCTCGTTGTCAAGGATAACATCGCCTCTGGGGGAGCTCTGGCCCTAGGCCAAACTCTCCGGCTGGGCGGCTTCGTCATGACCGCCCGATCGGCTGTCGCGCCGACGATGACTTCTCAAGTCATCAAAAACAGCCTCCATGTCGATTTAGAACTCGCCGAATAGATGGATCCAATGGAGCTCTCCTCCCTTAATGAGCTCTAGGATCGCATCGCCGCCCTGGGTGTCGCTACGGACTAAGATCGGATCGGGCTTAAACCTGACCAAAGGGAGATTTATTCTCCGCCGGTCACCCATGAGATAGCGGTAGTGGAGGAGCATCATACGAGTTCTCCCTCTATTTTGAGGACGAACTATGTCCGGATTTCCGAGCTCTCTGAGCCAGACACCCGCCCGCGGGAGGACATGACCCAAACCCCAAATTCAGAATCGGGCGGCGGGCCGAAGAAATTGGGTAACATCCCAGAGCCCGAGCCGTTAAGCTCGGAAGCTTCCTTGCCCCTGGGTCTCAGATTGGGTCAGGATTCGGATTCAAAACCATCCACCCACCCAGATTTATTCAATCTTTCGCATATCAGACAAGATCCCCAAGAGATAGTACATCATTACTGGGCCAGATTCCTCCTTGTGATAAACAGGGTCAAGGACTGTCGCGAGGAAGACGCAATCTCCCTCTTTTGCAAAAATTGCACGGACAAGGTGATCCTCAATGCTATAAGTCGCCGTGACATAGTACGCGTTGCTGACTTAGCGGCCATAGTGCAGAAATACTGCATGATGGAAAGCGCTTGGAAAACCCAAACAAACTTCTGGGACAATCCGGCTCTCACTAAACCCTTCGTCCGAACTAAAAGGGCAAACTCTCGTAAGTTACCCGATTCAATTACCAAAAAACCAAAGCCCGATACAAGGCGTGGAACCGTATTGGAGGAATGGCTCAATGGGCCATGCAAAATTCACAGAATACCGGATACCACGCCAACTCATAGCCTTAGAGCATGTTGGATACTCCGGCAGGTAGCAAAGAGCGGCGAGGATCTCCTCATAAACCATACAGCAGAGCAACATCCCGCTAGAAATAACAATACGATATTTACAGTCTTCGAGACTTTCGCCTCAAATAATACGCGCAAGCGAGCTCAACGCAGTCTCGCCGAAGTTTGCCACGTGGCAACAATAAATCCATGGAATGACACAGCTATAACTTACAATGCCAGTGACGAACCTCAATTCCGAACAGTCCGGGCACCAGTCGCTCTGGTCCTTAGTCCAATCGTGGACGGCTTCCGGCTCACTAAAGTGCTAATGGACGGCGGAAGCGGACTAAACCTCATCTAAGAGGAAACCCTTAACAAGATGGAAATTGACAAGAGCCGCATTAAGCAAAGCAGCACGACCTTCAGGGGAATCATCCCTAGTCGGGAGGCGCGATGTGCGGGAAAAATCACACTGGATGTGGTATTCGGCACGCCGGAGAATTACAGGTCCGAAAAAATTACTTTCCAAGTGGCCTTGTTCAGCAGCGGATACCACGCCCTCTTAGGGCGGGATGCATTCACGAGTTTCCAGGCTATACCCCATTACGGATACATGAAGCTCAAAATGCCTGGGCCCAATGGAATCATCACTCTAGCTAGTGATCCGGACGTCGCACTCCGCGCCAAAAATAAAACCGCCGCACTCGCCCTGGAGGCATTATCAGAAGCCCTCGCGGCCGAAGAACTGACAACGATGTGAGCAACAGTGGACAGAGACGATGTGGTACTCGACAAGTGACCCAAGTCCACCTCTTTCAAACCCGCGGATGATATAGACAATTTCCAGGTCCACCCAACGGACCCTACAAAGACAGCTTCCATTGGGACACAGTTGAGCCCCACAATAGACGCTGCACTGCGAGATTTGCTGCGTGAAAATTGGGATATTTTCTCCTGGCATCCTTCAGACATGTCGGGCATCCCACGCAGGCTGGCCGAACATAGCCTCAATATACTAAAAGGATACAAGCCATTCAGCAGACCCTTAGGCGCTTCTCAGAGCCTAAGCGGCAAGCCATGGGAGAAGAGCTAGCCAATCTACTAGAGGCCGGATTCATCAGAGACATCAAACATCCAGATTGGCTGGCAAACTTGGTAATGGTACCAAAGAAGGACCAATCCTGGCGCCTATGTGTCGATTTCAAGGACCTCAATAAGGCTTGCCCCAAGGATCCCTTCCCCCTTCCCCACATTGATCAAATCATCGATGGCACCGCGGGACACGACTCATTGTGTTTCCTCGACGCATACTCCGGATACCATCAAATCAAGATGGCGGAGTCCGACCAAGCCGCAACGGCCTTCATTACACCATACGACCTCTTCTGTTTCAACACCATGCCCTTCGGGCTCAAAAACGCCGGCGCAACTTATCAACGCATGATTCAGACATGCCTGGAAAAACAAATTGGCAAAACAGCATAGGCTTATGTAGACGACGTGGTCATCAAACCAAGACACTTTGAAACTTTAATAGATGACATGAGGCTCACGTTCGACAACCTCCGAACATACGACATCAAGATCAACCCGGAGAAATGTGTCTTCGGTGTGCCCTCCGGGAAATTGCTTGGCTTCATCATTTCCAATAGAGGAATTGAAGCCAATCCGGCAAAACCCCGAGCTCTGTCACAGTTGGCTATCCCAACAGACCTCAAGCAAATCTAGAAACTAACTGGATGTGTGGCTGCCCTAAGCCGCTTCATCTCCCGATTAGGAGAAAAGGCACTACCTCTTTATCGCCTTTTTCGATGCACCGAACACTTCGATTGGACGGATGCGGCCACGGCTGGACTAGAAGAAATAAAGGCACTCTTGGCCACCAATCCAGATTTGACCGCACCAAATAGTGGCGAACCCATGCTATTATACATAGACGCAACACACCAAGTTGTAAGCGCAGTGCTCGTCGTCGAACGAGATGCAGACGGACACAAGTTCCCGCTCCAAAAGCCAATATATTACGTGTCCACTGTCCTCACTCCATGAAAATCTCGGTACCCACACTATCAAAAGATAGCGTACGTGGTCTTCATGGCATCCCGGAAGCTACGACACTACTTTCAAGAGTGTTCGATTACGGTGGCCTCCGAAGTACCACTCAATGATATAATAAACAACCGTGATGCAACGGGCCGAATTGCTAAATGGGCTATCGAGCTCCTTCCGTTCGACATAACATACAAACCACGGCAGACCATTAAGTCGCAAGTACTAGCTGACTTTGTCGCCGAATGGATAGAAGCCGAACTCCCTAAAGAGTACGGCGCGTACTCCAATTGGATTATGCACTTCGATGGCTCCAAAATGCTGGCCGGATTGGGAGCGGGTGTCGTCCTGACATCCCCCGCCGGAGACACGGTCCAATATGTACACCAAATATTATACACAGACTCCAACAATGCAGCCGAATACGAGGCTCTATTGCACGGTCTTCGGATGGCAGTCTCCATGGGCATCCAACGCCTTGAAGTATGCGGGGACTCGAACCTCGCAATATCTCAGATAAATGGAGACTTTGATGCCAAAGATCCGAAAATGGCAGCTTATCGTAATGTCATGCTCAAAATGCCAGCTCGGTTCGAGGGGCTCGAATTCCACCATGTGGTTAGAGAAAATAATCAAGCGGCGGATATCCTCGCCCGCATCGGTGCTAAACGCAACCCCGTCCCATCTAATATATTCTTGGAAAGGCTGTTCAAGCCGTCCGTGGTATGGGAAGGGGAGTCTGGCAATATTAGTCCAGCTCCGAATACAACCCCTGATTCTGAACCATCTAACGTAATCGGAGGCTCTGCCACCGAAAGAACACCTTCTGCCCACGAAATCATGGCTGTCATCGCCCCGTGGACCGAGCCCTTCTTGGCCTACCTAACTAGGCAAGAGCTCCTTGAGGACCAAAATGAGGCACGTTGTACTGTGCGATGCTCTAAGGCCTACAAAGTCCATGAAGGAGAGCTCTACAAGAAGAGCACTACCGGAGTGCTCCAACTATGCATCTCCGAAGAGGAAGGGCAACAGCTCTTAGCCGAAATCCATTCCGGACTCGGCGGTCACCACGCTGCAGCTAGGGCACTTGTAAGCAAAGCCTTTCGGACAGGTTTTTACTGGCCGACAGCCCGGCCAGGTGCATAGGACCTTGTCCAACATTGCGTTGGTTGCCAACTCTTCGCCAATCAGAGCCATATGCCCCCTACCGCTCTCCAAACAATCCCCATAACTTGGCCCTTCGTGGTCTGGGGGCTGGACATGGTCGGACCCCTTAAAGGGGGAAGCCATAAGAAAAAATACTTATTGGTCATGGTGGACAAGTTCACCAAATGGATAGAAGCCAAATCAGTTAAAATGGCCGAATTCGGACCATTGATAGACTTCATATCAGGGGTTGTACACCGTTACGGTGTCCCCCACAGCATCATCACTAGCAATGGCTCAAATTTTACACCCGATGAGGTGAAAACTTGGTGCAGCGACATGGGCATCAAGCTCGATTACGCCTCTGTCTATCATCCCCAAACAAATGGTCAAGTCGAACATGCAAATTGTCTTCTTATGAGCGGCATCAAACCCAGACTAGTGCGATCCTTGAAGGAAATCAGACACGCATTGGGTCGAGGAGCTCGACTCCATACTCTAGGGGCTGCGGACCACACCGAATCGTACAACCGGATACACACCATTTTTTATGGTATACGGCGCAGAAGCAGTTCTACCCCGCGACATAATCCATGACTCACCTCGTGTGCGCATGTACGAAGAGAAGGAAGCCGAACTAGATCGGCAGGACAACTTAGATGCTCTAGAGGAGGAGCGTGACGTCGCAAAATCCCGTTCCGCATTCTATCAGCAACATGCTGGAAGGTATCAAAGCAGAGAACTGCGGGCCAAAACTTATAACATTGGTGAACTAGTTCTACGCCTCCCGGAGAAGAAGAAGGACAAGCTCAAACCAAAGTGGGAGGGTCTATCGGTGTCAAAACCGGCGGATCTCGGGTAGGGGGTCCCGATCTGTGCGTCTAGGCTGATGGTAACAAGAAGCAAGGGACACAATGTTTACCCAGGTTCAGGCCCTCTCGATGGAGGTAAAACCCTACATCTTTCTTAATTAATATTCAAGATATGAGTAGTACAAGAGTAGATCTACCACGAGATCGTAGAGGCTAAACCCTAAGAGCTAGTGTCGGTGTCAAAACCGGCGGATCTTGGGTAGGGGGTCCCAAACTGTGCGTCTAGGTGGATGGTAACAGGAGACGAGGGACACGATGTTTTACCTAGGTCCGGGCCCTCTTGATGGAGGTAAAACCCTATGTCCGTCTTGATTAATATTGATGATGTGTGTTACAAGAGTGGATCTACCACGAGATCAAGGAGGCTAAACCCTAGAAGCTAGCCTATGGTATGATTGTTGTTCGTCCTAAGGACTAAAGCCATCTGGTTTATATAGACACCGGAGAGGGCTAGGGTTACACAAAGTCGCTTACAATGGTAGGAGATCTACATATCCGTATCGCCAAGCTTGCCTTCCACGCCAAGGAAAGTCCCATCCGGACACGGGACGAAGTCTTCAATCTTCTATCTTCATAGTCTTGGAGTCCGGCGGATGATGATAGTTCGGCTATCCGGACACCCCCTAGTCCGGAACTCCCTCAGTAGCCCCCGAACCGGGCTTCAGCGACGACGAGTCCGGCGCGTATATTGCCTTCGGCGTTGCAAGGCGGGTTCTCCTTCAAACTTCATGTTCTTGTCGAATAGTCTCCGACTTCCTTATAAATGTTACGCTCCTTGGCTTCTACGCCCAATAATGGCCTTCTTCCACGTGTCGTATGAATGCGAAAAGCTATGCTATTTTTACATTTTACCCCCTAGCCGTGCGAACGAGCCGCCTATAAGAGAGGCGAGGATCTAGATCCAGCTCACACCATCCTCCATCCGCAAGTCCTCATCGAAGCGCCTCTGAAAAAACCCATTCCATCATGGATAGTCGACGCGGCTCCTCCTCTCGCGCTCCCAGCCCTAAGCCAGGAGATTGGGGGAGATGCTCCATTCCACACAGCGAGTTAGTGGCGCTCCAAACCGAGGGATATCTTCCCCCAGCTTTCATGGTTCCGGTTCGAGCCGGACTGGCCACGTTCAAGGGTGGAAAGCAGGCGGAGAGCGTCCCCAACCCTTCCAAAGGAGAGCGGGTATGCTTCGTCCCTTATCTAATAAGGGGACTCGGATTTCCCATACACCCGTTTCTATGGGGGCTCCTGGAGTTCTACGGACTCCAGCTTCACCACCTCACACCTGCCTCCATTTTGCACATCGCGGGCTCTGTAGCTCTTTGCGAGCTGTTCCTGGGCATTGAGCCCCATTTTGCGCTATGGAAGAGATTGTTTTGCCTCGTACCCCATTCCTATGAGGGGTCGATATATCAAGTGGGCGGAGCCAAAATATGGCGCATCGCTGGGACCGGATATCTATCCGGCACCCCAAAGAAGGCGTCTGAAGACTGGCCTTCGGAATGGTTCTACATGGAGGACGCCCCTCTGCTGGATCCAGTTTGGATCGGCCTCCCGGAGTTCAGCAATGCTCCCTTGAAGAAACGACTGAGTTGGCGCCCGTGGAGCCCTCAATGGGAGGAGGACGGGAGTGTCCATTATCTGATGGGCGGGATTAGGTTACTGGCCCACTCCGGATTGACCATGATTGGAATCATGGACACGTGCATTATGCGAGGGGTGCAGCCACTCCAATATAGGGGCCACCCTATGTGGGATTTCAACGGGGAAGACGATGCCACCCTTCATGGCTGCAAAGGGCCGAGCTCGGCAGCCGATCTGGCAAAGATCCTATCCGGCTTGTACAAGGGGGATGAGGAGGACTTTCTCCGCACGAATCCATTGAACGGATTCTCCATGAATAACCCTCGGAGCTGGGTAAGCGGACGTTTATCTACCCGATCCATACTTCAAAAGTCAAGTATTTTACTTTGTGATTTCGATGCAGGAGCTGCGCCGGGACGTGGAGGGCATACGAAGCCTAACTCCACAACCCAAGGATCCAGAACGATCCCTTGATCCGACCTCCGAAGAGGACCCGGACATAAAGGTGGAGCTGATTGACGGGGTGTTCCACCAAATTAGCGTGGACAATGCTCTAGTCGCCATTACGGCTGACTACCCCCGGTTTATTTCCGGCCTCCCAGGTGACTACGATCGAGGTTTTGACACCATCATTTGATCCGTGCTCAATTCTGACCATCCTATACTGATGGTGCATCGCAGGAGGTGCCTTTAAGGCGGGAGGCCGAACCTGCGGCGGTTGACCAGCAAGGATCAGTTCGGCCCAGCAGGCAGAAGAGGAGTGCGACGCGAATCGAAACGTCGCCGCAACGGTACGACGCACCATTGTTTTTAAGGGAAGGATCCCTATATTAATGCTCATAACTTTTTCCAGGAGAAAGAGCGCTTGCCGGACAGTGTCCGGAGAGGTTGCCAATCAAGCCTCCACCAGCCATGCTCCATCGCGTGGTCCGGAAGTGGAGGCGAACACAAGGCAAGAGCCGGATGCTCCTCCGACGGAGGATGCCGACAGGCTGTCCGCCACCCGATCTGAGGTGGAGAGCGCCATGAATCACAAGCGTTGCCGGACAGTTCTTCGTGACGCGTGTTTCTCCCTGGAGGTGTTGAATGCCTTTGATGCGGGAAACGCGCACCTTCGTGCTGCTCAAGATGGTTTAACCAGAGCCACGGAGCAGTATGTGAAGGACATACGGGTAAGTAATCTTAATAGTTATATATGCTAGTAGCCCCCGAGACTTAAAATAGTTAAAATAACTGATTTAAGGATCATCTATTATGCAGGATCTTACGGAGAAGAATACCCACCTGTCCAAGGAGCTCCAAGAGTGCAAGGCCCAACTTGAGGCCGCACTAGCCACCACAGGGGGAGCCACAGAGACCCCCGCTGGTAATACGTACTTTGAAAAGATAAGTAGTTAACAAAGTGTGGCGTGTGCGTAAATCTGACAATAATATTGCAGATGGCGCCGGACTAGATCCGGACAAGCAATAGCTACTGCGTCAGCTAAAGGCGAGCGAGAGGGTGCTTATGAAGGTGCAGCAGGAGAGAAACAAGCTCCAAGATGCCCACACCCAGCTAGGAGAAGAGCTGAAAGGTGTTCGGGCCCAGCTGTCTGGCTCCGTGAAGGAGAATCAGCGGCTTCGTCGCGGCATTTATAGTAAGTGCTTGAGCAAACTCCTCTGAAAAGAAGAATTCGGCGAGGAAGTTGATTGACAGAAATGTGTCTTTAGGTGTGCTCACAGGTCGCCCTGCGGAGGAAATGCCTGGTTCAATGGGTGACCAACTTCCCGAGCTGGTGCAACTGCTCGAACGTGTTCGGAAGGCGATGAGTGGCGTCGTTCAGGCTTTATGGCCATCCGTCTCCCTACCCGAGGGCCTTGGTGGGCTTGCTGAGAAGCTTCAGGGAGCACGGCGACGCCTCCGTCTGTGGAAGATACCGGCCTGCCGTCAGGGCGCCAGGGAGGCCTGGGCCATGGTGAAGACGCGGTACCCAAAGGCTGACCCAAACCACATGGCCGAGGTCGGACCTGCGGGGCCAGATGGGAAGGAGATCCCTGTGAGCTTGATGTACGGCCAAGTAGAACTGGCCGCGAAATATTCCCAACAGGACTGTAAATTAGACAGCCTGTTAGATGGGATTGAAGAGGAGTACAATCAGTCGGTTTGACGATGTAATTTGAAATGACATGTAAAATGCCTTCTAGTCTGATTGTAGATCGTTTGTCTTTGCGGACCTTTTCGCTTCAACCTCGGGACCCAACAGTCCGGAGTATGTCTGAATACCCTTATGATCATAGAAGAACCGGGGCATGCATGGAGACAAGGCGTCAGGGTCATAATTGCTTTATCAGACAAGTGCCCAACTAGCTATGTTATATTACATGGTTAGTAAGAAACATCTTCCAGGGAGAATAGTTCCGTTAAGGGTTCCTTTCACTGGGAGGCATGCCCTAAAGTGCATGTCCGGACTGCAAAAATAGCAGAGAAAGCATCTGGGGGCAAATAAATAAGTAATAAATCATCTTTCAAGTCACCGACCGAATATTCTCTTAAGAATGCTAGCTTTCGGCTTCACCCAGTCTGAGGTACACATCCGGCTGACCCAACAGTAACAATCGCAGAGGTGCTCCCTTTACCTCCTAGCCGAACAATCGGGAACGTAGGGGTAAGCACAGGAGCCATGCAACCCAGCTTGGCCAAAACTTAAGTCATATGATGCATATAATGGTGAAAAAAAAGGTACATGCGGAAGTATGACACATGTGTCGGGCATGAAGCCCGTATAATTAAGCTTCTGTTAAAGAAGCCCCCAGGTATAATGAGTGCTAGGAGCACATCAACTGTGTGCGAACAATGCGCAAATCAGCCTATCCAAGGTATTCGAAAAAAAAGCGGGAAGAAGGAGGGGGACAAGAGACAGTGAAAATGTAAAAAGGTGGATGGAGGAGTGAGACGAACTCTGAGTCGGGCGTTAGGCGTAGAATCTTCGGAGACGGGCTGCGTTCCATGGGTTCGGCTCGAGTCGGTTGTCAGATGCGTTACGTAGACGGTATGCTCCGCCGGTTAGGACTTGGTCGATGATGAAGGGACCTTCCCACTTGGGCTTAAGTTTGTCCTTTTTCTTGTCCGGCAGGCGTAGAACAAGTTCACCAACATTGTAAGCTTTGGCCCGTACTTCTTTGCTTTGATATCTTCGAGCCTGCTGTTGATAAAATGCGGAATGAGCTTTTGCCACGTCCCGCTCCTCCTCTAAGGCGTCCAAACTGTCCTGCCGATCCAGCTCAGCTTCTCTTTCTTCCTACATGCGCACGCGAGGTGAGTCATGAATTATATCGCAGGGCAGAACTGCCTCTGCGCCGTACACCATAAAAAATGGTGTGAATCCGGTAGTTCGGTTTGGCGTGGTCCGCAGCCCCCAGAGTACGGAGTCGAGCTCCTCTACCCAGTGCGTGTTAGATTCCTTGAGGGACCGCACTAGTCTGGGTTTGATGCCGCTCATGATTAGACCATTTGCTCGCTCGACTTGGCCGTTAGTTTGGGGATCATAGACTGAAGCGTAGTCGAGCTTGATGCCCATATTTTTGCACCAGAGTTTAACCTCGTCGGCCGTGAAATTCATGTCGTTATCAGTGATGATGCTATGGGGGACGCCAAAACGGTGTACTACCCCAGATATAAAATCTATCACAGGTCCGGATTCTGCCGTTTTGACCGGCTTGGCTTCAATCCATTTGGTGAATTTGTCCACCATGACCAACAAGTATTTGTGCTTGTGGGTTCCCCCTTTAAGGGGTCCAACCATGTCAAGCCCCCAGACCACGAACGGCCAGGTGATGGGTATAGTTTTGAGGGCGGTTGGTGGCATGTGGCTCTGATTAGCGAAGAGCTGGCAACCGACGAATCATTGGACTAAGTCCTGAGCATCCGCCCGGGCTGTCGGCCAATAAAATCATGTACGGAAGGCCTTGCCTACAAGGGCCCGGGCTGCAGCGTGGTGCCCGCCGAGTCCGGCGTGAATTTCAGCCAGGAGATTATGCCCTTCCTCTTTGGAGATACACCTTTGAAGGACTCCGGTTGTGCTTTTCTTATAAAGTTCTCCCTCATGGACCTTGTAGGCTTTAGATCGCCGAACTATGCAGCGGGCCTCATTTTGGTCTTCGGGATGTTCCTGCCTAATTAAGTAGGCTAGGAATGGTTCCGTCCATGGGGCAATTACTGCCATTATTTCGTGGGCTGAAGGTGTTATTTCATTTGCTGAGCCGCCGATTGTGTCAGAATTGTCTGGGTTAGGTGCTGCAGCTGGCTCCGGATTGTTATTTCCGGACTCCTCTTCCCATAATACGGATGGCTTAAAGAGCCATTCCAAGAAGATGTTTGGAGGGACGGCGTCGTGTTTTGCGCCGATGCATGCTAACACGTCTGCTGCCTAGTTATTATCCCGGGCTACATGGTGGAATTCGAGTCCTTTGAACCAAGCTGACATTTTTAGGACGGCGTTGCGGTAAGCTGCCATTTTCGGATCTTTGGCGTCAAAGTCTCCATCTACTTGGGATATTGCGAGGTTTGAATCCCCGCGCACCTCTAGGCGTTGAATGCCCATGGAGATTGCCATCCGGAGGCCGTGCAGGAGGGCCTCGTATTCGGCTACGTTGTTGGAGTCCATGTACATTATTTGAAGTACATATTGGACTGTGTCTCCAGTTGGGGACGTCAAGACGACGCCAGCCCCGAGCCAGCCAACATTTTGGATCCATCGAAATGCATGATCTAATTGGAGTACACGCCGTACTCTTTAGGGACTTTGGCTTCGGTACATTCGGCGACGAAGTCAGCCAGAACTTGCGATTTTATAGCTCGCTGTGGTTTGTAGGTTATGTCAAATGGTAAGAGCTCAATGGCCCATTTTGCAATCCTGCCCGTTGCGTCGCGATTGTTTATAATATCGTTGAGAGGTACTTCGGAGGCCACCGTTATGGAACACTCTTGAAAGTAGTGTCGCAGCTTCCGGGATGCCATGAACACCGCATACGCTATCTTTTGATAATGTGGGTACCGGGACTTGCATGGAGTTAAGACAGTGGATACGTAGTACACTGGTTTTTGAAGAGGGAATCTGTGCCCTTCTGTTTCTCGTTCGACGACGAGTACCGCGCTGACAACCTGATGTGTTGCTGTGATATATAATAACATAGGTTCGCCCAGGTTGGGCGCGGCCAGGACCGGATTTGTTGCCAGTATGGCCTTGATTTCTTTGAGTCCGGCCGTGGCGGCATCCGTCCATTCGAAGTGTTCGGTGCGCCGGAGGAGGCGATAGAGGGGCAGAGCCTTTTCTCCCAGACGGGAGATGAAGTGGCTTAGAGCCGCTACGCACTCCGTTAGTTTTTGTATTTGCTTGAGGTCTTTTGGGATATCCAATTGTGACAGAGCTCGGATCTTGGCTGGGTTTGCTTCAATTCCTCTACCGGATACAATGAAGCCCAAAAGCTTTCCGGCTGGTACTCCGAAGACACATTTTTCCGGGTTGAGCTTAATGCCATATGCTCGGAGGTTGTCAAATGTCACCCTCAAGTCGTCTACTAGGGTTTCGACGTGTTTGGTCTTGACGACCACATCGTCTACGTATGCCTCTACTGTCTTGCCTATCTGGGTAGCCAGACATGTCTAAATCATGCGCTGATATGTTGCACTGGCGTTTTTGAGTCCGAAGGGCATTGTGTTGAAGCAGAATGGCCCATATGGAGTAATGAATGCCGTTGTGGCCTGGTCTTTTTCCGCCATCTTGATTTGATGGTATCTGGAGTATGCGTCGAGGAAGCACAATGAATTGTGCCCTGCGGTAGCATCGATGATTTGGTCGATGCGAGAGAGAGGGAAAGGGTCCTTTGGACAGGCCTTGTTAAGGTCTTTGAAATCGACGCAGAGGCGCCAGGATTTGTCCTTTTTTGGTACCATTACTAGGTTGGCTAGCCAGTCCGGATGTTTGATATCTCTGATGAATCCGGCTTCTAAGAGCTTGGCTAGCTCCTCTCCCATTGCCTGTCTTTTGGGTTCGGAAAATCGCCGAAGAGCTTGTTTGACTGGCTTGAATCCTTTTAGGATATTTAGGCTGTGCTCTGCCAGCCTACGTGGGATTCCTGGCATGTCTGAAGGGTGCCAGGCAAAAATGTTCCAATTTTCCCGGAGGAATTCTCGTAGTGCGGCTTCTACATCAGGATTTAAGTGTGCCCCAATGGATGCCGTCTTTGTGGGGTCCGTTGGATGGACCTGAAATTTGACTATTTCATCTGCTGGTTTGAAAGAGGTGGACTTGGACCTCTTGTTGAGTATCACGTCGTCCCTATCCACCGTTGAGCGTAGCGCAGTTAGTTCCTCTGCCGCTAGGGCTTCGGATAATGCCTCTAGGGCCAGTGCGGCTATCTTATTTTCAGCGCATAGTGTTGTATCTGGATCACTGGCGAGAGTGATTATTCCATTGGGTCCGGGCATTTTGAGCTTCATGTACCCGTAATGGGGTATAGCTTGGAAGATTGTGAATGCCTCTCGCCCTAACAAAGCGTGATATCCGCTGCGGAATGGGGCCACTTGGAACGTGACCTCTTCGGACTTGTAATTGTCCGGCGAGCCGAACACTACATCTAGTGTTATTTTTCCTGTGCAGCGTACTTCTCGACTAGGGATTATTCCCCTGAAGGTTGTGCTGCTCCGCTCGATGTGGCTCCAGTCAATTTCCATTTTTTGCAGAGTTTCTTCGTAGATGAGATTTAATCCGCTGCCGACATCCATGAGTACCTTGGTAAGACGAAAGCCGTCCACGATCGTACTGAGGACCAATGCGGCTGGTGCTCTTGCTGTTCGGAATTTAGGTTCATCGCTGGCATTGAAGGTGATAGCCGTGTCACTTCATGGATTTGTTGTTGCGACTTGGTAGACTTCGGCGAGGCTGCGGATTGTTAGTTTCCGCATGTTATTTGATGCGAAAGTCTCGAAGACTGTTAATACCATACTGGTGCTGCTGGGCTGGTTGCCCGGGGCCAAAAAGCCTTCGCCACTTTTGGCCACCTGCCGTAATATCCAACATGCTCGAAGGCTATGTGTTGGAGTGGCGCCCTCCATACTGTGGATTTTGCAGGGTCCGTTGAGCCATCTCTCCAGTACGGTTCTGTATCCTTTAGGGGTTTTTTGCTTTTTGGTTTTTAACCCAGGTGCTTGAGTATGACGCACCCTTTTATTGCAGATTGGGGTTGTATTCAGGGCCAGATTGTCCCAAAACCTAGTTTCGGTTTTCCAGGCACTCTGCATCGCGCAGTATTTTTGTACAATGGTCGCTAGGTCGACGAAGCGTGTCACTTCGCGATGACTGATGGTGTTTATGATTCCCTTGTCCGTGCAATTGTTCCAGAAGATTGAAATAGCGCTTTCTTCATGGCAGTCCTTTATCCTCTTCATAACCAGGAGGAATCTGGCCCAGTAATGATGTACTGTTTCATCGGGCTCTTGCTGTATTTGAGATAGATCGCTTATGTTTGGGTGGGCGGGTGGAATCAAGTTCGGAACCCCGCTCGATCTGAGGCTCAAAGGCCAAGAAGCTTCCTGATTCGGAAGCTTGGTTTGCTGGACGCTTTCTAACAAATCTGGTCCGATGCCTGACTTTAGGTTCAGTATTTGATTAGCGTCCGTCCCTCCGCGGAAATCTGGCATGGAGGGATCGAGAATCCGGACGTAGTTGGTTTTTAACATAGAAGAAGAGTCGCCGGATTGTTCCTCTACCACAACAACGTGGTGGGTAACCTGGGGAGAGTTAATTTCTCTCAGATCGGTTTTAAGCCCAATTTGATCGTAGTCGGTAGCGACTTCCAGGGCGGTGGTGCGATCCAAGAGCTCGTTTACGGAGGAGAGCTCAATCGGATCTAGCTGCTCGGCGAATTCTGAGCTGACGTGAAGATCGCTTTTAATGACCTGAGAGGTCATTGTCGGAGCGGTGGCCGAACAGGCGGTCATAAGAAAACCGCCTAGCCGGATAGTTTGGCCAGCGGCCAAAGATCCCTTGACGATGGTACCGTCTTTAAAGACGGGAAAAGGCATCCTTCCTGATGGTGACGGCACAGAGGAACTCTCAATGAAAGCACCAATGTCGGTGTCAAAACCGGCGGATCTCGGGTAGGGGGTCCCAAACTATGCATCTAAGCGGATGGTAACAGGAGACGAGGGACACGATGTTTTACCCAGGTTCGGGCCCTTTTGATGGAGGTAAAACCCTAGGTCCTGCTTGATTAATATTGATGATGTGTGTTACAAGGGTGGATCTACCACGAGATCGAGGAGGCTAAACCCTAGAAGCTAGCCTATGGTATGATTGTTGTTCGTCCTAAGGACTAAAGCCATCTGGTTTATATAGACACCAGAGAGGGCTAGGGTTACACAAAGTTGGTTACAATGGTAGGATATCTACATATCCGTATCGCCAAGCTTGCCTTCCACGCCAAGGAAAGTCCCATTCGGACACGGGACGAAGTCTTCAATCTTCTATCTTCATAGTCTTGGAGTCCGGCCGATGATGATAGTTCGGCTATCCGGACAACCCCTAGTCCGGAACTCCCTCAGCTAGCCAATGATGGTATGATTGTAATTGTGATTGTCCTTCTAAGGACCAACCTCTCCGGTTTATATAGACACCGGAGAGGGCTAGGGTTTACACGGAGTCGGTCACAAGGAAGGAAACACAATATCCGGATCGCCAAGCTTGCCTTCCACGCAAAGGAGAGTCCCATCCGGACACGGGTCGGAGTCTTGAGTCTTGTATCTTCACGCTTCAATAGTCCGGACGATGTATACAATCCGGCTGTCCGGATACCCCCTAATCCAGGACTCCCTCAATAACCCCTGAACCAGGCTTCAATGACGATGAGTCCGGCGCGCAGTCTTGTCTTTGGCATTGCAAGGCGGGTTCCTTCTCCGAATACTCCAATGTAATTATCGAACACGTAGACCCTGTCCAGATCCACAAGATGATTTTCATATTTCATTGTAGGGAACATAGCGTAAATCTGATCTGCTGGCAATCTTCGTATGTCGTGCCCTTGCATCGTGGCCTGGTCCAACACGAACCGGCGTTTCTCTCCCCACCTCGACTCGTGCTGCGAGGCGATTTTATTGGCACGTCCTGCCAAAGCAGAGATCATGTTCCTCTTATTATGGGATTTTCCATCAATATGGGCGTGCGTGACCCCACGACGACCGTTGGTATGACTCCGTGTATTTTTGGATAAGTCTCAAGCGGTCACGTTGAGGACTCTTGATATTCACCCCCTTTATAAAGGGATCAAGGCCTATTCCTCTTTTCCACCTCCCCTGCACCTTCTCGCACCTCGAGCTCCAACACCCAAGACCTAAGCTCCAACACCCCAGATCCTCCAATATGTCCGGATCCAACCCTAAAGGCTAGTGGGTGGCCTCCTTGATCCAAGAGGAGGACATTACGAGGCTTAGGGAGGTCGGATACCAGACCACCGATATCCAGCACAGGCTTCCTGCTCCAGGTCAGGTTATCCCTACAACGGAGCCCAATGAGAGCGTTGTGTTTGTCCCTCACTTCCTCCACGGCCTGGGCCTCACCCTCGACCCCTTTGTGAGGGGGCTCATGTTGTACTATGGGTTCGATTTTCATGATCTGGCTCCGGACGCTATCCTCCATATCTCATCGTTCGTTATTGTGTGCGAGGCTTTTCTCCACATCACCCCACACTTCGGATTATGGATCAAGACCTTCAATGTGAAGCCGAAGATGATCGAGGGGCGACATGCGGAGTGCGGAGGTGCCATAATAAGCGGGAATGCTGATGCCCCATGGCTAGAGGGTTCTTTCTCGGAAGTATCCGATGTGTGGCAACGGAGGTGGTTTTATGTTATAGCTCCTAGAGGCATAAAGTGAGTAGCCGCCCTCGAGTTCCGTTCGGGACCTCCATCACAGTTGGCGTCATGGACCGACGTAGGACGGAATTGGGGGCCCGCCAGTGATGTTCCAATACTGTAGAGCCGTATCCGGGAGCTTATCGATAGGGACATAAATCTTGTCAGCATAATTCAAGTAATGCTAATCCTACGGATGTTGCCGTGCAAACGTCGGCCTCTCCGGATGTGGGAGTTCAATCCGGAGGGTCCGCGGACTATTAAGCACTTCTTCGGCCTGAAGCTCGAAGGGATGTGTAAATTATTCTTCGGACAACAAGTAAAGTGTCCGGACACCACTGAGGATGCATGCCTGAGCTGCAATCGCCTAGATACCCAAGTAAGTAGCCTTAAAGCCGGACACTCTATTTATATTTTCCATAACCATTGTTCTGAAAAACCCTCCGTGGCTAGGAATGGCTCAACAAGGCAGAGAGAATCAGGTGTCCGGCGCCACTTCCTAAAGGCTCGCCGGGTCCAACCGTTGCCAAGATGCTTGGCCGGGTGCTTAGCAAAATGCCCTCAGGGAAAGGCGAAGGAAAGGGAAGCAAAGCAGGACTTCACAAACTACGCATCCGGACCAGGGGAATTGATTTCTCCCCAAAGGAGGATAGTCGGGGAGGGGAATCTGAGGCCACCTCCCCGTGCAGGAAGAAAAGGGCCGCCTCCGAAGACTTGGAGACGAAGATGCCCAAATAGGGGAAGAAAGTGTCCCTGGGGGGCTCTGTCTCGATGGGCGTTCTCACCACGTCACACCCGCCAACGGGCCAGCCCTCAACCGAGCTGTAAGTTAATCACTATTGTGAGGGTACTGCATTTCTCCGAGATCAATAACCAGGATTTGTCTTTTGCAGTCCGACTAGCAGCTCTCCTCAACAGAGTTCGTCTTCGGGGGATCTTCCTCTGGAGATGATGGAGAGCGAGACCCCACCCACCTCTCCGCCTCTTGAAGTGGGCAACACTGAGGTGTCCTCACGGAGGAGTCAGGATCTGCCGAAGCCGGAGGCCAATACGTTAGTCTCCCTGAGCCTGGAGCATTTGGCTCCCACGGGGGGCAATGAGAAGGGTCCGGCACAGTTCGATGCCTGGTCTTTTGGAGCAAGTTGTGCTCTTGGCAGAGCACCGCTCATTAATGTGCGTGGTGCTTAAGAAGATTTCATCCTCTACAAGCGGTTTGAATGAGGCATTTACGAGCCTACTCAGAGGCTTTGAGGTATGTAGTAAAAAATGCACTATTTTTTGGCTGTGAGGCACGAGCTAGGTGTGCTCCATATGGATAGTAGCCCCTGAGACTCTGGTTGCCCGCCATAGGCGGCAAATGGGGGATCAAATAGTAATGGTTGTGCTGTACATGTGCGCAGGTATCTAAGGATCCGGCAGCTGACCAGTCTGTTGAAGTTGCCGAACTAAGGAGGCAGATCGGATCTATCAATGCCGATATCACGCTGGTGAACAAACGGCTGGACGAGTCACAGGGTATGTGCTCTGCTTACCTTATTATGTTGTATAGGAAAATGTGAGAGGGGCATAATATTAATGAAATGTGTTTGTACATCAGATGGTGCTGCTACTGTGGAGGCCCTGAGGGCGGAACTTGCTCAGGCCAAGGAACAAGCGCAGGCTAGCAATGCGGCTGCCCTAAAGGCGGCCGAAGAATTGAGAGCCGAACAAGCTGCTCATCGCCGAAGCGAGGAAAAGATAGCCGAAATGGCTGTGGAGTTAAAAAATGCCGCCGACTGGTATGCAATCCTTGAGAAGGAGAATAAGGCTAGCTCGGCCCCGAGTTGGACAAGGCACTTAATGCCCCCAAGGAGATGCCAACCGGGATCTGGGGTATGCGGGAGGAGCTTCAACAGGCCAACAAAATTGTGGTTGGGGGCTCCTACTTACTGCGGACAGAGTTTTTGGATCCGAAGTATGCTCCCCTGGATGGACACTGGAGTCCGGCCGACGCATATGCGGACTTGGCGAATAGTACGGCTGACGCTGCCAAGTTCTTTGAGATCAAGGTGATAAGGAAGTGGAGAAGCTTTTCTGGTCGCAATTCAATGCTCCCACTCGCCCGCTGCCATTAAATGAGAAGATGGCTGCTGTGGCGGAGCTTCACAGGCTGTCCGGGCTTGCAATGCGGTCTGTAATAGACCATCTTTGGCCGAAGGGGCCTAAGACGGACTGCTACTTTGGTTTGGTGCAACAATTCCTTGGGGCCGTGCCTCGGATCGACGCTATGAGGAGGTCGACCTGCATAGAGGGTGCACGAATGGCTCTTGCCCACATTAAAGCCTATTGGACGGATATGGAGGCCACCATTATAGCGACCCAGGATCCGGCGGGAGGCCAATATCCGGCCGACTAATAGAGGTGCCCGACTAATAGAGGTGCAGTGCTCGAAGAATGTCTTGTTTGAGTGATAAATCGAATCATTGTAAAACAATGTTTATTTTTATTATGAGGCTATATTTATACTTTTTGCCTGAAAGATGATTGTGTGCCCTGTGCGGCCGTTTTTATATATGTATATAAGTAATCCAAAAGTTAGCAGTCGTTGGCTTCAGCCCCCATGCATACAATGCGGGGGTGTTCGCGAAAAATATGCTTAATCACACTTGATCCAACGTCTTGGTCCATTAAGGAGGTGATCGCACGTCGAACTAGGCAACCGGACTATATAGCTGTAACACTTTCGCTTAGCCATGGGAGTCTAAAGGTGGGGCTACTATGTAGCCCCTGGTACCTTCGCGTGCATCTGAATATGGGCGCGTATGTACATGACCGGGAAACGGCCCTTCGTTAATGCGGAGGAATCCTAAAGATTCCGGTGAGTCTTCGAGTGGTTGAACAGTCTCTCGCTGCATCATGACAGTCAGTTTTCGGCTTTCTCTACTGAGGTGCTCATCCGGAATAACCAGGGCACAATCGCAGTAGTTCTCCTTTGGCCGCCTTAGCCGATAATAACGGAACGTAAGGCGGCAAACCCAGGAGCCGGGCAAACCCAACATTTGACGAAAGACATGATTCGGAGCTGATGCATATAAGGCCAAACTCGTGACGCCGAACACTCCCGAAGGTATTCGGGCTTTATAGCAGAAGATGGGCTCAAGAATGACCATTCATTATAAACCCTGTGTTTCCAGGTATGTGCGGTAATCTGTCGTGGCGAAATGCCAATAACGACAGTATCCTCTGTGGGTATGGAACCCATGGGATGGTTAAACAACAAGAGGCAATAGAGAAGGTTTACACAGGGGCTTAATCTAAAAATAAACCTGTTGAATGGGGCCGTGCTGCACGTCTGCGCCTTTGTCTCCATTGTGCCGTATCCTGGAAGGGCATCGCGTGAACGTTGTCTGTGGAAAAAGGAAAACTCGTAGGAGAGTACAACATAAGTATGTGATGGATAGTAAAAGTGTAAGTTGTTGGCCTGCCAATAAGGTTGAGCCAAGTGTGGGGTTGTATTAAATATTTATACCCTTGGTGTCCGCAAAGGGATTACATATGCGGTGCCCTGGTTTAATTTTATCCGGGCTACTGGACTCGTCTAACCGTGTTTGTGGTCTTAATGACCAGTCATGTTTTCTGATATTGGAGGCCGTTTATAGTCCAGCCGCCAGGGCCGTCACGTGTTCCTCTGTGCGTGAAGAGTGCTCTGTGATTCCGCTAACGATGATGACGCCACGTGGACCGGGCATCTTGAGTGTAAGGTAGCCATAGTGCGGCAATGCGTTGAAGCGGGCGAAGGCCGTTCTTCCAAGCAGTGCAGGATAGCCGCTTTGGAAGGGTGCAATGGTGAAGAGTAGTTCTTCACTTCTGGAGTTACCTGGGGAGCCAAATTTTACCTCCAGTATGATGGAGCCCCTACCGTAGGCTTCAATGCCTAGTATCACCCCTTCAAAGGTGGTGTTGCTTTGGCTAATTCTGGATGGGTTTATCCTCATCCTGCGGACAGTGTCCTCGTATATTAGATTGAGACTATTGCCGCCGTCCATGAGGACACGGGTGAGACGGTATCCGTCGATTATTGGGTCAAGCACCAAGGCCTCTGATCCTCCGCGCTGAATACTAGTTCGGCCGTCCGTGTGATCGAACGTGATCGGATAAGACGTCCAGTAGTTAGATGTGGGTACGATGGGCTCTATATCGTGCGCGTCTCTGAGCGCGCGTTCGTGCCCTATCGTGGATGTGTGAGTCGCGTGGATCATGTTTACTGTTTTAACCTCTGGCAGGAATTTTTTATGTCCCCTAGTGTTCGGCTGGCGAGGTTCATCCTCGTCTTCACTTGGAGTTTCCCTCCCCTTGTGTTCAGCTTTTAATTTGTCGGCCTGCTTGAAGACCCAGCATTCTCTATGCGTGTGGTTCATAGGTTTCTCCGGGGTGCCATGAATTTGGCACAGTCTGTCCAGGACTCTGTTCAGACTGGACGGTCCCTCTTTACTGCCTTTAAGTGGCTTCTTTTGCTAATCAGGTCGAGAGCCCCTGAATCTGGCATTGACCGTTGTGTTGTCCGGGCTCTTTTCCTTGTTTTGGCGTCTGTGTTTATTACGCCGTGGCTTCCCATTGCCATCCCTTATTTCGGATGTGCTGGGGTCGCTAGTGCCTTTACGGGCTAGCCAGCTATCTTCACCCGTGCAAAAGCGGGTCATAAGGCTTGTTAAGGCTGCCATTGTCCTTGGCTTTTCTTGGCCGAGGTGTCTGGCGAGCCATCATTGCGGATGCTGTGTTTGAATGCTGCTAAGGCTTCGGCGTCTAGACAATCGACAATTTGATTCTTCTTAGTGAGGAATCTGTTCCAAAGCTTGCGGGCGGACTCTCTGGGCTGTTGGATTATGTGACTTAGATCGTCTGCATCCGGAGGCCGGACATAAGTCCCTTGAAAATTGGCCCTGAAAGCATCCTCGAGTTCCTCCCAACTCCCAATTGAATTTTCGGGGAGGCTTTTCAACCAGTGTCGAGCTGGTCCCCTAGGTCTGTCGTGGTAAGCACTACGGAAAGTGACGATATCGAAGATTAACTCTTCGCTTCGGAAGTTGTCCGGAGATCTGAAGACCACTTCCAATGTTATAGAGCCCGTACAGCAGGCCTCTACTCCAGGAATTACACCTTTAAAGGTGGTTTTGGTGGGCTTTATCCTTGAGGGGTAGATGCCCATTTTGCCCACTGCGTCTTGATAAAGCAGGTTCAGGCTGCTGCCGCCATCCATAAGGACTCGTGTGAGGTGGAATCTGTCGATGATTGGGTCTAAGACCAATGCGGCTGAGCCATCATGACGGATGCTAGTAGGATGATCCCTACAATCAAAGGTGATCGGACAAGCTGACCATGGGTTGAACTTGGGGGCGATTGGCTCCATCGCGTAGACGTCCCGTAGTGCTCGCTTCCGTTCCCGCTTGGGGATATGAGTGACATAGATCATGTTGACCGTTTTCACCTGGGGGGGGGGGATTTCTTCTGTCCCCCCGTGTTCAGACGTCGGGGCTCCTCGTCATCGTCGTTGTGCAGCCCCTTGTCCTTGTTTTCGGCATTTATTTTGCCGGCCTGTTTGAATACCCAGCAGTCTCTGTTGGTGCGGTTAGCTGGCTTGTCCGGGGTGCCATGAATATGGCACGAGCGCTCCAGTATACGGTCCAGAATGGACGGTCCCTGATTGTTTCTTTTGAATGGCTTCTTCCGCTGCCCGGACTTGGATCCGCTGAATCTGGCGTTTACTGTCGTGTCTTCAGTGTTGTCGCCATTGTTCCGTCGCTTATGTCTGTTCCGTCGTGGCTTGCCGTTACTGTCGTGGACATCCGAAGTGCCAGAATGTGGCGTGGTGCCGCTGTGAGCCAACCAGCTGTCCTCGCCCGTGCAAAAGCGGGTCATTAATATTGTGAGGGCTGTCATGGACTTGGGTTTTTCCTGGCCGAGGTGTCGAGCAAGCCACTCGTCACGGATATTATGCTTAAAAACCGCTAGGGCTTCGGCGTCCAGATAGTCAACTATTTGGTTCTTTTTAGTTAGGAACCGGGTCCAAAATTTCTTGGCTGACTCTCCGGGCTGTTGAGTAATGTGGCTCAAGTCATCGGCGTCCGGTGGTCGCACATATGTGCCCTGGAAGTTGTCGAGGAATGCGTCTTCCAGGTTTTCCCAACTGCCAATGGAATTTGCTGGCAGGCTGTTTAGCCAGTGCCGGGCTGGTCCTTTGAGCTTAAGGGGAAGATACTTGATGGCGTGTAGATCGTCTCCGCGGTCCATGTGAATGCGGAGAAGGAAATCTTCGATCCACACTACAGGATCTGTTGTGCCATCGTATGATTCGATGTTTACGGGTTTGAACCCTTCTGGGAATTCATGATCTATCACTTCGTCAGTGAAGCAGAGGGGGTGTGCGGTGCCGGGCTATGTGGCTGCATAGTTCGAATTGGTCTGGGTTGTTGTGTTCGGCCCGGTCGGACTTGTTGATAGTGTATCCGGCGTGACGGTCATCATCGCGCGCTCGGGCGTGCCCCTGCGATCCGTAGATCGATCTTGGCTGTCCTGCTTTGTTTTCCAGTATATCTTGCAGGTCTTGCCTGTTGCCCCGGGCCGTAGTGTATTGGCGTGGGGGTGCGGGCTGGTATTCGGGCTGATATCCCGTTTTATCCCGGCCACGGGGTGGCCGGTCAGCCGTTTGGCACTCGAGTCCGTATTCCTTGGCTGCCAGGACTTCAGTCCATCTATCTGTGAGCAGGTCTTGATCAGCCTGGAGTTGTTGCTGCTTCTTCTTCAGGCTCCTCGCAGTGGCAATAAGATGGTGCTTGAAGCGCTCCTGCTCCACGGGATCCACGGGCACGCCGAACTCGTCATCGCCGAGGCTAATCTCGTCTTCGGAGGGGTGGCATATAGTTGTCCTCCTTCGGATATCCGTTAGTCGCCTGTTCGTCTGGGCTGACCTGCTCATCTTCCTGTTCGGCATGCTCGAAGGTGGGCTGGTCAGGGTTGTATTCCTCTTCGGCACCCTCCGGATTGCTTTCATCTCCGGGGCTGGTATTGCTGTGGCGGGGCTTGGAGTGGCGCCGAGGACGCCCATGCTTTGCTTTTCTCCCTGAGGGGTTATCCTCCGTTGCCTCATCGCCATTGGTTTCCTTCGGAGTGTCCACCATGTACTTCTCCGGCATCATCGTCCATACCGTCGATGTCTTCGGAGTCGAAGTCAAGCACGTCGGTTAAATCATCGACCGTGGCAATGAAGTGGGTGGTGGGTGGGCGGCGAATTCCTTTGTCGCCTGCTTCCCACTCAAGCCGGACATAGTTCGGCCCAGAGCCTCCTGACAACGAGAGAGACTTTAATGAGTTCAGCATGTCGCCAAAGGGCGAGTGTTGGAAGATATCCGCAGCAGTACACTCCATTACCGGAGCCCAACCTGGCTCGGCTGGCTCAAGGGTGTGCGGACCGGAACCAACAACCGGATACGAGTCCGGGGGCCCGGGGTTACAGGCTTCCACAGAGGTGAGACCTGTATTCGGCTCCACCGCCGATGAGTGTGCGGCCTGAGGGGCGGGGTCCACCCCTCCGTCCTTAGGCAACGCAACCTGCTCCGGATTTAGATCCGAGACTTTTACTGAAGGGGTGATATCCCGAGCATCGTCCGACGGCAGGTCTAAGCCGTGCTCATCGTGACTGTTCGGTGCTCTTGGTGCAGGCCCAAATCCGTCGAAGATCAAGTCTCCGCGAATATCCGCCGTGTAGTTCAAGTTTCCGGACCTGACCTGGTGGCCAGGGGCGTAGCTGTCGATCTGCTCCAGATGGCCAAGCAAATTGGCCCGCAGTGCGAAGCCGTCAAACACGAAGATCTGTCCGGGGAAAAAAGTCTCCCCCTGGACCATGTTGTTGACGATTGAAGGTGCCATCAAGCCTTGCAGCGACGACACAGAGGAACTCTCAATGAAAGCACCAATGTCGGTGTCAAAACCGGCGGATCTCGGGTAGGGGGTCCCGATCTATGCGTCTAGGCTGATGGTAACACGAAGCGAGGGACACAATGTTTACCCAGGTTCGGGCCCTCTCGATGGAGGTAAAATCCTACTTCCTGCTTGATTAATATTGAAGATATGAGTAGTACAAGAGTAGATCTACCACGAGATCGTAGAGGCTAAATCCTAAGAGCTAGCCTATGATGGTATGGTTGTAATTATGATCGGCCTTCTAAGGTCCAACCTCTCCGGTTTATATAGACATCGGAGAGGGCTAGGGTTTACACGGAGTCGGTCACAAGGAAGGAAACACAATATCCGGATCGCCAAGTTTGCCTTCCACACAAAGGAGAGTCCCATCCGGAGACGGGCCGGAGTCTTGAGTCTTGTATCTTCACGCTTCAATAGTCCGGACGATGTATACAATCCAGCTGTCCAGATACCCCCTAATCCAAGACTCCCTTAGGGTCCCTTCATCACTGATAAAGTTCTCACCGGAGGAGCGTACCGTCTGCACAATGCATCTGATAACAGACTCGAGCCGAACCCATGGAACGCGGCCAGACTCCGAAGATTCTACGCCTAGCGCAGAACTCAGTGTTCGTCTCCTTACCTCCGCTTCTTCAATTATGTTCTCTTTCTTCCTTTCTCGCCCTCTTTTTCCTTTTCGCATACAGCCTTAAAAACTGTACGGATGCTCTGATCGCTCCGGACGCACTATGCGTGCACACTATACTTGGGGGCTTCCTATACGGAAGCTAAATATAACTACTTTAATGGATTTCTGCCAGCCACATATGCATTTTCTTTCCATATGTGCCTTTTATTCACCATTATACGCATCGATATGACTTAAGTTTTGGCCATACTGGGTTGTTTGGCTCTTGTGTTTATGCCCTATGTTCCCGTTAATTCGGCTAGGGCATAAGGGGAGGACCTCTGCGATTGTTACTGCCAGTTTAGACGGATGTGTACCTCGGACTGGGTGAAGCTGAAAGCTAGCATTCTTAAGGGAATATTCGGTCAGTGAACAAAAGACGTTTTCATTTATTATAACATGAATCCCTAGATGTTTTGTTTCCTGCGCTTCTATTCGCAGTTCGGACATGCACATCGATGCATGCATACCCAGAGAAAGGAACCCCTAACGGAAATATTCTCTCTGGAAGATGTTTCTTACTATCCTGTAATATAACATAACTAGTTGGGTACTTGTTTGTTCACGCACTTATGACCTCTAGGCCTGGTTTCCATGCATGCCCCAGTTTTACATAACTGAGCGGGTATTCGGATACACTTTGGACTGTCGGGTTCGGGGGCTGAAGCGGAAAGGTCCGCCATGACAAATGATTTTCAATCCGGCTAGGGACTACATAGGTCCATTTAATTACATAGTCACTTCGACTGGCTATATTCTTCCTCTATACCATCCAACAGACTGTCTAGCCTACAATCCTGTTGGGAATACTTCGCGGCTAACGCTACTTGGTCATATACCAGACTAACGGGTATCTCTCGCCTATCTGACCCCACCGGTCCGACTTCGGCCATATGGTTCGGGTCAGCCTTGGCGTATCGCGTCTTCACCATGGCCCAAGCTTCCCTCGCACCTTGTCGGCAAGCTGATATCTTCCATAAACGGAACCGCCGCCGTGGTCCTTTGAGCATCTCTACAAGCTCGCTCATGCCTCCTAGCAAGGAAGAAGATGGCCACAAGGCCTGGGCAATACCCTGCATCACCTGCCGAGCTCGCTCGTGCAGTTGTGACAGATCTTGCAGCAAATCACCTGCGGATCCGGGCATCTCCTCTCCAGGACGGCCCGTCAGCATACCTGCAGACACAACTCTGTTAATTCATTTCCTCGCCGAACTGTTTTGCAACTTGTTTAAAGCACTTACTATAAATGCCGCGTCGAAGCCTCGTGTTCTCCTTCACAGAGTCAGCAAGCTGAGCCCGAACATCTGCCAGTTCGACGCTCAGTCGAATATTGGCATCCTAGAGATTATTTTTCTCTTGAATAGCCTGCGTCAGCACACGCTCGCCTGCCTTCAGCTGACTTCATAGATGCGACTCAATGTCTCCCACAGTCTTCGGATTCTCTCCGGGATTGTCTACAGAATATTTTGTTAGATTTATAAACCATGCCAAATAAATAACTGGTACCCATCCTTGCATATTCCGTTATGAAGGCAAGTATTACCAGAAGAGGCCTTTTTGGATTCCTCTTGTTCGGTAACAGTGGCCTTCAGCTGGGTCTTACACTCCTCCAGCTCTGGAGATAAATGGGTATTCTTCTCTACAAGAACCTATGCATACAATGATCCTTAAATCAGTTGTGCCAACTGTTTCAAGTCTTAGGGGCTACTACTACACATACTTATTAAATTTTCTTAACCATATATCCTTCACATACTGGTCCGTTGCTCTGGCAAGTCCATCTTGAGCAGCGTGGATATATGTGTCCCCGGAGTTGAAGGCATTAAACGCCTCTTCAGAAAAAATACCACCACAGAGAACGGCCCGTTGGCGTCGGTGATTCATGTCACTCTCCACTTCTGAATTTGTGGCGGAAAGCCTATCCGCATCCTCTGCAGGAGGACAGTTCGGCGTTGTCCCCACATCAGCCTCCACCCATGAGTCCGGATCAGGAATCCGGCTGCTTGAGGCGTGGCCGGTAGGGTCCCCGGATATAGTCCGGCGACTACTCTTTCTGCCAGGACATAATTAAGACTGTCATATCTTGGCAAAGATAATCATGGAGCAAGTTTAATTTGTACCTCTGTGCCAGCATCTCAACCCTAACTGCCTTCCTTTTAAGCCTGCCTTGTCCGGGCGCCCCTTGCTGATGAGCCCCCGCTGGTTCCACGCGGCGTCCTGATGGCCGTTTATATAAAGATGCAACATGTGTGCATAAGATATGGCATCACAGGAATCCTTTTCGGAAGTTAGGGCCCCGGCTTTACTTACATGTGACACAGGAAGCAGTCCGGGATAATCTGCGATGATGGCCACTAAAGAGCCTTCACAGCCTGCCTGATAGAATGTCCCGTTGACAAACTCCACGGATATGTCCGGATCTTCTTCAAGTCCGGGGTCAAGGGCCCGGCCAGGATCCTCTGGCTATGAAGATGGGTTGTTGAACCCTTCCACGACCTTTTTTAGTTCCTGCTTTGAAATAGCAAGGTAAATTGTTGTGACGAAGGAGGCAAGAATGGACAGAGTCGAGTAAAGGGCGACATCTTACCCAGCTTGGGGGGTTATACATGGATAATCCATCCCACGGTTTAATGCGGAGAAACTCCTCTTCCTCTCCTTTATACAAGTTGGACAATAGTCTCGCCAGAGCGGTGGCGGAGTCCGGACCTTTACGACCACAGTGGGAGGCATCGTCTTCTCCATTGAAGTGCCACATGGGTTTCCCCCTATCTTGAAGTGGTTGCACTCCCCATATTATGCATATTGACATAACTCGGTTATCGTCAGTCCTGATTTGGCCAGGATTTTTATCCTGCCCATCAGATAGAAGACTTCTCTGTTGTCTTCCTCCTGGGGGCTCCTGGGGCGCTAACTTTGGCGTTTCTTTAGTGGAGTATTGGTAAACTCAGGAAGGCCTGTCCAAACTGGATCCGGAAGGGGAACATCGTCAACATAAAACCAATCCGAAGGCCAGTCTTCGGACGCCTTCTTTGGAGTACCGGACAGGTATCTGGTCTGGGCGATGCGAAAATAAAATATGAATTGGTTTTCTACAGTACTTAGAGTGGTGATTTGCTTTATTATACTAACGGATCTTACCGAGTTTTCTGTTGAAGTTTTGTGTGGATGAAGTGTCTAATCGAGGAGGTTTCGATATGAGGAAAAGGAAGAGAGGAAAGAGATCAAGCTTGGGGATGCCCAAGGCACCCCAAGTAAATATTCAAGGAGACTCAAGCGTCTAAGCTTGGGGATGCCCCGGAAGGCATCCCCTCTTTCTTCAACAAGTATCGGTATGTTTTTGAATTCGTTTCGTTCATGTGATATGTGCAAGTCTTGGAGCGTCTTTTGCATTTAGTTTTTAATTTTCCTTTATGCACCATGCTGGTATGAGATAGTCCTTGGTTTATTTATAGAATGCTCATTGCACTTCACTTAAATCTTTTGAGTATGGCTTTATATAATGCTTCATGTGCTTCACTTATATCATTTGAAGTTTGCATTGCCTGTTTCTCTTCACATAGACAACCGCCATTTGTAGAATGCTCTTTTGCTTCACTTATAATGGTTAGAGAGTGGGCATATCTTTTGTAGAAAGAATTAAACTCTCTTGCTTCACTTATATCTATTTAGAGAGATGACATGAATTGGTCATTCACGTGGTTAGTCATAAAATCCTACATAAACTTGTAGATCACTGAATATGATATGTTTGATTCCTTGCAATAGTTTTGCGATATAAAGGTGGTGATATTAGAGTCGTGCTAGTTGAGTAATTGTGAAATTGAGAAATACTTGTGTTGAGGTTTGCAAGTCCCGTAGCATGCACGTATGGTGAACCGTTCTGTAACGAAGTTGGAGCATGAGGTGCTCTTTGATTGCTTTCCTTATGAGTGGCAGTCGGGGACGAGCGATGGTCTTTTCCTACCAATCTATCCCTCTAGGGTCATGCGTAGTAGTACTTTGCTTCGAGGGCTAAGTAGACTTTTGCAATAAGTATGTGAGTTCTTTATGACTAATGTGAGTCCATGGATATACGCACACTCACCCTTCCACTTTGCTAGCCTTTATTGTGCCGCGCAACTTTCGCCGGTATCATGAACCCATTATTTACCTTCCTCAAAACAGCCACATACCTACCTATTATGGCATTTCCATAGCCATTCCGAGATATATTGCCATGCAACTTTCCACCGTTCCGTTTATTATGACACATTGCATCATTGTCATATTTCTCTTTGCATGATCATGTAGTTGACATCGTATTTGTGGCAAAGCCACCTCCATAATTTTTTATACATGTCACTCTTAGTTCATTGCATATCCTGGTACACGCCGGAGGCATTCATATAGAGTCATATCTTTGTTCTAGATATTGAGTTGTAAGTAAATAAAAGTGTGATGATCATCATTATTAGAGCATTGCCCCAGTGAGGAAAGGATGATGGAGACAATGATTCCCCCACAAGTCGGGATGAGACTCCGGACTTTATGAAAAATAAAAGAGCCAAAGAAGCCCAAATAAAAAAAAGAGGCCAAAGAAGCCCACCAAAAAAATAAAAGAAAAAAGAAAAAAAGAAAAAAGAAAAAAAGAAAAAAGAAAATAAAAATAAAAAAATGAGAAAAAAGAGAGAAGGGGCAATGTTACTATCCTTTTACCACACTTGTGCTTCAAAGTAGCACCATGTTCTTCATAGAGAGAGTCTCCTATGCTTTCACTTTCATATACTAGTGGGAATTTTTCATTCAAGAACTTGGCTTGTATATTCCAATGATGGGCTTCCTCAAAATGCCCTAGGTCTTCGTGAGCAAGCAATTTGGATGCACACCCACTTAGTTTCTTTTGTTGAGCTTTCATATATTTATAGCTCTAGTGCATCCGTTGCATGGCAATCCCTACTCACTCATGTTGATATCTATTGATGGGCATCTCCATAGCCCGTTGATACGCCTAGTTGACGTGAGACTATCTTCTCCCTTTTTTTCCTCACAACCACCACCATATACCACCATAGTGCTATGTTCATGGCTTGGGCTCATGTATTGCGTAAGAGTTGAAAAAGCCGAAGCGCATTAAAAAGTATGAACCAATTGCTCGGCTCGTCATCGGGGTTGTGCATGATTTGAATGCTTTGTGTGATGAAGATGGAGCATAGCCAGACTATATGATTTTGTAGGGATGAGCTTTCTTTGGCTAGGTTATTTCGATAAGACATAATTGCTTGGTTGGTATGCTTGAAGTATTATTGTTTTTACGTCAAATGATAGACTATTGCCTTGAATCACTCGTGTCTTAATATTCATGCCATGATTACACTTATGATCAAGATTATGCTAGGTAGCATTCCCAATAAAAAATTATCTTTTTTTTCATTTACCTACTCGAGGACGAGCAGGAATTAAGCTTGGGGATGCTGATACGTCTTCTTCGTTGTTCCATGCCAATATTCTTCAACCTTAATATACTTTTGGCAACTTTTTATACTATTTTTGGGACTAACATATTGATCCAGTGCCCAGTGCCAGTTCCTGTTTGTTGCATGTTTTATGTTTCGCAGAAAACCAATATCAAATGGAATCCAAACAGGATAAAAATGGACGGAGAATTATTTTGGAACATTTGGGATTTTCCGGAGGAAGAATCAACGCAAAACGGTGTCCGAGGTGGCCACGAGATAGGGGGCGCGCCCACGCCCCCTGGGCGCGCCTGGCACTCTCGTGGGCCACTCGTAAGGTGGTTGATGCTCTTCCTTTGCTGCAAGAAAGCTAATTTTATGAGAAAAATCTGGGCGAAAGATTCACCCCAATCGGAGTTAGGGATCTCCAGATATAAAGGAGACGGTGAAGGGCAGAATCAGAGAATGCAGAAACAGAGAGATAGATCCAATCTCGGGGGGGGGGATCTCGCCCCTCCCAAGCCATGGGAGCCAAGTACCAGAGGGGAAACCCTTCTCCCACCTAGGGAGGAGGTCAAGGAAGAATAAGAATAAGGGGGCCTCTCTCCCCCTTGCTTCCGGTGGCGCCGGAGCGCTGCCGGGGGCCGTCATCATCACCGCGATCTACACCAACACCTCCACCGTCTTCACCAACATCTCCATCACCTTCCCCCTTCTATATTCAGCGGTCCACTCCCCCGCATCCCACTGTACCCTCTACTTGAACATGGTGCTTTATGCTTCATATTATTATCCAATGATGTGTTGCCATCCTACGATGTCTGAGTAGATTTTGGTTGTCCTATTGGTGATTGATGAATTGCTATGATTGGTTTAATTTTCTTGTGGTTGTGTTGCTGTCCTATTGTGCCCTCCGTGTCGCGCAAGCGTGAGGGAGTACCGCTATAGGGTGTTGCAATATGTTCATGATTCACTTATAGTGGGTTGCTTGAGTGACAGAAGCATAAAACCAAGTAAGGGGATTGTTGCGTATGGGATAAAAGGGGACTTGATGCTTTAATGCTATGGTTGGATTTTACCTTGATAAATCTTTAGTAGTTGCGGATACTTGCTAGAGTTCTAATCATAAGTGCATATGATCCAAGTAGAGAAAGTATGTTAGCTTATACCTCTCCCACATAAAATTTGCTATCGGTCTAGTAACATAGTCAATTGCTTAGGGACACTTTCACAACTCCTAACACCAATTTTCCACACTCGCTATATTTACTTTATTGCATATTTATCTAAACAACCCCTACTTTTTATTTATGTGTTCTAGGTAAAGTGAACGTCAAGCATGCGTAGAGTTGTATCGGTGGTCGATAGAACTTGAGGGAATATTTATTCTACCTTTAGCTCCTCATTGGGTTCGACACTCTTACTTATCAAAAACTATTGCGATCCCCTACACTTGTGGGTTATCATGCTGCATAAGGGACGCCCTGGCGGCTCATGAGGCCAGGCATCAGGCGATCCTGGCGGTGATGGAGGAGCACCTCCAGGAGCCTCCTGGGCCCTCCGAGCCTCCCGAGGCTCGGCACCAGAGCGGCTCGTGAAGAACGACTCCAACAACGCGTGTTTTTGGCTACCTCAACACCTCTTCAGCGACGGTGCCAGGTGACATCTCTCTAGTTCGTTCATTTTGGGGGCGCCCCTCAGGCTGCATCATCCCCAGGCCGTGTGGGTCCGTCCCTATGGCATGTATCCGTTTTTGCATCTATCAGAGCTAGTTTACCATCCTTTGCAAGCTACCTTTAAATTATTAATTGCCTGGCCGATGCTTCATCTCTAAGAACGTCTCGCGCCCTTGTGATCCCGCCCGCGACCGCCTTATGATTAAGGACTGGCACGACGTCTGTGCTCGGGTCCGTCCCTGCAGCATCACAAAACACAACAGGCTGAGCTCTAGCTCGCGGGCCAGTCCTCGTGTACATCACCTCCCATGGCCCTTGGTGCCTTGTTCTCGCATGAGCTAATCGTGGGTGGATAAATGAGGGTGTGCGACCTGGTGCCCCTGTGGCCACAGGAACCGTGCGCTGGTTGTTTTTCTTTAGGATCTTTGCATGAGAAGACTGGGCACGTCGTCTGTGCTCGGGTCCATCCCTAAAGCGTCGATAAACCTAATGGCTGAGATCTGTCTGGCGGGCCGGCCCTGTTCACGTCACTTCTTGGGGTCGTTGGTGTCTGGACTTCTCATGCAATAGCCTCAGGAGACTCATTCGGTGCAGGCTGCCTAACCATCTCGCAAGACTAATACAAGTGCTCCCAATCAAGACCAGGCGCAACCCGCCTTGAGGTAGGGCCTCGTGAGTCCCGTGCCGGCTCATGGGTGCCCATATACACCTCCTTTAGCCCTGTCGTGCAAGCCACGTGTCAGGGCGAGGCTGTACACGCCCCGGGGGCTCTCCTCAAAGGGAGCCCCCTCCCACGCACCAGTGGAAGCACCATGCTCCGCGCTAGCGGTCGACAGTACCGAGGAGCGGCTATGCCCGTGCAAGAGCGGAAGCGCTATGCTCCATGCTGGTAATAAACAACTGGGGGTGGCCTCGCGGCCGCATTGACCTCAGGGAGCTTTCGGGCTCAGTGACCAGCCTCACTGCGCTGCTCTTCCTCGGGAGGGTAGCGCGAGGGGGCTAGGCACGGGGGCTACGCTCAGGTCATGCTTGGCGGACCCCACCTCGCCAGGCCTCACGAGCCTGGTCTTCACGCACCCCTCTCGACCGTGAGCTCGGTGAGGAAAAGGTATGATGGTCGGTTCATTCATCAAGGGGGACTCCTGAGCATCGCGTCTCAGGAGCCTAACTGGCCATGTAGCCCCTCACCCCTTGGTCTCGTCCTGGTGATCCGGGCGACCCAACGGCGGTTGAGGCACACGCGAGGCCGGGCCCTGCCGACACAGAACACCAAGGCCTGACTTTGGCCCCTCCTTTTCAAGCCATTCGTACGTCAAGGGGGACTCCAGAACATCGCGTCTCAGGAGCCTAACTGGCCACGTAGCCCCTCACCCCTTGGTCTCATCCTGGTGATCCGGACAACCCAACGGTGACTGAGGCATGCGGGGGGCCAGGCCTTGCCGACGCAGAACGTCAAGGCTTGCCTTTGCACTTTTTCCTAAGTTGTTCGCACGTCAAGGAGGACTCCTGAGCATCGCGTCTCAGGAGCCTAACTGGCCGCATAGCCCCTCACCCCTTGGGCTCGTTCTGGCAATCCGGACGACCCAGCGGCAGCTAAGGTATGCGCGGGGCCGGGTTCTGCTGACGCGGAACAATAAAGCAAACAGAAAAATCGAAGTATCATAATCTAATTATTACAAAACATATTGTTCCAAGCAAACAATTTTAAATGCCTCTGTGAGGCATGCTACATGATACAGGACAAACATGAAGGTGCATCGTTACGAAGCCACCTCTTCAGACCTGGGTGCCGCCATCACCCGCCAGCGGAGCCCCATCGCCAGGCGCGTCGCCCGTCCCCTCGGTCCCGATCGGAGGACTGACGACCAGGAACCTGCTCATCATGGCGTCCACGGAGCTCTTCACGGCGGCAGCAGCATCGCCCTCAGAGTCAGAGTCCACGGGAGTGAGGACAGAGGAGAAGTCGAAGCCGGCGTCTCGGAGATAGAGATGGCTGAAGACGCATGTAAGGGCTGAAGAAGAAAACAAGCCCGCCTCACCTTCCACCGAAGAGACAAACCCGTCGATAGCATCCTCGAGCACTGCCAAGACCTCAGGGAGTGATACATCTCCAATGTATCTACAATTTTTGATTGTTCCATGCTATTATATTACCTGTTTTGGATGTTTATGGGCTTTATTTTACACATTTATATCATTTTTGGGACTAACCTACTAACCGGAGGACTAGCCCATATTGCTGTTTTTTTGCCTATTTCAGTATTTCGAAGAAAAGGAATATCAAACGCAGTCCAAACATAATGAAACCTTCAGGAGCGTGATTTTTGGAACGAACATGATCCAGAGGACTTGGAGTGCAAGTCAAGAAGAAGCCGAGGCCTCCACGAGATAGGAGCCCCCCCTGTAGGGCACGCCCCCCTGTCTCGTGGGCTCCTCGGGCGTCCATCGACGTACTTCTTCCTCCTATATAAGCCTATGTACCCCGAAAACATCCAGGAGGCGCCCAAAACACAATTTCCACCATCGTAACCTTCTGTATCCGTGGGATCCCATCTTGGAGCCGTCGCCGGCATTTTTCCGGAGGGGGAATCCACCACGGAGGGCTTCTACATCAACATCCTTGCCCCTCCTATGAGTTGTGAGTAGATTACCACAGACCTACGGGTCCATAGTTATTAGCTAGATGGCTTCTTCTCTCTTTTTGGATCTCAATACAATGTTCTCCCCCTCTCTTGTGGAGATCTATTCGATGTAATCCCTTTTTGCGTTGTGTTTGTCGAGATCCGATGAATTGTGGGTTTATGATCAGATTTATCTTTGGATAATAATTGAATCTTCTATGAATTTTTTTATATTATTGAGTTATCTTAGCAAGTCCCTTCGAATTATTGGTTTGGTTTGGCCTACTAGATTGATATTTCTTGCCATGGGAGAAGTGCTTAGATTTGGGTTCAATCTTGCGGTGTTCTTACCCAGTGACAGAAAGGGTTGCAAGACACGTATTGTTTTGTTGCCATCAAGGATAAAAAGATGGGGTTTATATCATATTGCTTGAGTTTATCCTTCTACATCATGTCATCTTGCTTAGTGTGTTACTCTGTTCTTATGAACTTAATACTCTAGATGCATGCTGGATAGCAGTCGATGTGTGGAGTAATAGTAGTAGATGCGGGCAGGAGTCGATCTACTTGTTACGGATGTGATGCCTATATACATGATCATGCCTAGATAATCTCATAATTATTCGCTTTTCTATCAATTGCTTGACAGTAATTTGTTCACCCTCCGTAATACTTATACTCTCGAGAGAAGCCTGTAGTGAAACCTATGGCCCCCGGGTCTATCTCTTATCATATTTTCTTCCAATCTACTTTTATTTGCATCTTTATTTTCTGCATCTATATTAGAAAATACCAAAAATATATTTATCTTATCATACTATCTCTATCAGATCTCATTTTCGCTAGTGGCCGTGAAGGGATTGACAACCCCTTTGTCGCGTTGGTTGCGAGTTCTTTGTTTGTTTGTGTAGGTTCATGGGACTTGTTGAGAAGCCTCCTACTGGATTGATACCTTGGTTCTCAAAAACTGAGGGAAATACATACGCTACTATTGATGCATCGTCCTCTCCTCTTCGAGGAAAACCAACACAAGCTCAAGACGTAGCAAGAAGGATTTCTGGCGCCATTGCCGGGGAGGTCTTCGCTCAAGTCAAGTCATACCAAGTACCTATCACAAACTCATCTCCCTCGCATTTACATTATTTGCCATTTGCCTCTCATTTTCCTCTCCCCCACTTCACCCTTGCCGTTTTATTTGCCCTCTCTTTCCCAATCTTGTCCTCTCTTTTCCGCTTGCTGTTTTCTGTTTGCTTGTGTGTTGGATTACTTGTTTCCATGGCGCAAGATAATACCAAATTGTGTGATATTTCGAATACCAATAATAATGATTTCCTCAGTACTCTGATTGCTCCTCTTAATGATGTTGAGTCTTGTGAAATCAATACTGCTTTGTTGAATCTTGTTATGAAAGATCAATTCGCCGGCCTTCCTAGTGAAGATGCCGCTACTCATCTAAACAACTTTGTTGATTTGTGTGATATGCAAAAGAAGAAAGATACGGATAACAATATTGTTAAATTAAAGTTATTTCCGTTTTCACTTAGAGATCGTGCTAAAGTTTGGTTTTCGTCTTTGCCTAAAAATAGTATTGATTCTTGGAACAAGTGCAAAGATGCTTTTATCTCTAAATATTTTCCTCCCGCTAAGATCATCACTCTTAGGAACGATATTATAAATTTTAAACAACTTGATCATGAACATGTTGCCCAATCTTGGGACAGAATGAAATTGATGCTTCGCAATTGCCCTACTCATGGTTTGAATTTATGGATGATCATACAAAATTTTTATGCCGGTTTGAACTTTGCTTCTAGAAATCTCTTAGATTTTGCCGCGGGAGGGACGTTTATGGAAATCACGTTAGGAGATGCTACAAACCTTCTTGATGATATTATGGCTAATTATTCTCAATGGCACACCGAAAGATCTTCTAGTAAAAAAAGTGCATGCTATAGAAGAAATCAATGTTTTGAGTGGAAATATGGATGAACTTATGAAATTGTTTGCTACTAAAAACACTCCTCTTGATCCCAATGATATGCCTTTGTCTTCCTTGATTGAGAATAATAATGAATCTATGGATGTGAATTTTGTTGGTAGGAATAGTTTCGGAAACAATGCTTATAGAGGAAACTTTAATGCTAGACCGTTCCCTAGTAATTCCTCTAATAATTATGGAAATTCCTACAATAATTATTATGGTAATTTCAATAAGATGCCCTCTGATTTTGAGAATAGTGTGAAAGAATTTATGATTTCTCAAAAGAATTTTAATGCTTTGCTTGAAGAAAAATTGCTCAAAGTTGATGATTTGGCTACGAACATTGATAGGCTTTCACTTGATGTTGATTCTCTCAAACTTAGATCTTCTCCCCCTAAGCATGATATCAATGAGTCTCTCAAAGCAATGGGAATTTCCATTGACTAGTGCAAGGAAAGAACCGCTAGATTGCGTGCTAAGAAAGATAGCTTTATAAAAGCGTGTTCTTCTAGTTTCCATGAAAATAATGATGAGGATCTTAAAGTTATTGATGCGTCTCCTATTAGATCTATGTTTCGCAATATGAATTTTGATGATTATGGGACTGATGATGAGTCAACTTTACCTAGAAGGCGTCCCAAAAATTCGAAGTTTTTAGATCTTGATGCTAAATTTGGTAAAAGTGGGATTGGAGAGGTCACAACTTTAAATAGTATTGAACCCACTATCTCGAATTTCAAGGAATTTGATTATGATAATTGTTCTTTAAAAGGTTGTATTTCCTTGTTGCAATCCGTTGTTAATTCTCCACATGCTTATAGTCAAAATAAAGCTTTTACCAAACATATCGTTGATGCCTTGTTGCAATCTTATGATGAAAAACTTAATTTGGAAGTTTCTGTACCTAGAGAACTTAATGATGAGTGGGAACCTACTATAAAGATTAGAATTAAAGATCATCAGTGTTTTGCTTTGTGTGATTTGGGTGCCAGTGTTTCCATGATTCCGAAAACTTTATGTGATATTCTAGGCTTCCATGATCTTGATGATTGCTCATTAAATTTGCACCTTGCGGATTCCACCATTAAAAAGCCAATGGGAAGGATCAATGATGTTCTTATTGTTGCAAACAGAAATTTGGTGCCCATTGATTTTATTGTTCTTGATATAGATTGCAATCTTTCTTGCCCAATTATTCTTGGTAGACCTTTCCTTAGAACGATTGGCGCGATTATTGATATGAAGGAAGTGAATATTAGATTCCAATTTCCTTTAAAGAAAGGCATGGAGCACTTTTCAAGAAAGAAAGTCAAATTACCTTATGAATCTATCATGCGGGCTACTTATGAATCAAGTGCCAAAGATGGCACTCGTTAGATCTATCTTTGCTTTTATGCCTAGCTAGGGCTGTTAAACGATAGCGCTAGTTGGGAGGCAACCCAATTTTCTTTTTGTTCTTTGTTTTTGTTATTGTTTAGTGTTAAATTTTGTTTCTACTTTCTGTTTAATATGTGTTTAATGTTTTATTTAGTGTTTGTGCCAAGTAGAACTTATAGGATAAACTATGATGATAGTTGATTTGATTCTGCTGAAAAACATAAACTTTGCGCTCATGAGAAAAAATTAAATAAATCACAGAAACGTGATTTTGCATTGATTCTTTTTGCTGCTGATCAATAAACATATTTTTTAGGACGTCCTATTTTGTCAGGATTTTTAGAGTTCCAGAAGTCTGTGTTAGTTACAGATTGCTACAAACTGTTCTGTTTTTGACAGATTCTATTTTTCGTGTGTTGTTTGCTTATTTTGATGCATCTATGGCTAGTAAAATAGTTCATAAACCATATAGAATTTGGAATACAGTAGTTTTAACACCAAAATAAATAAAGAATGAGTTCATTACAGTAACTTATGTGGTGGTTTTGTTTTCTTTCACTAATGGAGCTTATAAGATTTCCTGTTGAGTTTTGTGTTGTGAAGTTTTCAAGTTTTGGGTAAAGCTTTTATGGACTATGGAATAAAGGGTGTCAAGAGCCTAAGCTTGGGGATGCCCAAGGCACCCCAAGATATTCAGGGATAGCCAAAAGCCTAAGCTTGGGGATGCCCCGGGAAGGCATCCCCTCTTTCGTCTTCGTTCATTGGTAACTTTACTTGGGACTATATTTTTATTCGCCACATGATATGTGTTTTGCTTGGAGCGTCGTGTATTATATTAGTCTTTGCTTGTTAGCTTACCACAATAATCCTTGCTGTACACACCTTTTTGGAGAAGCCTATTTGATTAGAATTTGCTAGAATACTCTATGTGCTTCACTTATATCTGTTGAGCTTGATAGTTTTTGCTCTAGTGCTTCACTTATATCTTTTAGAGCATGGTGGTGTCTTAATTTTGGAGAAATTGCTAGTCTCTCATGATTCACTTATATTATTTTGAGAGTCTTTTAGAACAGCATGGTATTTGTTATGCTTACAAATTTGGTCCTAGAATGATGAGCATCCAAGTTGGGTATAATAAAAACTATCATAGAAAATGAATTGGATGCTAGGATCAATTTGATGCTTGATAATTGTTTTGAGATATAAAGGTAGTAATGTTAGGGTCATGCTAGTGGATAATTATGAAATTGAGAAATACTTTTGTTGAAGTTGGCAAGTCCCGTAGCATGCACGTATGGTAAAAGTTGTGTGACAAATTTGTTGCATGAGGCGCTCTTTTGAGGGTCTTCCTTATGACTGGCAGTCGGGGACGAGCGATGGAATTTTTTCCTACCAATCTATTCCTCTTGGGGCATGCGTAGTAGTACTTTGCTTCAAGGGCAAAGTAGATTTTTACAATAATTATATGAGTTCTTTATGACTAATGTGAGTCCATGGATATATGCACACTCATCCTTACACTTAGCTAACCTCTATTTTACCGCACAGTTTTCGCCAGTAGCATAAACCCATTATTTACCTTCCTCAAAACAGCCACCATACCTACCTATTTTGGCATTTCCATAGCCATTCCAAGATATATTGCCATGCAACTTTCCACCGTTCCGTTTATTATGACACGTTTCATCATTGTCATATTGCTCTTTGCATGATCATGTAGTTGACATTGTATTGGTGGCAAGGCCACCTTCATAATTTTTCATACATGTCACTCTTGATTCATTGCATATCCCGGTAGACCGCCGGAGGCATTCATATAGAGTCATATTTTGTTCTAGCTTTGAGTTGTAATTCTTGAGTTGTAAATCCATAAAAGTGTGATGATCTTCATTATTAGAGCATCGTCCTAGTAAGGAAAGGATGATGAAGACTATCCACCACAAGTCGTGATGGGACTTTGGACTTTATAAAAATAAAAGAGGCCAAAGAAGCCCACAAAGAAAAAGAAAAAAAAGAGGAAAAGAAAAAAAAGAAAAAAAAGAGAAAAAGGAAAAATAAAAAGAGAGAAAAAGAGAGAAGGGACAATTGCTACTATATATTTTTCCACACTTGTGCTTCAAAAATAGCACCATGATCTTCATAATAGAGAGTCTCATATGTTGTCACTTTCATATACTAGTGGGAATTTTTCATTATAGAACTTGGCTTGTATATTCCAATGATGGGCTTACTCAAAATGCCCTAGGTCTTCGTGAGCAAGCAAGTTGGATGCACACCCACTTAGTTTCTTTTGTTGAGCTTTCATATATTTATAGCTCTAGTGCATCCGTTGCATGGCAATCCCTACTCACTCACATTGATATCTATTGATGGGCATCTCCATAGCCCGTTGATACGCCTAGTTGATGTGAGGCTTTCTTCTCCCACTTTTTGTCCTCACAACCACCATAATAGGCCACCATAGTGCCATGTCCATGGCTTGCGCTCATGTATTGCGTAAGAGTTGAAAAGCTGAAGGGCGTTAAAAAGTATGAACCAATTGCTCGGCTCGTCATCGGGGTTGTACATGATGGGAGTATTTTGTGTAATGGAAATGAAGCATGGCCTAACTATATGATTTTGTAGGGATAAGCTTTCTTTGGCTATGTTATTTTGATAGGACATGATTATTTGTTAGTATGCTTTGAAGCATTATTATTTTTTTATTTTATAAGCTTTTATATTGAGTCATTTGGATCTGAACATTCATGCCACATTAAAGAAAATTATATTGAGAATTATGCTAGGTAGCATTCCACATCAAAAATTTTATTTTTATCATTTACCTACTTGAGGACGAGTAGGAATTAAGCTTGGGGATGCTTGATACGTCTCCAACGTATCTATAATTTTTGATTGTTCCATGCTATTATATTACCTGTTTTGCATGTTTATGGGCTTTATTTTACACATTTATATTATTTTTGGGACTAACCTACTAACCGGAGGCCCAGCCCGTATTGCTGTTTTTTGCCTATTTCAGTATTTCGAAGAAAAGGCATATCAAACGGAGTCCAAACGGAATGAAACCTTCGGGAGCGTGATTTTTGGAACGAACGTGATCCAGAGGATTTGGAGTGCAAGTCAAGAAGCAGCCGAGGCCTCCACGACATAGGAGGGCGCCCCCCTTGTAGGGCGCGCCCTTGTCTCGTGGGCCCCTCGGGCGTCCACCGATGTACTTCTTCCTCCTATATAAGCCTGCGTACCCGAAAACATCCAGGAGGCACCCAAAACACAATTTCCACCACCGTAACCTTCTGTATCCGCGAGATCCCATTTTGGAGCCGTCGCCGGCGTTCTGCCGGAGGGGGAATCCACCACGGAGGGCTTCTACATCAACATCCTTGCCCCTCCTATGAGTTGTGAGTAGTTTACCACATACCTACAGGTCCATAGTTATTAGCTAGATGGCTTCTTCTCTCTTTTTGGATCTCAATACAATGTTCTCCCCCTCTCTTGTGGAGATCTATTCGATGTAATCTCTTTTTGCGGTGTGTTTGTCGAGATCCGATGAATTGTGGGTTGATGATTGAGTTATATTTGCAAGTCTCTTCGAATTATCGGTTTGGTTTGGCCTACTAGATTGATCTTTCTTTCCATGGGAGAAGTGCTTAGCTTTGGGTTCAATCTTGCAGTGTTCTTACCCAGTGAGAGAAAGGGTTGCAAGACACGTATTGTATTGTTGCCATCAAGGATAAAAAGATGGGGTTTATATCATATTGCTTGAGTTTATCCTTCTACATCATGTCATCTTGCTTAATGCGTTACTCTGTTCTTATGAAATTAATACTCTAGATGCATGCTGGATAGCGGTCGATGTGTGGAGTAATAGAAGTAGATACAGACAGGAGTCGATCTACTTGTTACGGACGTGATGCCTATATACATGATCATGCCTAGATAATCTCATAATTATTCGCTTTTCTATCAATTTCTCGATAGTAATTTGTTCACCCACCGTAATACTTATGCTTTCGAGAGAAGCCTCTAGTGAAACCTATGCCCCCCGGGTCTATCTCTTATCATATTTGCTTCCAATCTACTTTTATTTGCATCTTTATTTTCTGCATCTATATTATAAAATACCAAAAATATATTTATCTTATCATACTATCTCTATCAGATCTCACTTTCGCAAGTGGCCGTGAAGGGATTGACAACCCCTTTGTCGCGTTGGTTGCGAGTTCTTTGTTTGTTTGTGTAGGTTCGTGGGACTTGTTTAGAATCCTCCTACTGGATTGATACCTTGGTTCTCAAAAACTGAGGGAAATACTTACGCTACTATTGCTGCATCACCCTCTCCTCTTAGAGGAAAACCAACGCAAGCTCAAGACATAGCAGGGAGCAGGGCGGCAGGGCTCTCCCTCGGGGCCGTCACCGTCGCCTTCTTCAAGTAATCATCCCCGAAGAGCAACCGCTGAGCCTTGTGGAACCTCGCCTCAAGGGAGGGAAGGGTGCTCCGCTCCATGGTGGCTGCTTTCTTGGACTCGGCAAGGGTCGCCTGGGCCGCCTCCGCCTCCTCCTTCACCCTCGTTAGGCGATCACGCTCTGCAGCCTGCTCCAGGGCAGCCTTCTTCAGCTCGGCATCCCGATCGGCAATGGCAGCCTCCTGGGCCTTTAGCTTCTCCTTTCGCTCCTGGAGTTGGCTGGCCTGGGCAGCCTGCTGATCCGGAAGAGCCTTCAGTTCAGCCTCCATCGTGCGGCACCGATCCTCGGCTTCCTTGGCCTCCCTTCGCGCCAGGTTACGCTCGGTGATAGCAACCCCAAACACCTTCTGGACCTCCTCCGCAGAACTCTAGGCCACTCGGACAGATGTGTCGGCCCGAAGCCATCCAGAGACCAGCCCTAGGCGCCCCTGCACTGCATGGCGGTCTAGGCCCTGAAGTTCACCTTGGAGAAGGTCCAGCGCCGCTCGTGCCTCCTCTAGGGCTCCGGAGGTGGCGGGAGCGCCATGGCCAGGTTGCACGACGGGTAGAAGAGAAGACGTCCTTGGCGCCAGGATAGGAGGAGCCGCTGCAACAGAATGAACCGGGGGCTCCGGAGGCTGGGCGGCCTCGGCAGCCGCAGTCAGGACGGGCGCTGGAGGGGCCAGCCCCGCTGAAGGCGCCGTCACCTCCTAAGGATGGGCTTCCACCCCGTGGGGAGACGACATCACCACCAGAGCTGCAGGGGTTGCGGCACTCTCCTTCACCAGGGCCGTGGCGGCCACTTCGACGCGCTCGACCACAACAACCTCTGCACCCTCCTTCTGCTTCTTCGACGATTGTTGCCTAATGATACATAAATATGCTCAGCATCGCATCAAGAATCAACAACAGAATCAGGGAGAAGACATACTAGGCGGCGAAGACATAGCTCCTCTTCAGGCCCAGCAATGGGGGCCGACCCGGGGCAGTCGGAGCCGCACTCTTGGGAGTGGGAGAACTCGCGGTCGGCGCCACCCGGGACACAGCTGGCGACGGCAGAGCACTGTTCGGGTGGATCAGCATAGTCCTGCCCTTCCGCGCGGCCTTCCACTTGGGCTGCTGCGAGGAGGCCACCTCGGACCTCGTGGTAACCCGGAAGGGCGAGCCCGCTCCATCATCGGAGGCGCATCGTCCTCATCATCATCAGGAAAGTCACGGAGGAGCTCCCTCTGCCTCGGGGCAGAGGATTCCTCCACAACCTCATCCTCTGTGGCCTCGGAGGATTGGTCGCCGGAGGACAGGTTCACCAAGGAAGTAGGCGGTGGGGGAGGCCCCACCCGCACGAGCCCAAACTCATCGAAGACTGTCATAGTAGCAGCAACCTCCTCCTTGTCTACCCGGCAGTACAACGAGAGCCAGTCCTCCGGAGGATTGCTCGGGTCCTTCCTAGTCAAGTAGAGCAACACCTTGCTCAGCTCGTCCTCGGGAAGGGCGTCCTGGCGCAGGCGGATCTTGTCGTCAGCGCCCCCAAGCTTCCACAGGGGGCGGGAGCGATGTTGGAGAGGCGCTAAGCGCTGCGTCAAGAACTCCTTGATAAACATGGCCCCCGTCAGCTTCTAGCTCCTCAGGTCCTCCTCCAACAAATTCAGGGAAGGGTTGGTGATCTTCTCAAAAAGCCAACCCTTCACGGAGGAGGGGAACTCGGTCGGCAGCTCCAGCAAGCCATGCGAGAACTTGGCATCCATCAGAACCCACCTCTTTAGTGCATCCTCCACCTTCTTCCCGGCGCGAGAGATCACATTACCTCCCCGGGCTGCAACGAAGCCGACGCATGCAGCGGGATGGTCGCCGGTCATGCGGAGGAAGCAGAAGTGGCAGAGGATGGCGACGGAGGGCATCACCCCCATGAACGCCTCGCAGTAGAAGGCGAAGATGGACAGGAGGAGGATGGAATTGGGGTGAATATGGAGCGCATGGAGGCCATAGTGGTGAAGAACTACGTAGAAGAAGCGGGAGAATGGGGGCACTAGCCTCGAATAGACGTTGTGTAGAAAGAAAGGGTAGAAGGTACTGCTCGCGGGGTCCAGCGCAGCGGCGGCAACCCAGAGCGCCGTCTCCTCCCACTCGTTGTCTTCGCTCAGGAGGAGCGCGGTCTGGAGCTTCTCCCCAGCCACGGAGGGTGCAAGCAGCACCGGCTCGTACCAGGAGGAGCCGATAGCCGAGGATGAAGCATTGGCCTTCTCAGCAACCATGGAGCACAAGATTGGAGGAAAAGTTGGCATACCTGGTGAGTTTTCCGGCGCCAGGAGAAGGGGATCTGGAGGAAGACGAAGAGAAGGCAATGAAAGCCTGGCGGCAGATAGCAGCCCTTTTGTCATATGGAAACAGTTTCCGAGGAAGCATGAGGAAGCGGAGTCACCCATGTCCCATCAATCGCCATGCGTCATCGAGGCCGCAGGCGGTTAGGACCCACGGTGCTCCGCACTTTCCCTTTGGCTTTGTCTCAAAGCCAAGTCCGAGCGCGCCTTGGGCCCAGGGGCTACTGTTGGCATTCTGGATATGGGGGTATCCAGCCCTGCCTCCCTGCGGCCCACCACGTGGCTCCATCGATGGCCTGGTTCGACCCAGCTTCAACATCAACAGCTCAAGACCATCGCGAGGGGCCAAGCCTCGCGAGGCGGATGACGCCAAGACCCCCGAGGGGATTGGCCTCCTCAGGCTAGCTCCCGAGGGGCGGAGAGTTCTATGCAAGGTTTACCTCACGAGGCTCAACTGACGTGAGCCATGACAACCAAGGCGCTAGGCGGGCACAGAGTGCAGGTTTCCTCTTCGGTGCAAAGGAGGCAAGCCACAGGCACAGAGTCCCGAGGAATTAGCCAAAGGTTTCCATTCTGGTGCAACAAGACCAAGACCGCCAGGACGGCAGGACGGAGGTCATCACCAAGCCCACCGCAGTGTCACGACCAGAGGCTTTTCACAGGCGAAGACTACTTTTATCAGGATAAGTTGTACTGCTTGTGCCGTTTCAAATCCGGCCATTGTGGGATCCCTTCCAGCCAACATTTGGGAAGCGGACCAAGGCCACTATAAATAGGGTTTAGCCACTGCCATAGAGGGGCATCTCATCTAGTCTAGGCAAATCCAGTTCACATCCCCTCAGCTGATGCGAGCTCAAGAACACCTGTCCTCCTAAGGACAGTTCATCCATTGTACCAGTTCATCCTCAGCCCTCCGAGGCAATCCACCAAAACACTGGAGTAGGGTATTACACCGCAAGGTGGCCCGAACCAGGATAAACCGTTGTGTCTCTTTGTCTCTTAGCTCGTCGCACTAGGCTTAGGAGGATCATGAGTAGGCAGGCTGGGTAGGTTGAGATCTCCATACCACCTCCAGAATTCGAACCTCTCAAGGGTTTGCGGAACCCGTATTCCGACAGCATTGCCCTGGCAATGTCCCTGACGGCTAAGGAGAGGTGGCGAAGGTCTGACAGTGACTAGAGTTCTGCTTGAGCCGCTCCTGGAGAGACGATGCGGTAGTCGGTACAAGATGGGATACTGCTACTTCTTGAGATTGCATTGGTTTTTCCCTTGAAGAGGAAATGGTGATGTAGCAAAGTAGAGATAAGTATTTCCCTCAGTTTTGAGAACCAATGTATCAATCCAGTAGGAGGAACACACAAGTATCCAATAGGTGCACCTACACAAACAAACAAATACTTGCACCCAACGCGAAAAAGGGGTTGTCAATCCCTTCACGGTTAATTGCAAGGATGGGATATGATAGAGATAGGTATAAAAGATAAATAAAAGTGCAAAATAAAGTAAAGGTAAATAAATTTCAGCAAGGTAATTTTGTGTTTTTGGTTTTATAGATCTGAAAATAATATGATGGTAAATAGACCCAGGGGCCATAGTTTTCACTAGAGGCTTCTCTCCTGAAAGAACACATACGGTGGGTAAACAAATTACTGTTGATCAATTGATAGAAAAGCGCAAAGTTATGATGATATCTGAGGCATCATGAATATAGGCATCACGTCTGTGACAAGTAGACCAACTCCTGCCTTTATCTACTACTATTACTCCACACATCGACCGCTATCCAGCATGCATCTAGTGTATTAAGTTAACAAGAAGGGAGTAACGCCTTAAACAAGATGACATGATGTAGAGGGATAGATCCAATCAATATGGTATAAACCCCATCTTTTTATCTTTAATGGCAACAATACATATATGTGCTTCGCTACCCCTTCTGTCACTGGTGAGGACACCGCAAGATTGAACCCATCACAAAGCACCTCTCCCATTGCAAGAAAAATCAGCTAGTTGGCCACACCAAATCAAGATCAGAGAGAAATACAAAGCTATTGTAATCATGCATAAAAGACTTCAGAGAAGACTCAAATAATACTCATAGATAATCTGATCATAAATGAACAATTCACCGGATCTCGACGAACGCACCTCAAAAGAAGATTACATCGAATAGATCTCCAAGAACATTGAGGAGAATATTGTATTGAGATCAAAGAGAGAGAATAAGCCATCTAGCTACTAGCTATGGACCCGTAGGTCTGTGGTAAACTACTCACACATCATCAGAGGGCAACAAGGTTGGTGTAGAGGCCCTCCGTGATCAAATCCTCCTCCGGCGAAGTGCCGGAAAAAGGCCCCAAGATGGGATCTCATGAGAACATAAGCTTGCGTCGGCGGAAAAGTATTTTTGGTGTGCCCTCTGATAGGGGAATATTTGGGTATTTATGGAGCTGAGATTAGGGTTAGAGGAGCCACAGGGGCCCACAAGCTTACAGGGCGCCCCTAGGGTGCGCCTAGTGAGCTTGTCGCTCACCCTTTGACCTTTTATCCTCCTCCCGAAGCTTCCTAGGTGTCTTCTGGTCCAAGAAAAATCGTCAAAAAATTTCATCCCATTTAGACTCCGCTTGGTATTGATTTTCTATAAAAGGAAAAAACAAGGAAAAAATAACAACTTGCACTGGGCACTAGGTTAATAGGTTAGTCCCAAAAAATGATATAAAATATCATAATAATGCATATAAAACATCCAAGATGGAGAATATAAAATCATGGAACAATCAAAAAATATAGATACGTTGGAGACGTATCAAGCATCACCAAGCTTAATTCCTGCTCGTCCTCGAGTAGGTAAATGAAAAAAACAGAATTATTGATGTGGAATCCTACCTAACATGTTTATCATGTAATATTTCTTATTGTGGCATGAATATTTAGATCCATTAGATTCAAAACAAAAGTTTAATATTGACATAAAAATAATAATACTTCAAGCATAGTAACAAAGCAATTATGTCTTCCCAAAATATCATGGCTAAACAAAGTTATCCCTACAAAATCTATAATCTTGTCATGCTCTATCTTCATCACACAAAGAATTTATCATGCACAACCCCGATGACAAGCCAATCAATTGGTTCATACTTTTAATGTTCTTAAGCATTTTCAACTCTCACGCAATACATGAGCGTGAGACATGGAGATAGCACTATAGGTGCAATATAATATGATGGTGGAGGTTGTGTGGAGATGACAAAAAAGGAGAAAGTCTCACATCGACAAGGCAAATCAATGGGCAATAGAGATTCCCATCAATTGATGTCAGTGCAAGGAGTAGGGATTGCCATGCAATGGATGCACTAGAGCTATAAGTGTATGAAAGCTCAAAAAAACTAAGTGGGTGTGCATCCAACTCGCTTTCTCATGAAGACCTAGGGAAATTTGAGGAAGCCCATCATTGGAATATACAAGCCAAGTTCTATAATAAAAAATTCCCACTAGTATATATGAAAGTGACAAAATAGGGGACTTTCTATCATGAAGAACATGGTGCTACTTTAAAGCACAAGTGTGGAAAAGGGTAGTAACATTGTCCCTTCTCTCTTTTCCTCTCATTATTGTCTTCTTTTCTTTTTTTCTTTTTTTCTTTTTGGATCTTTGGCCTCTTTTTTTAATCTTTAGCTTGGGCTCTTTGGCCTCTCTTTTTTATTTTAAGTCCGGAGTCTCATCCTGACTTGTGGGGGAATCATAGTCTCCATCATCATTTCCTCACATGGGACAATGCTCTAATAATGATGATCATCACACTTTTATTTACTTACAACTCAAAAATTACAAATCGATACTAGAACAAAAATATGACTCTATATGAATGCCTCGTGCATGATCATGAAAGCAATATGACAATGATGGTGTGCGTCATAATAAAACGGAATGGTGGAAGTTGCATGGCAATATATCTCGGAATGGCTATGGAAATGCCATAATAGGCAGGTATGGAGACTCTTTTGAGGAAGATATAAGGTGGCTTATGTGTGTAAGAGTGTATCATATCACGGGGTTTGGATGCACCGGCGAAGTTTGCACCAACTCTCAAGGGGAGAAAGGGCAATGCACGATACCGAAGAGGCTAGCAATGATAGAAGGGTGAGAGTGTGTATAATCCATGGACTCAACATTAGTCATAAAGAACACACATACTTATTGTAGAAGTTTATTAGCCCTCAAAAAAGTACTAATATGCATGCTCCTAGGGGTTTAGATTAGTAGGAAAATACCATTGCTCGTCCCTGACCGCCACTCATTGATACGTCTCCATCGTATCTACTTTTCCAAACACTTTTGCCCTTGTTTTGGACTCTAACTTGCATGATTTGAATGGATCTAACCCGGACTGACACTGTTTTTAGCAGAACTGCCATGGTGTTATTTTGGTGCAGAAATAAAAGTTCCGGAATGACCTGAAACTCCACGGAAGTTATTTTTGGAATTAATAAAAAATACTGGCAAAAGAATCAAGGCCAGGGGGCCCACACCCTGTCCACGAGGGTGGGGGCGCCCCCCCCCCCTCCTAGGGCATGCCCCCTGCCTCATCGGCCCCCTGGTGCTCCACCAACCTCAACTCCAACTCCATATATTCACGTTCGGGGAGAAAAAAATAAGAGAGAAGGATTCATCGCGTTTTATGATACAGAGCCGCCGCCAAGCCCTAAACTCTCTCGGGAGGGCTGATCTGGAGTCCGTTCGGTGCTCC